>NC_092740.1:43138524-43503904 GCF_047496795.1 Chiloscyllium punctatum
ATACCATATTGAATAGATAACGCACATGGGGCAACATTCATTAAAACAATCTATCTTAACCCAATCAAGAGCCGCAGTAGATAGTTCAAGAGTGAAAAAGGGAAATAAAAATTATTATATATGTTCTACCCCAAGTATCAAACTACAAACAGTTTACATATCTGAATACCAACAGTACTCTTGTCACATTGAACATGTGGTGCAGTAACTCGACACATACCTCATTTGTGGATTTTTGATCAGCACCTTTCTCTACCAACATTTTCAAAATACTTAGGTGTCCAAACCAGGCTGCGAGAAGAAAAGCATTCATTCCATGCTTCAAAGAAAAATGAAAACCATTTTGTCAGCATCATTCTATGAGTCTCCTTCACATTTCAGACCCCACTAGCTGCAGAGAACATGAAACCACTGCCGTAGAATCATGCAGCATTCAGCTCATTAGGTCTATGCTGCCTCTATGAAAAAGCTTTCCCAGCTCCTGCTCTTCCCCACAGCCCCTGAATTATTTCTTTTTCAAAATTGATGTAATTCCCTTACAAAAAACTATAATTAAGTCTGCCACTTTGAAATTTCAAGCAGCACATTCCCAAATATCAGAACTTTGTGTAAATGTGAATTTCTCCACAACCTCCTGCTTTTATGAATTATCTTAAAATTGGAAGTGAAAAAGAAAAGGACTATTTATTCTTAATAGATCATCAGAGATTGTTCTGTTATCCAGAAGCAAAAAACAAAATTCACTATGTCTGCACCCACACTATGAATTTTAACATAGCTTAGGTAAGAATTGATATATTGAATTAGCACAAAATTTTCTGGACAATTTAAACTGAGGAATTTTTCAATTCTGGTTAAAAAAAATATAATGGGGTCACCTCAGACCAAATGAGGCTCATTCTCTTGATGTATGGAGTATACGAGGAAACAAGGTGAAGTAACAGTAACTTCATTCCAGATTAACACTTAATAAACTAAACAACTAAACACACTGGCTGAATTCCAATAACAACAGAAATTCAGAATCAGCATAATGACTTTGGCTGACAGTGCAAAAAGGGAGATATCATATTTATTTGTCCACTATGTATTTCTTCCAAATTTTTCATTTCTTTTAAAGTCAATGACAATATAACTCAGAAGGTTTGTAACATGGGCAGTTTGGCTGATTCAAAGTCAAAATCACCCTTGAATTTCTTTTCACTACTAGTCCACCACATCAGAAAATCAAATTTACCAAGATGCACTGTACTACAAAAGGTCGAAGATTCGATTACTTAGTGTGGAAACAGGCCCTTCGGCCCAACAAGTCCACACACCGACCCGCCAAAGCGCAACCCACTCATACCCCTACATTTACCCCTTACCTAACACTATGGGCAATTTAGCACATTTTTGGACTGTGGGAGGAAATCGGAGCACCCGGAGGAAACCCACGCAGACACGGGAGAACATGCAAACTCCACACAGTCAATCGCCTGAGGCGGGAATTGAACCCATGTCTCTGGCGCTGTGAGGCAGCAGTGCTAACCACTGTGCCACCATGCCGCCCAAATACTGACTGTCTTGTGGTACAGTCAGTAGCATTTTATTACTCTGGGTCTGAAGTCCCTTTATTGAGTGCCACTCCAGGATTTGATGACCAAGGCAAGTGTGTTCATAGGACAGCCACACAGGTTGAGTATCAATCTACAAATTCTTCCAATACATGCCAATAATAGGAGATAAAAGTGGGAGAGATTCCTGGTCAGTCATGTGATGGAAAGAACATGTAGCCTTTACTATTGCTATCCATACAACGTGCTACAACATGCATGACAGAGTAAATATTGCCACAGCAACATGGACTCCTTGAGTGATTTGTAACATACCACCCTCTGCACTGGGAAGACATACAAATGTTGACTAACTGCCATTTAGCAGTAGGATTTTCACAAACCTTATCTTTAATGTCCACCACTGCATTGTGTCCAAGCAGAAAGGCAACAGCATTTTCATTCATGTTAGCAACAGCAAAATGTAAGGCGGTGCGACCTAACTGCTCAGAAACAGAGGCAGAATTAATCACAGTTAATTCATCTCACTAAAAATATGTACTGTATAGACAGTGCACCAATTTGCTATTATACTGTTCTGATCTCAATACAAATTTTCTTAAACATTAATGACTTATTAAAAATTTCAGCGACAACAAGGTAAAGGAGATAAAGGGATGGCCAGAAAATGATGTACTGAGGCAGAAAAAGCTGGAGAAACTCACAGTAAAAGACGTAAAGAGAGAGGGAAACACACGAAGAGGTAAACACAAACACAGTGAAACAAGTAAAAGTAAGGAAATATACATATGTGCCTTAAGTTGTTCAATATAAGTGGAGCTTTACTAACAACTAAAAAATACAGTTGGGCAATGTAAGTAGGTGAATGTTCCCCTGTCTGCCCATATCGGATGGAACTTCTCTGGTGGGTGTTCGGATCTAATGCAAGGACGATATGTAAATCCAGAGTAATATATTTCCCAGCACCACACTCATGAGCATAACTTTACAGGAGTTTGGCTCCTAATTGGGCGCTCATTACTTGCCATCCAGTTAAGGAAAGCAGGTGGAAACAATGATGATGGTGGTCCAGGTGGGTCTGGCATTCGTGAACTGTCAGCTTCTCCACCAGGAGGGGCAGCCACAGCTGAGGCGGAGTCAGTGATCACAAAGATGCTGTAAAATAGCTCTGCTCAAAGATGGTAACAGGACTTTTAGGAGTTCTGTTAGGACCATCAACATAGAGGTGGGACCCCAACTCAGGAATAATTTTGGCAGCAAAGCGAGCCATTTGGGCCTTGCAGGTTTTGTGATTAGGGGATAGAGAGTAGGATGGGGTGCCACCTCCACAATGTTGCCAGGCTCAGGACTCTGTGAAGTTGAACTGAAGGGTCTGTTTTCATGCTGTATAACTCCATGATTTGTGCAATGCCAAACAAATTCCATTAGTGATCAGCACGGTGGCTTAGTGGTTAACACTGCTGCCTCACTGTGCCAGGGACCCGGGTCCAATTCCAACCTCAGGTGACTATCTGTGTGGAGTTTGCACATTCTCCCTGTGTCTGTGGGGGTTTCCCCCCACGGTCCAAAGGTGTGCAGGTTAGGTGAGTTGGCCATGCTAAATTGCCCATAGTTTTCAGGGACGTGTAGGTTAGGTACATTAGTCAGGGGCAAATGTAGAGTAGTACGGGAATGGGTCTGGGTGGGTTACTCTTTGGAGGATTAGTGCTAACTCTGCCAATACCACTTTGAAAGTATATAATAATAATAACAACCCATCATTAGGTGAAACTCATCGAAGCAATTAGAACTTATATATACATTCCACCATTTTATGTCACGTTTATTTCAAATCAAAATACAACTTAAGAGACACAGACTAGCCATCATAGTCCTCATTCATCCAAAGAAAGCACACACAGAATGAGAAATACTTTCAATGCATGTGGAGTCAGGTCTCGGCATGTGCATGATTTCAAAATCATGGCCCCAGATGTAATTTCAGAATCCTGACACCTACAAGGCAGGTTGAATTTTTCAAAGGGTCTATGAATGGGAGGTCTGGAACAGGAAGCATGTGTTCTGCCAACTCATTTGCTTACTAAGCGCCAAGAAGACTGTCCCATGTAAATTGCAATTTTTAACTTTTACTTCGAAGAATCCGAACAGCGTGGTGCACGAGGTCCCAGCTGACAGGTTCTTTGCTGACACATTGGAAAGTTGAATTACATTTGTAAAAGACTGAAGTTTGATAGTCCAATTAGCACTGGGGCTAAAGTTGCTCCTTTTCTGTGTTTGCCACTTTCATGTGCACTCCAGGTCCTGGCCTTCTAATGAGCTGCTTGGCCGTCCTCGATAGAACAGCAACAAGCCACACCATGGTTGCTGCTAGTCTTGCAGCTGATGCCAGACTAGCTGTTCCTACATCACTAATTGAGTGCCAATCTTTGTGCCAACTAATTTCAAAACTACACCATGCTGTACAGGCATCTTTAATGCTCTGTGCCCAGATTTCACAAGAGATCACGTCAGTGAGTTTGACGCCACAACTGCAAAGAGGATTGACAGCTTTGTGAATGTTACAATTATTTTTTTCTTCCCTGTAACCTATTTTGAATGGGTACGGAAGCCCCATGAATTGGTATGGATGGTGTGAGAGTCCAAAAACTGGTTTGGAATGTGCATTTATAGAAGCATTCAACCTTACCTCTCAAAACTTACCTGAATTCAGACTGTGGTTCCTGACTCCTCAGAGGGAGTGTGAAACATGAGTCCAAGAGTAGCTGGTCTACTTCCATGAAAATACCTACCCTCCTATTCTGGAGCTGGACAGGACTCCTAGAATTGAGTCCTGTCTTTTATTTTAACTTTCTGCCTCCGTTCCTGTATGGTCATAGGCACGAACATCTAGTCAAGAATCCTAAAGTCATGTTAGAATCAAAGAATAGCAAATTTACTGCAATGGATAATGTATCATCTGTAGAGGATGAGCAGTATTACTTACTTCAGTCTTAATATTAATCTGGACCTTCTTGTTTAAGCATCTTGATAAAGTATTGATATCATTGCTTTTAGCAGCGTTAAGGAATTCTTTCTCTGCTGGCAACACTGTATTGGAAAGGGAAACATAAGTAATTCCAGTTACTTCTGTGAATATATATATACCCATCAAAGTTTTAGAATAAAGAAAACATGACAAAATGACATTGACAGATTTTTTGCTTCCTTTGATTTATAGCAGCATCGGAAGGCAAGAACTTGTATTAACATAATGGTTTTCAATTCTTACATTTTCCCTAAGTAATATGTAGCCCTTGTAGCCTTCAGTAAAGGCAAGTGAGGCAGTTAATCTGTGCATAACAGGTACAACAAACTGCGAAAGAGATGAAGAACCAGTTTCTTTTTCAGCATTGGTTGAAGAAAAAATGATTACATTATCCAGTTCTTCTTCAAATGAAATCATTAATTTCAGTGGATACAAAGTCTTGCTTTCAGTCCTCATATGATGCAAAATGCCCTGATAATGCAACGCTGTCTTCAGAGTGCATTACATCTAGAAATGGTTTTGAGTATTGGAGGAGACTGCAACTCTCAGCCTTTTGATTTAGATGAAACTACTACTACCAACCGAATTATACTGACAACTGAACATAACCACTTGTTCAAGACAAGTACCTCATAGAAACTGCATTTCAGATGTCAGACTTCATATAAAATCCTGATTAATCGCATTTGAACAAACATTTGAAGGTTTGCTTTTTCTTTCCCTCACCCATATTTTCCAGAAAGAGAGGAGTGAAGTTTCAATAGCAGTTAAACTGTGATTTGCTTCAAGTTTTGTGAATTTGAATTCCTTCCGCTTGGAAGGTATAAGAACATTTTCCTTAAAGGGACAGGTCAGTAGTGAGTGGTTGAAGTTAATAACAGATGCCTTTAAGGGGAGCCAAGACAAGCATAACAGACAAAAGGAAGGAAATGATTATGCTGACAGTTACAGATTTAAAAAGATGGGAGGACCCTTGAGTGGTTGAATTGGTTGGGGTGAATGGCCTGTTTTTGACCATATAAACCTTTGCGATAGAAATGTACAGCATAGAAATACACTCTTTGGTCCAACTCGTTCATGCCAACCAGATATCCTAAATTAATCTAGTCCCATTTGCCAGCATTTGGCCCATATCCCTCTAAATCCTGCCTATTCATATACCCATCTAGATGCCTTTTAAATGCTGTAATTGTACCAGCCTCCACCACTTCCTCTGGCAACTCATTCCATACACTCACCACCCTCTGCATGAAAATGTCCCTTAGGTGCCTTTTAAATCTTTCCTCTCACTCTTTAGAAAAGGGTTCTTTGGACTGTAGCAGGAAATAAGAACACCCAGAGGAAACCCATGCAGACACGGGGGAATGTGCAAACTCTACAATCTCAGTGTGGTTGATCTGGCTCATGTTGGCTTGACGTTTTTTGCTATTGAAAACAAGACAGAGTTTTCTTCCTGTCCGTTTGTGTTATGCTCTTGTTTACTTTTCTGAAGAGCTCCGCTACTATCTTTGATACCGGATCAATCTAGAAGTTTTTCTGTGATAGAATCTATCTAACAGCCCAAACAGTAATCTGTAAAAACAGTATCTACCAAAATATGTACTTGTGACTGTGGGGAATTATGTATGGATCAATGTCCACTCTTGGTATCAAGATTAGAAAAACTTTGAAATTAAGATCTTCCAGGGTAGGGATCTTGTTGAAGAAAAACAGTACACTATGTTAAATTACAAATAACATTCACACGACACAAGTGATATACAATGACGAACCCCAACCTGCGAGAGTCTGACTCACTCCTTTCAATATTCAATGACATTACCAATTAAGCGAAGCTCTTATCATTGACATCTGGTGACCAGAAATATAACCACATGTATACTATCAACCAGAGACTGGACAACTTGGGGTGAATAATTTACCTCTTGACCTCCCAAACACTGTTCACCATTAAGACACAAGTTCGGAGTGTGATGGAATAACATCACATGTGCTGAGATGGGTGCAGCTCCAATAACAATAAAGAAGCTCGACATCATCCAGGACAAGGAAGTCCACTTGGTTGGCACTCATCAACCATCCACATACAGTGACAGTAGTGTTCATGATACACGGCATAAACATATTAAGGCTCCTTCGACAGTTGCTTTTCCAAACATGCAACCTCTTCAAACACAAGGGCAACCAACTCATGGAACCTTGTAAGTTTCACTCCAAGTCACACACCATCGTCTACGATATTCAACATTCCTTTACAACCAGTGGGTCAAAACCCTGTAATTCCCTTCCTAATTGTACTGTCTGTATGAGGTAGGTGCTTCCAAATGTTACTATATTAACAACTTCCCTGATTACATCCAATTCATCCATAATGTTTACAGATAAGTTATCACATACTGTAGAGATCAGAGTGGTGCTGGAAAAGCATAGCATCTGAGGAGCAGGAAAATCAACGTTTCGGGTAAAAGCCCTTCATCAGGAATCCCGATGAAGGGCTTTTGCCCGAAACGTCGATTTTCTTGCTCCTCGGATGCTGCCTGACCTGCTGTGCTTTTCCAGCACCACTCTGATCTAAACTCTGGTTTCCAGCATCTGCAGTCCTCACTTTTGCCTATCACATATTGTAGTTAAACTACAATGCTCATATGTATTTTAAATCTATTTTGGTTAAAAATTCAAAACTTTTACTGCCTCCCAGCTCAACAAAAACGGGGATGAAATGGAAAATGTGAACCATTCAAGGACTAACAATGTCAATTAGTTGAAACCACTAAGAAAAAGGAGCAGAGGTTTGGCATAGAAATTAATAAGGACAAACACTTATCAATTGGAGTGCTTAGTTAACAAACTATAATTTTCCTTTGCACAACTGTGTTGCATCATTCAAGTATCCAACAAAAAACTCAAAGAGCAGGAACAGAACACATTTCTGACCTCCTTTTAACTCTTGGTTACAGCAAACTGGACAGTCAACAATATCATCCAGCCCTGGGTAACTTCATACCATGGAACCTTTGAGAACACTGTGTGGATCTCAGTTTGAGAAGCAAGGATTGCACTGCAGTACTGAGGGAATGTTGCATTGTCTGAAGCTTGATCAGGGATTAACTCAAGGTTCATTGCTGTCCACCCAATGGATAGAAAAACATCCTATACTTAAAAACACAGCAATTCTGGTTTCTCAGGCCAAGGTCTATCCCCACATTAGCACTGAAAACAAACGGCCATTCCTGATGAAGGGTTTTTGCCCTAAATGTCGATTTTCCTGCTCATCAGATGCTGCCTGACCTGCACCACTCTAATCTTGACTCTGATCTCCAGCATCTGCAGTACTCACTTTCGCCAAATGTCTGTACGAAAATTATCCCCGGGCTGTCCAGATATTGTGAATATCAACATTACATACTGTATGTAATATACCTTTATGTATATGCTGTACACATTGCACAACTCTTGGTAAAATGTTGAGTGACTGGTTTTAAAGCCTCTTAACTCTACAATACATCCCGGTACTATCACAGTCCCAAATCTGAAACACCGAAATTCATGAGTACTCACGCATCTCCATTTGAGATGATCCATCCCGTGAGGGACCCTTGACGAAGATTTCGACCAGTTCTTTCATGTTTCCCAACGAAGGTTGCATAGTTCACAAGGAATTGCTGTTATTCGATATGCCAATCTGAAACACTACAGATATACATATATTTAAATTAAGACGACCTGCGAACTAATACGCAAAAGGGACTCACCTTTTTCAACTATTTTAAGGGGTGTTCACTTACCAAAGACCAATACCTGATGAAGTTTATTTTTCTCCTCGCTCTGATCGGACGACAGCCTTCATACAACTAATCTCAAGGCTGAAACCTGTTTTATCAGGTAGATACTTTCAGTGTTAGAAAGCCCAGAGGGTGTGCCTGCTGTTAAAACGTCAGCGTGAGCTTTGACATGATAGGGTTGGTCCTGGCTCTGTGCTAACAGATTCGCTGCTGCCTTTCTCGAAGGCATCAGACATTAGGTGGTGAAACTTTTAAAAAAAAAGACTGCAAGCTAAAGAAAAAAATCAAAGCCTGTGCGGGTATGTTTAGTCTGATTTTCTCCTCCCAGGGTCTCGCACGAGAGAAAGAAACACCGGACACGTTTTGACCAACAATTTATGGCGTGGTGGTAGTATCCCTGCCTTTGAGCTAGGAGGTCCGGTTTCAAGTCCCACCTGCCCCCGTAGAGGTATGTAGTAGCATATCTGAACAATCTGACGTTATTAGAGACCGGGGTCAGTTGGCTGGATGCCAATACCTGGGTTCAATCCCTGCACTGGCTGAAGTTACCATCAAAGATACACCTTCTTCACCTCTCCCCTTGCTGAAAAAGCATGGCGATCCTTTGGTTAAATCACCGCCAGTCATCTCTGTGTACTGACTGAGCAGCCTGATGGTCTGGTACTATGGCAGCTTTCTCTTTTATATAGATGGTGGTAACTGCAATGGTCAAAACTGCAATGCCAACCTTTTTCAACATTTTAAACATGGAGTTATAAAACAAGGTCGCAGCTATTCGGGTACAATCCCTACATTCTGGATTAGTGGTGCTGGAAGAGCACAGCAGTTCAGGCAGCATCCAAGTAGCTTTGAAGCTTCTTGGATGCTGCCTGAACTGCTGTGCTCTTCCAGCACCACTAATCCAGAATCTGGTTTCCAGCATCTGCAGTCATTGTTTTTACCTCGTTGATTACAATCCCGACAGTCCATTTAAGTTTCATGCACAAGAGCGGAGATAAAATACCTTGCTATCCGTAAACAGCTCAACCCAGTTTATACTCCTCGCTAGAGAGGCACTGTGTCTGAGTTCAACTGCCACCTGCTCCAGAGGTAACATCTCCACACAAGTTGATTAGAAAATATCTATATTTCTTGCTGGCTTGACTAGTTTTAAAGTTGCAAAAATTTGGAAAGGACTGTTCCATGTGTTAATGCCAAAAGGGCTGATCAGGCTGAACAGGAATATCAGGAATATGAATATCAGGAATGTATATGAAAAAAGTGGAACCTGGATTTGGTTTCTGATGTTTTTGGTTCACACTTGCATGGGCTGACAAAACAGAAAGTTTGAAAACTTAATGATGACAATGGAGGAAGAAGGGTTCTGAACAGTCACAAGACCCTGTTTATCACTCCACAGATGCTGCCGGACCTGAGTTTCTCCAGTAATTGCTATTTTTGTTTGAGTTTACATTGTGTTCAGCTTTCAGAATAAAAGGGAGAGGTTGATGCAGTTTCCCAAACTTGAAAACATTTTGGCTTGGCAGTCCACATTCTTACCAAAATCCATTGCAATTCCTGCCAATTTAATATTCACTGAATGCTGCTTGGAGGGCACCCGTGAATGATGCCTGCAATTGGAAAGGTGCTGACCATTCCCAGCCAGGATTTTGCTATTCCTGAGATATTTAAGCAATGTGTAAGCATAGGTAGCAAGACATTGACAATATTCAGGTGAGGACTGAAACATGTCCAAAATATAACTTGCCACTTAAGCACCAAGGAATGACTATTACAAGTAAGTATCCAACTACCTTAATTTGACATTCAACATTATTACAATCACCAAAACTTCCACTATCAACATCCTGTAGGTCACCACTGGCCAGTAACCTAGAATCATAGAATCCAGAGAGTGTGGAAGCAGACCTTTTGGCCCATCAAGTCTACACAACCCTTGGAACAGCATCCCAACCAGGCCCACCCCAACACCTTATCCCTGTAACTCTGCATTTCCCATGGCTAATCACCTAGCCTACACATCTTTGGACTGTGGAAACCAAAGCAGCTGAAGAAAACTCAGACACAGGGAGAATGTGCAAACTCCACGCGGACAGTCATCTGAGGATGGAATCAAACCTGGGTCCCTAGCGCTGTGAGACAGCAGTGTTAGTCACTGAGCTACCATGCTGCCCACAACCTAAATGGATCAACTGCACATGTACTATACATTCCATGGTAGCTCACAGCAATATTTCTTTCTGCTGTTGCACAGACCTCTGAGGTCCATGTGTGGCAGTGACTTCTGGAAGCAGAAGCCACTTATCGGCACAGCAATTTGCATGTGCAGAACTTAGCAGTAGTTGCATGGGTTCATTGCTCAGAGGAAATGTTGGGCAACAGCTAGGTATTCTCTGGTGAGTGACTCGCGACCTAATTCCTAAAAGCTTTTCCCCATCTCCAATACACCAGTCAGGAATGTGATCGAATACTCGCTATTTGCCTGGACTGGATGCAGTTCCAACAACGTACAAGGAGCTCAACTCCATCAGATGCACTACAGTAAAACCCAAGGACATCAACAACAGTGCCTTCCAAACCTAGTGACCTTGACTACCAAGATAACAATGTTAGGAGATGCATGATAACGTCATCCGTTCCCCTCCAAGTAACACAACTTCTTGCTTTGGAAACCTACCACTATTATTCCATTTGTTTTAATATCCTGGAATTCCCACCTAAAAACACTATCAGAATATCTTCATCACGTGGAGTCCAATGCTTTGAAGAAAGAAGTAACTTGCCATAGCTTCAAGAACAATTTGGAATAGGCATTACATTCTGGCTCAAAATCAGTGAGATGGACAGAAAGAGACATTAGTAGTGGGTTAGATTAAAAGCCCAAGATCAGAAATCGAAAGGACTGCTAAGTACAGTTAGTAAGACCGTCAAGTAAGACAGTGAAAATGAGGACTCAGACTAGTGCTGGCAACAACTGAAGGAAAACTTGAGGAAAGTGAGTACTGCAGATGCTGGAGATCAGAGTCGAAATGTGTGGCTCTGGAAAACCACAGCAGGTCAGGCAGCATCTGAGGAGCAGGAGAGTCGCCCTTTCAGGCATAATTCCTTCATCAGGAGTATGGATAGGGGGCAAGAAGGGGCTGAAAGATAAATAGGAGACTGGGGTGTGTAAGGCGATAGGTAGATGCAGGTGGAGGGTTGTGATAGTGATAGTTCGGAGGGGAGGGTGGAGCGGATAGGTGGGAAGGAAGATTGACAGATAGAACTGTTCAAAAGGGCAGTGCCGGGTTGGAGGTTAGATCTGGGATGAGGAGGGGAGATTAGGAAACTGGTGAACTCGACATTGATGCTTTGTGATTGAAAGGCCTCAAGGCGGAAGATGAGGCGTTCCTTCCCCAGTCGTCCGGTGGCTTGGATTTGGCAATGGAGACCCAGGACTTGCATGCCCTTGGCAGAGTGGGAGGGGGAGTTGAAGTGGTCGGCCATAGGGCAGCGGGCTTGTTTGGTGCGTGTGTGCCAGAGATATTCCTGAAACATTCCATGAGTTGGCGTCCTATCTCCCTAATGTAGAGAAGACCACATTGAGAGCAATAGACACAGTAGATGAGGTGTTTCGATGTGCAGGAATATCTCTGCCGGTGGTGAAAAGATCCTTTGGGGGCCTTGGACGGAAGTGAGGACGCAAGTTTTGAGGTTAGCATTTTACTGCTGTTGTCCAATAATTTGAATGAACACACCCTCTTCAATCCAACCTCCTGACACATTTTCCAGTTGCAATGCAAACTGCTTTTCTCTCCTCTAATGCTCTTCAAGTCATACATGTTACTAATTCTTATCAGAATGTTACAGTCAAAAGGTTAAAAGTTTAAAAAACCAATTTCTGCTGACTTTGTCTTCACTTTTATTTTTATATTTCAACATCTTTTTATTCCACATTAACATTTCTAATATCCAGACGTTAAAATTTGTACAAATCTGTTTAAAAAGTAAAACAAGTAAATACCTCCTGGGCCTGCCACTTCCTTTGGAGGTACACTGCATAGTGAACAAAATTCATGTTTTAAAACAAACCACGACAGGAAAATCTTATTAAAATATAGCTAGTAGACCAATATAGAAGATAATAAGTATTCAAACAGATTCAAATCACTAAACAGATTTAATAAATAGAATCAAGTAAATGATTTGGATGTAAACATAGAAGTATAGTTAGTAAGTTTGCAGATGACTCCAAAATTGGTGGTGTACAGCAAAGAAGGTTACCTCAGCGGGATCTTGATCAGATGGGCCAATAGGCTGAGGATTGGTAGACGGAGTTCACTTTAGATAAATGTGAGGTGCTACATTTTGAAAAGGCAAATTAGGGCAGGATTTATACACTTAATGCTAAGGTCCTGGGGAGTGTTGCTGAACAAAGAGACCTTGGAGTGCAGTTTTATAGTTCCTTGCAAGTGGAACCACAGTAGATAGGATATTAAAGAAGGCATTCCTTTATTGGTCAGACCATTGAGAATAGGAGTTGAGAAGTCATGTTGCGGCTGTACAGGACATTGATTAGGCCACTTTTGGAATATCGTGTGCAATTCTGATCTCCCCGCTATAAGAAGAATGTTGTGAAACTTGAAAGGGCTCAGAAAAGATTTACAAGGATCTTGCCAGGGTTGGAGGATTTGAGATATAGGGAGAGGCTGTTTTCCCTGGAGCAGTGTAGGCTGAGGGGTGACCTTATACAGGTTTATAAAATCATAAAGGGCATAGATGGGGTAAATAGACAAGGTCTTTCCCCTAGTGTGGGCATATGTTTAGGATGAGAGGGGAAAGATTTAAAAGGGACCGAAGGAACATCTTTTTCACACAAAGGGTGGTGCGTGTATGGAATGTTGGAAGCTGATACAATGAAAATATTTAAAAGACATCTCGATGGATATATGAATAAGAAGGGTTTAGAGGGATATGGGCCATTTGCTGGCAAATGGGACTAGATTAATTTAGGATGTATGAGTTGAACCAAAGGGTCTGTTTCCATGCTGTACAACTCTATGATTCTAACACACATGAATAATTCAATGAAACTAGGAAAAACCAAAACCCACTACAACAATCAAGAAGTATCATTTCTCCCAATAGAAATACTTTATTTTTTAAAATATGCTTGCATCTTTTGATAAATAAATTGAGTACATGAATAGCAATCTTTTTATACAAACATAAATGATTGAAAAATATATTACTATAAAAAAACAAGTCTTTTACACACTTTTGTATATTACAAGATTTTTAAAAAATTCTTGATTTATGTTTTCCAGGATTAAAAAACTTGCATTGTTCTTAGTTTAAAGAACAGATTTCATGATTCCATATCTATTTAAATTCAGTCTGGAAAAGTAATTATATATTACTGATATTCATTGTAATTTATCTTGACATCTAAAATTTCTGGCTTAAATATCTATGGAACGATTGCTCAACAAATTAATAAAAGTGAAAATAAACGAGTTGAGAATATACCAACTATATAAACAAAAGTGCTTTATAACATGTACCGGACACTGTGCATTATCAAAGTGACAATTAATTTATTTTAAATCAGTTTGTTTTATTAGCTTATTTATTTAAAAAATCTATCAATGGTGTTTTTGGAACCACTACATCTTGCTTTCTTGGTTATTTGTTGCTGGGTTGTGGATCCAGTTCTGAAAACAATTTTAAAAAGAAAATATTCAATAAACAAATTTACAAACAACAAAACAGCAAGAATTACAAACTGACCGACTCTTCAATTTATCTCTGGATTTAGATCATACTAGCGTTTTATACAAGGATGAATAAAATGAAAAGAGTGCTGATTCTCCTTTCACATTTTGTTTGAGGGTAGTAGTGGAAGAAGAAAAAGAACTGATTACCCACTCAAAAAGCTAAGTCTAATATTAAAGTTACACAGACAAAAGAGCACAGTTAGCTTTGTCACATCTTCATTTCTATGTACAGCAAATTCCCAATATTAATCATATTCAGTGAGATTTAAATCATGAAACCAGATCCTTCCTGACATTTAAACTCAGGGACATGCTGGCACATTACCCAGCACTCAGGGACCACATTATGACATTGTGTGTATCTTTGATATTTTTTCTTTATACTTTCATGGGATGCAGGGTTAGCATTTTGTCAACATCCTCTGTGAACTGAGTGGGTTTTAGAAGGCAGTTAGGAGTCAACTATATTGTGACTCCAAATTTACAATATGTAAGGCAGGCATATGTCCAATTTCCTTCTCCGAAGGGCAATCCAAATGGGCTCTTACAATAACCATAGTTACTATTACTGAGAAAAGCTTACAATTCCACAGTTCTTCAGTTTTCTTTATTAATTTGAATTTAAACTCCAAGATTTTGAAGCCACACCCCCAAACATTAGCCGGGGCCTCTGGATAACCACGATACCATCATCTCCCTCACTTTACAATCAGCAGGAACACCAAATATAAACTTTCTAGTTTTATATAAATGGATCTCCCCAGCTGCCAGCCTTAAAAACATTAAGCACTGATTTTGTTACAAAATACCTATTTTCAGACTTCCTCCCAATCATTTTGGTAGTAAAATGTGAATTTCTCAAAGAAACGTACAATTCTCACAATCTGAAACTGGTAACTAACAATGTTCTTTCCTCATTAAAATACATCAGTTACAACATGAACTCCAAGTCTTTTATTTCAAAAGGTGTTTTGTACAAGTTTTCTAAACATACATCTCAACCTCGTGAGATAATCATATAGAAACATAAAAATGAAGAAAGTATTTCAATTTTTTATACAAATACAATAAATGTTACCCCAAAGACTTAGAGGGATGTAGTGAAAAACTAATATAGAAAACACAGCCATATCCATGAATTAAAATACACATCAAAACTATTTCATTACAAAGCCACGGTTTTGTAGAAATACAGATTCGATAATGTAACATATATAAATAACACAAAGTTATAATCAGATAGTAGAGATACAGTACAACCTTTATTATCTCACCTTTTAGTTCGAATGCTTGAATTTGAAGGCTGTTTCCCCAACACTGTCGGACCTATCAAAATAAACATATTACCCTTTTTTCTTGACACAGATTAAACAATTCATAAGTAACCGCATCCTATTCAAACTCTACACCAAGTTAAAATATTTGTTGCAAGGATTATTTCACTTTTTGGAGGAGTGAAATTATTATGCTTGTCCAATTGAAGGATTTCAGTAAAGGGAATGGAACATTTCCTGATTTTATGAGCATTACCAAACACACCTCCAGGTCAGACAGGCCAGATGGTCAAGCAGCTGACTCAAATTCTAGACTTCTATTCCCCCCAAAAATCAGAAGCTTTCCAATTTGTTACAATAATATTTAAATAAAAAACATCCCAAGATGTTTTACAGGAGCGTAATAAAACAAAAGTTAGGATCAAGCCACATCAAAGTCTGTATGAGGAAAATTGGCCAGAAACTGGTTTATTGACAAAAGTATTAAACAGAACTCGGGGGAGTGTACAGCCAGAGTTAGTAATCCAGAGGTTTAGGCAGGGATTCTACAGGCAGAAGTTGATGGAATTTAAGTTCAATTAATTAATAAACAATTTGGACTTAAAAGCTAATCTCAGTAATGGGAGAGTCATTGTGGACTTGTTGGGCCAAAGGGCCTGTTTTCACACTGAAGGGAATCTAATCTAATCTCAACTTTTTGGACAGGAAATCTATAGTCATGCAGAGTGACCTCAGACCCAAAGTAAGGTGGTTTATTCTTATATGTCCTCTCAAAAAACCTAGCATGCACACAGTCATATCAAAATACTACAGAAGAATCAAAATGAGTGACAACGAACAGACAATGAGCATTAGACCAGGAGCCAGAAACAACAACAACACAACCAACGCTATTGATTCTGCCGTGTTCTCCTTATGAACGTCTGATAACTTGTGCTAAAATTGGATGAGCTGTCAGTCAGGCAACAGGCTGACATTCAAACAGAAGTATCCCTTACACCCAAAGTCCTAGACACCATAAACACCATCTCTGGGTAAGTCCTCAACAGGGTTGGATCACTCGTGAAGTTTAAGCAGTGGTATACAGTCTGGAATATAACAACGTGCTGTGGATGTAACCAAAGATCTGGCTTTTGGATTTGGTGATTTGTAATGAGGCAGATTTAATAAATGATCTCAGAATAAAAGATCCCTGATGAAATTGTGATCACAGCATGGTAGGTTTTAGCATTCAGTTTGAGAGGGAAGAACTTCAGTCAGAAATAACTGGGCTAAGCTTAAGTGAGAATAATAAAAAGGAATGAGGGCAGAGCTAGCTGGAGTGGACTGGGAAAGGCATTTAGCAGCAAAGATGTCTGAGGGACAATAGCAGATGTTGAAGAAAATAGATTCTTCGACCACACCTCCCCCTCAGTGGGGATGAACAATTAGTCCTCAGTAAAGGTCTCACTACGTTCCTGGATCGATGAATTCCATACCCATTGCAACACTGAACTTTTCTTCCGTCACCTCTGTGCTTTCTTTTTAAATTGTGACTTCTACTCATCCTCCAAGGACCCCTTCCCCCACCTCCAGCATCCTCCATCCACTTGGACACCCCATGCACCCTATTACCCACCCTTGACGTCTATCTCTAACAGCCACCGTTACACTGACCGCCTCAACCTGTCCACCCCTTTCACCCACTCCACCCTCTCACCCTCGCAAAGCACACCCGTTCACTCCCTCTGCTCCAAACCCAATCTCACCATTGAACCAGTGGACGGGGGGCCAGTGGTATTTTGGTGCATCGACCACTAGACCGTTGAAGCCAGGCATCAATGCACGGACACCTCCACCTCCTGCCTCATCGACCATGACCTCACCTCCCATCACCAAACCACCATCTCCCAGACTATCCACAACCTTGTCACCTCAGGGGATCTCCCATCCACAGCCTCCAAATATCATAATTCCAGAACCTCACAAGGTCCGGTTCTACCTTTTACCCAAAATCCACAAACCTGGTCGACGTATCATCTCTACCTGCTCCTGCCCCACTGAATGGATCTCTTCATATTTCAACAACATCCTGTCTCCATTGGTCCAGGAACTCCACGTACATTTGGGACACCACCCACACCCTCCACCTCCTCCATGACCTTCATTTCCCCTGGCCCCAACCCCTCATCTTCACCATGGACAACCATCCATCCATATACACATCTATCCGCCATGGCAAAGACCTCCAAGCCCTCCATATCTTCCTCTCCCACCAACCCAACCAGTACCCCTTCACCGACACACTCATTTGACGAGCTGAACTCACCTCTCCTTTGAATCCTCCCACTTCCATCAGGCCAGAGGGAAAGCCATAGACACCCACATGGGCCCCAGCTATTTCTGCCTCTTCATAGGATATGTAGAATAGTCCATCTTCTGCAGTTACACCAGCACCAGCCCCCACCTTTTCCTCTACTACATTGATGACTTTATCGGCACCATATCATGGTCCCACGAGGATGTGGAACAGGTTATCAATTTCACCAACGCCTTCACCCTGACCTCAACTTCACCTGGAACATTCCGGACACCTCCCTCCCCTTCCTGGATCTCTCATTCTCCATTCCCGGCAACCGAATCAACACAGACATCTATTTCAAACCCACTGACTCCCACAGCTACCTGGACTGCACCTCCTCCCACAACCACGCCTGTAAAAGCGCGATCTCTAACTCCCAGCTTTTCCGCCTCTACTGAATCTGCTCCCAGGAGGAGCAATTCCAGTCCAGGATATCCCAGATAGCATCCTATTTCAAGGACTGCAATTTCCCCTCCCATGTGATCAATAATGGCCTCCAGTACATCTCCTCCATACCTGCACTTCTGCCCTTGAACCCCACCCTGTTCAACCGCAACAACAATAGAGCCCGCCCCCCAATCCTCACCTTCCACCCTACTAATCTCCAGATATAGCACATTATCCTCTGCCACTTCCTGACCCTGACCTCAACTTCACCTGGAACATTCCGGACGCCTCCCTCCCCTTCCCGGATCTCTCATTCTCCATTCCCGGCAACCGAATCAACACAGACATCTATTTCAAACCCACTGACTCCCACAGCTACCTGGACTGCACCTCCTCCCACAACCCCTCCTGTAAAAGCGCAATCTCTAACCATTTCCGCCACCTACAATCAGACCCCATCACCAGAGATATATTTCCCTCCCCACCACTCTCTGCATTCTGCAGAAACCATTCCCTCCATGACTGCCTCGTTAGTTTCATGCCCCAACCAACCACCCTCTACTCCCGGCACCTTCCCCTGCCACCGCAAGAGGTGTAAAACCTATGCCCATACCTCCTCCCTCACTTCCGTCCAATGCCCCAAAGGATCTTTCTAAATCCGGCAGAGATTTTCCTGCACATCCTAACACCTCATCTACTGTGTCCATTGCTCTCAATGTGGTCTACTCTAGATTAGGGAGACAGGATGCCAACTAATGGAATGTTTTTGGCAACATCTCTGGGACACACGCACCAAACAGCCCCACCAACTCGTGACCAACCACTTCAACTCATCCTCCCACTCCCCAAGGACATGCAAGTCCTGGGCTTCCTTCACTGCCAAATCCAAGACACCCGACAACTGGAGGAAGAACGCCTCATCTTCCGCATTGGGACCCTTCAACCACAAGGCATCAATATCGACTTCGCTTTTCCAAATCTCCCCTGTCCCCACCTCATCCTAGATCCAACCCTCCAACCTGGCACCGCCCTCTTGAAGTGTCTTACCTGTCCATCTTCCTTCCCATCTATCTGCTCTACCCTCCCCTCCAACGTGTCACCATCACCCCTCTACCTCCATCTACCTTCTCCCCAGCCTCACCCCCACCCTCCTATTTATCTCTCAGTTTTCCCTCCCCCCACATTCCTGATAAAGGGCTTATGCCCGAAATGTCAATTCTCCTGCTCCTTGGCTGCTGCCTGACCTGCTGTGCTTTTCCAGCGCCACAATTTTCAACACTAATCCAGTGATACTACTAGCTCGCCCATTAATAAAGTAATTCCACTTTAACAACCATGTGCCCAAATGTGGTACCTGACTTGGATCAGAGCCAGACAAAAGCAATATAGCAGTCTCAATCTCTTCTGAGATGGCTGATTACCATTTGCACAGTAAATAGCATTATAATTATCCTCTGTGCTCCTGAGCTTGGGAGTGGAAAAAACAGCCAGGGCACGCAATCCTGAAGGTTTTCTATTGTAATCATGTTGAAGCAAGCACATACAAATATCTGGATGTCAATTAAAGCTACATTGGGCTGGCTGTTTCCCATGACATCCCCGCAGTGATTAAGTTGGATGACTGGATGTCATCACATTCCAGGATAAATCTTCACTTTAATAACATTGACTAAAACTCATCAAAAACATCCAAGATTAAACAGCAATAACAAAATTGAACAGTGGAAAAATGATATCTCACCCATTCCATTTGAATTGCATTCTGTAATACATGAGTGTGTTGGTCTTTCAGTTAGTTCTTGTATAACCCCTTGATTTAGACAAATGTCAATGTGCTTGTTGAACAATGAGAGATCAGTTGTTTCTTGGTTAATGTTGCAAATTGGACAAACTAGGCCAACTGGTTCCTCTAACTGAACAGTAGGCCTTTCCTGTGATGATCTGATGTTCTTTAGTAACTGGTTTGACTGTTGCTGTTCAGTTCCCTGCATTAACTGGTCATATTGTACAAATGAAGGCTGATTTAACATGCCTGGACTTGATTCTTGCAGACTAAATTGCTTCTCCTTCTGCGTCATGTTAGTATATTTACTTGATAATTTGATGCTCTTTTGGTTGCAGTCTGAAAACTCCTCTTCCAACATATCTTCATCCTTAGTGAATGCCAAGCATTTTGCTGCACTATTAGGAAGTTGCACATGATTTGTAAGTATTGTTTTAATATTTCTTTGGTTACCAGGTTGCCCAATATAACACGTACTGTTGTTCGAAGCTTCCCAGTTAATGCTGTTATTTTTGGTTTCTCCTTGTAAATATGTTTCTGAAGGTCTCTGATTTAACTGATCACTTTTTAGATTGATGAGTGCATTTTTCAAGTTATTATCCAAACCAGATGTTGTCTTTATATAACTTGCTTTTGATTCTCCTATAGTCTCTGCAACTTCAAGAGGCCTAGTTACACATAGGCACTCATCATGACGCTTGTTAAATGTCTCTAAAACTGGTATGCCCTGCCTTTTGAAACATATCGGACAAATACTGGTAGCCTTTAATTTTGGGTTTAGACCGCTGCCCTCACCATCAGTGCCTGCTGGGATTGTTCCAGCAGGTTTGTACCTTCCTTGTTGTTTCTTTGCAAGAACCTGGTTGAAAAAGGATTGTTGATTGCTTTGTTGGCACCTTTTACTGAAAAGACTCTCTGTTTTGGGTACTTCTGAAAGTTCTGCTTGATCCTTGACAACTGTATTGTCAGAAATAGTGGTGCTCTCAGACTTTCCAGTCAACAAAAATTTGGTGATGCTTTTCTGGCCAGATTTTTTTCCCTCTTGTTGGACAAACCCAGACACCCGCACACCTGTACAGGGGGAAATGCAAGGGAGAAGTAATAGCCCATTAAAAGCATGAAAGCAACAAATCACTAAATTTATCATGATAATCAAAGTGGGGAATATTCAAAGACACATGAGTGCACATGGAAGATTCAAAACTGGCTTGCATGTAACATACAAATAAAATAAAATGTAAGTCTGATTAAACATAACTAACAGTGAATCAGCACAACGTATTGGTTCACTGTTTATTCAACACCCAAGCCAAGAGATCTGGGAACTTACAATGAAAGGCGAACCTATTCCAGACAGGAGAAACAAAAGCAATGGAACAACTATTCAAATCACTTTGAAGTTAATGCTGCTGCTCACTCTCTCAATCAATGGCCTCAGATCATCCAAAATAAGGGAAAATTAATGCAATACTTGCGTTTTCTACAAATTCAAATTCTTATTACCTGTTTGAAAAGTCATAGAGAATACCTTCACCACCTTACCCCCACCCGCACCACCACCCCCACCCCCAACATTGTTTTCTACAAAAATGTTCAAATATGTTCTGTTATTCCTTATACTTTTTACTGGAAGTATCATCAAGATCACAATCTATGAATTTGTCATATGTACCAACAACAGAGCAACCATTCTTCCTGCCAGATGAATTTATTTATTGGAGTGATACAGACATTTCCTGCTATGATCTTGATTGTTTTTGTAAGCGGTAAAGCAGAACTGAGTCAGGAACAGCTGTTTCTTTTCTCCTACTAATCATCGTTATATTTTTCCTGTTTTGGCCGTACTGGTTGAATGTCAACCAGTATGTCTTTTCTTTTTGCAGATACTGATTGATCTCATTTCTACTTCCAATATTTTCTCCACCTATTACAAATATGCATTGCTTTTATTTTTTTATTTGAGGCCCTTCCTAACTTCTCAGGCAGCAAAACTATGCACCCTGTAGAAATTCGACATCTATCTTCCCTTTAGTACCAAAGCACAACTTTATGCACATGTTATACTCTCCATATAGAAGAGCATGTTACCTAATAAAAAAGACCAACTGTTCATTACAATTGCTTTTCATCATCTCCATAAAGTGGATAAACTGTCACTTTCATCAGGATTAATAACATGTGTTATAGAGTATGTATTCATTTATTATTCTGGCTGAACATTACCCATAAGTCTCAGTCTCAGTGGCTGAGGATGCATGTTATTAATCTCAGTTTTCAGCAACTCATGTGCCACTGCAAATATTTCTTCTTCTTTGGAAATTGGTTCTGGAACTGTGCAGGCTCTGGTCTTCACTTCAAAGTTTACATTCTTCAGCTTTAGAGTTACTGTTTTCCCCTACGGTTTCAAAAGAAGAATTATTTTATGAATGAAATATTCCATGAAACGCCCACCAGGCTCAAAAGCTTCATGTTTGTTTCGAGAGTTTCACTATAGCCCATTTTAACAATATCCTGTTAACAAGACTTCAAATACATTTTGGTTAGTAGAAAGAAAAACTTCGAAAAGACAAAAGAAGTACCTTTAGTCCCTCCTTTTGAAGATCTTCTTCAAGATCATGACAAAGTTCATGACATAAGCTGTACTGCTCCGCTGCTTTACTCATTTCATGGAATGTCCTAGAATTCCAAAATAAGTCATGCATAATTTAGTTTCTAAGGTCAAAATATACAATGTGCAGATAGCTTGATAATACTGTGCATGCTAACAGTATTCATTTTAAAAAGTGTCCCTGAAATACAATTCACTCAATTCTGGAGAATATATCACTTAAGAAAATTTTAGATTAGATTACTTTTAGGTTAGATTACTTACAGTGTGGAAATAGGCCCTTCGGCCCAACAAGACCACACCGACCATCCAAAGAGCAACCCACCCAGACCCATTCCCTACATTTACCCCTTCACCTAACACTACGGGCAATTTAGCATGGCCAACTCACCTAACCTGCACATTTTTTGGACTGTGGGAGGAAACCAGAGAACCCGGAGGAAACCCACGCAGATACGGGGAGAATGTGCAAACTCCACACAGACAGGCGGGTATTGAACCCGGGTCTCTGGCGCTGTGATGCAGCAGTGCTAACTGCTGTGCCACCATGCCACCCTAATTCTTGTGCTTCTATTAAAATATTTCATTATTTGCTAATGAAAATACTACTGCGATAAATGTCCTCTTTTCTTTGTTTTGAACTATCCTGATTAGTTTTTACATAAATCTTGTAAAGATGCCCTTACATGGAGACAATTTTCCTTGCTTTCAGCTCTGTCTTATTTTCATCTCCTAAAAAATTTGTAAGTGTCCATTTTCTACTACAATAGCCACATTGTTTTCCCTTTGAAAATCTGCATCTTTCCACAAGACTGTTCACATGTTTAAAACTTCAAACCTAAAAGCTCACTCAAGAGCTAACTAAAACACTATTTTATGGCAAGTAATCAACCCTCAGTCTCCTCAGATCTTCCTGGACATTCTAGGTATAACTAGGTGAATCTTTATTCCTGATATTTGCAATTAAATCATTCCAACAGCTTTTGGCGAGTGTAATTAGGTTTAGTTTTCATATCATTCACAATAAAGCTGTGTTCTTTCGTTAAAAGGACTTTGGCATTCTCTTATGTTACCTCCATGGTAAACAAAACTAAATTAAAATTGCTGTCCATCAAGTGTCACATTAGGGATCAGACTCATCCAGTATTACTAACAGCTGAGATCACAACACTTCTAAACTCAACTTCAAGGTTTTTCTTGTTGGTTTCTCAAAATACTTGATTCAAAATAGGCAAAGCCCTGCCATCCATATCCTAATTTACTATGTTCCATCAACCCTAGCCTGTTGGTAACTTCCAGTGACTCTTCATTATCCTGAAGGACTGAACTCAAATACTTCATTCGCATTTGCAACTTTCTAAAAGGTCTCACTTCACCCTATGATCTCCAGCTTTATATCCCTGCCAGGCTTCTAAAAACGTTATTTACCTTTCTCTGCTGAACCATTAGTAATAATGACTTCATTAGCCTCAACCTTACTTTTTGGAATGTGGTTCATATGCAAAACAGTTGTGAATTACTGCAAAAGACGTACCTTTCTGTGCTCATACTCTTCCGATCACCATCTCTACAACCAAAAAAAAATTTAAAAAACAATTTTATTTTGTCTTAAATACGTAAATTCAACATTCAGAGCTGTTTTAAAGCGGAGTTTGAACCAAGTCAACTGGAGTCATTGTTGCACTAAAGTGCATCTCACCTTTCAAGGATGTCAATCCCAAAGTAACCTTTGTAGCCATTAGTGTTTACTTTAGGTTTAAGTTTCACAATTGATTAAATTACAATTTCTGAGGACAAGATGAACACTTGCTTCTTATATATTATCAAGCCTAAAGATTCCTACCTCTATTCAATTTTTTGCTGTTTTCCTCATTTTTTGTGTTCAGCAAATTATTTGATTTTCTCCATCCACTATTTCCCCACTGGTGATAAGCAGAAAATCTATTCCCAGATCTGCCTAAACTGATTATAAATGAGAAAAATCATTCAGCACCTTAGTTTATCCATCAGTGAGATCTTAACACCAACCAATCCAATTACTTGATCAGCATTTGATGGCTCGCTCCCCAATTTAGTAGCGTGCCTTCACTCAGCATCTCACACTGACTTGATACAGACTGAGAAGTTAGAAATGTAACCTATTTTCCAGATGATCAAAAAACCTATCTTATTCAACCTCGAATACTTCCAATGCTCAGCCTCCAGTGCTATCTGCAACAATGACTTTCACAGATTAACAGCTTGGGAGAAAACAAAAACTCATCTGTTTATAAAATGTTAGATCTTTTATTTTAAAACTATGCCCGATGTTCTAATTTATCCAGGGAAAGATTCACTGAAAGACTTGTATGTTTCAATAAGATCACCTTTCATCCTCTAAAGTGCAATGCCTATAAGGTTCAAACAACCCTCCATTTTCTCAGAAAACAACCCTTTACCCCAGGAATAAACACAATCTGAATCACTTTGAATGCAAGTAAATTCGTCCTAAATAAGGAGACCAAAACACTATTCAGGACTCTATGTGTGGTCGCCCAATGCTGCTTGTGACTTTGATATCCCATCTCCTTGCAATAAACAGCAATATTTCATGTTTTTTTAATTACTTACTATTTCTGAATTCTAACTTGTCTTCTTCTCCTTCTTCTTAGGCAATCCCTCCAACCCCCGGGTGGCATTCACTGACTCAGGTAACTAAACAGTCTGATACTGGATCTACATGCCCTGCCACAGGTGAGAGAGGTGGTACTTGAAGATGTAGGTGGGTGGGACACTTGGAACTTTGTACTCTCCATCTGCTGTTTGTGTTTGACCTCCACCTGTGCCTTCAGAGATGCTAAAGATTGTTTTGACCAGACCCAAACAGGTTTTCCAAATTCATTACAATTTCAGGTGGGATATCTGTTAGGTGGAATGACTAAATGAATCATTCAATAATCAGAGTCCATTTCCAGTATCAAAGAGTTTATTAATGTTACACCTGTGGGAAGAAACCATCTGGGGGTCCAGAAACTTCTTCATTGAACAAAGGAAAGACATATATTTTTATACTGCTGTTTTCAGCCAGTCTTGGCACTTACAAACCAATTGCAAAACAATCATGTCAGTGATTGGATGTGTATGTAATCAATCAGGTGGATCATGTGACTACATGATCAGTCGAAGGATAGTTATAAGTCTTGCCATGATCTCATGATGTTAACCAGATACCCTTATCACCTATTCTTGGGTTTTCACAAAGCATGTTATTCAACTATATTCCAATCCTGCTGACCTCCTAACCTGTTATTCATTCTTCCCTACTAACAAGCTGGGAGTTTCTGTCTGTCCACAGGAATTCAGTTAAATACTTCATGTCTATTACATTTAAAACTCCATTATTTATAAAGGTATGTGCATGTGCACATGTACCTATGATTACAATCACCTAAAGGATCCTCCTAACTAATGCAAGTCAACCTTTTCCCCTTCTATCCCATATTATATAGCAAATGTTTGTTTAGCTTAAAGAAGGGCTTCAATCAGTGATTCCAAGGGGTGTCCTTTATCAAAACTGTCTCTGTGTAAGCAGTGGCTACATTTTTGCTTCTTCTTAATAAGATCCCATTGTGTGATTTTTACAAGATGCTTTATATCTTATCTGGTTGTCAGGAGTACGAAGGCCACAATTCTGACTGTGTAAATTAATGCTTCAACGAACAATCTTCTTTGGCTATTTTTATGTCAACTAAGACCAGGAGAGCCATTTTATGTTAACTAAAAACCATGGGCAATCCCAACACTTATAAAGGGAAGGGAACAATAAGTGTGCCAATAATGAGGGAAATGTTTATGTCTGGGGAGGAATGTAAAGTTACTCTTATAAAATTTTGGAGTGACAGTAGTCTCTTTATTTAAATTCATTTCTCAGTTTTTATTTTGTTCTTGCCCTAACAATACCCACATTAGTAATCTCCAAGGTGAGGGCGGCGAACTGGCTCCCTTTCTTTATTCACCCACCCACTCGGTTGGTTGCAGCAAGGTCATTTGAAAAGGATCTCTTTGTTTGTGGATACCTTTCTCCCAGATCCAAATTTGCTTACGTCTTTAAAGAGCTCATTCAATCAGGCTTTCTTGAATTAACAAAATTCAATTAGTAGTAACTACACCTGTGAAGAATACTAATCCAACACACATACACAGATTAGAAATAAGAGGCAAGTCCAAAAGGATAGAAGTTTAAAAACAAAATCAATCTCTGAAGATCAGATAGTTGAACACTGTGGCCTTTACAGTGGAGCTTACTGATTGTGTTGACTTAGGTAGGTGAGCAGTCAGCTTCAGGAGCCTTACTTTCTGGACTGGTTAAGACTCAGTAGTTTTGATGTATTTTAACAGTGATTGAATTCCAGAGTTCGGGGTGAGAGAGAATCCTTTGTTGTCCTATTTCCTTTTAAATTGGCTTGCAACAGAGAAAGTCTTTAACTGCAACACAGGATGACTAGGGTATTGCCCTTCAACTGTGGTCTCCATAGGACATCATGCTGTAACCCAGCTTGGTGCACATGACAGAACTTAGCCCAACTGGTCCACTCCTGTACAGTTTAAACTAGCTTTTTAACCTCTGTCCTTGTGTTACAAACAGAGAGAATAGTGATAGGATTCAAGGGGATATAACAGCCCAAAGGAATGGGTGGAAATGTGACAAATAAAATTTAATTCAGAGATGTATGAAGTGATATACCTTGGTAGGAAGAACTTCTGGGCACTGCACTTTAGGAAGGATGTGAATACTTTCAAGAGAATACAGGAGAGGTTTAGAAAAAGAGAAGGAGAACTGGAAAAAAATACTGATCCCAACTCTCTGCTTCCTGTTAGTTAAACAAACTTTTATCAATGTTAATGTTATCCTTACACTTGTGCTCTTGTCTTGTGAAGGATTATGGCACGTTATTAAACATCCTGTGGAAATCCACGTTCACCACATCTACAGATTTCTCTTTATCCATCTCATCTGTTACTTCCTCAAGAACTCTGATAATTTTTTCATATTTTGTAGTCCTGCTGAGTGAGTGATCTCATCCATCACATAATGCATTGCATTTAATTGGACTAGTAATCCAGAGATTCAGACTAATGTTCTGAGGACACAGATTCAAATGGCACATTGCAGCTGGTGAAATCTGAATTGAATTGGTGAATCTGAAAGTGGAAAATTATGCTTGGTAGAGCCACTCATAATCCGTTCCTAGTTTCCTGTCTTTTGAAAATTTCAAACACGCTTCAGCATTCTGGTCCCAGTCTTGTTGACCGTGTAACTATGTTTCTGTAATAGTCATCAGGCCATACTAATACTACATTCGCATTCTGGACTTGAATGGTGCTCTATATGATGGGCACTGTGGTCAGTTTGCTCACCCACCTTACTGCCTCCACTCTCAGATATACAGTAAAAGAGAGAGAGGGGGTGAGAGGGAGAGAGACACTGTTTCTTGCTGTTGAAATAGTCAAACACCAGATACAAAAGAATTAAATGGAAACAAAAAGGGAGAACATTTTTAAGCAAGGAGTGCTTAGGTTCGGGAATACACAACCTGACAGCACTGGGCAGACAGATTTAACTATGACTTTTGAAAGGGAATTGAATCAGCACCTAAACTTAAAAAAGATTGTTGGGCTGCAGGGAAAGGATGGTATGTAAATATGTTCAAAAGATTAACTACAAGGCATGTTTTATAATCACTGCAACATGGCTCTTTAGCATATTCTATCGTCACAACGTCTGCACAATCATCAGTTGGTTTAAGGTGTGTATAAAAGCTTTCTTTAAAGCACTTAAAGTAGGTATTTACCTTGCAAGGTGGTTCTCACCCAGACCAAGTGAGATCTGTAAGAAATGATATGAGGAGCTCTCAGAGAAAAGGATGGAAAGCAAGGCCCCCTGCTGGTACAATTGAGTGCATGTAGTGATTCCTAATGCATTCAGCATCTTTTCTGTCACTTTTCCTATACCAGGTACCTACAGATAAAAGTACCAAACAAAACAAATTTATTTATACGCATCTAATATGACAACTTCATGTGTTCATATAGCTTTTGCAGCAAAAGACACATTTTGTCAGAACTTTACATTTTACACTCATAAGGATAATTCACAAGTAGTATCAAGTGAAGAGAAAACATTTATACTGTGTGAGAGATGAGTGCTGATTTATTGGCAAACAGGTTCTGATTTGTAGAAATGTTGCTGTGACGAATATACTGGCTAGATAATTAGTGACTGTTAACAGCCAAGCTTCAATTAAATCTTGAACAAGACAGCTTGATTCTGATTGGTAAGACTGTGAAATGAACCAGATAAAGTTGATCATCTATTTTACTGTATTGAAACAGGTTTAGTGTATGCACATGGTTTTTCTGTTTGCAAAGACTAACGGTTCCAAAATGAGATGTTCTCATTTAAGCAGCTATTGAGCACAAGGTCACATGACTTAGGATTCAGCCAACTGATTTTTGAATGAACTCAAGTTTTGGAAGGTATGATCATAATATAATCCCTGATACTAGCACATTAGACACAATTATGGATTTTTTAAAAATGAAATCCTTTCCTTAAAATCATTTGAAGTCTCCTAAATTCTGAAATACATGCACAATTAACCAAAATTATCCCAAATGGCTTTATTACCTGTTAAATTAAGAAACTGCAAGATAAATACTGAGACAGAGCAAAGTAGTTCTGACAAATTCCCGAACTTTAATAATAAGACTTGGCATTCACCAACAGAAACAGAATGAAGGACTTAAATGATTATCTTAATCTAATGTAAGATGCTGCTTTTTTTTCCATCTAAATTGAAATCTTCTATTTTCAGCCAATTTCCAGGTTATCCCTCTCTTCTTTGAAAGGTGCAATTCTCTGGTTGGGTGGCTTCTTTTTATGTTATAAGCTATTAAACAGCAGGGGGCATTGTAGACCAACATTATCCTTACATCACAGCAATGGCCACAGAACTACACGATGAACTGGCAACTCCCCTGCTGATTTTTCCGTTTGGTTTTCCATGCATGATCACAATATCCCTGTAATGCTATAAACTCTGGCCATCTTAACAGAGCTTCAGGTCAGAGCGTAACTACAATGTAATGAAATTTAAAAACATTGGTATGGCTTTCAATTTTTCAAGTCCTGGTACCAAAGCACACATTGCCAATTACAGAAAGAGTGTTTTACATTTGTGCAAGTTCTACATTCTATGCTTTGTTTGGCAATGAGATGTTCACTAAACCCCTTTCCTCTCTGCTACTTTGTTTCATAAAAAATGTCAACCAAGTGGACTACAAAGGGTCCGTGAATTAATGCAAAAGGTTTCTTTATGTCGTAACTAACATTACATCTTTCATAGGCAAAATAAAATTAACTGGCATAGAACTGTTTTGTATGGCTGCACCATTTGCCTTATTAACTTGTGAAGTGCCTTGGGGCATGTTCCTATTTGAAGGTGCAAGTTGTTGATAGATAAAGGTGTCAGACCATAGGGCTGCTCTCTCAATTACAGAGAGAAGACTGATGGTGTTTTAACCAGAGGGTCACATGCCTCAAACAAGGGGACAGGTTGCAAATGAGAATCCTTTAACCTTAGCGAGTGTGGGAACTGAACCCATGCTATTGGCATTACTCTGCATCACAAAGTCAGCCAAATGAGCTGACCTGACTCAGTCCAACGACACCCACATCCCATTAAAGAACAAAGATAAGAATCTTAGTAGGTGCTTATTAAAAAAAAAAGTTCCTAATAAAAGTAGAATAGCTGATACAATCTTCCTTGATTGTATTTTTTGAAAAACCTAATACATTCGTTGTCCTACATATGAAAGGCGCCATATGAACATAGGTTCTTTAATTCCTTTACTTTTCAATCTCTTCTCTTTCAAAAATGTCTCAACCTGTCCATTCAAAGTTATTACAAAGTTATTTCAACTTTGGTGATTTTAAATTTACATCCTGCATTTACAGACACAACCAAAAATGGAAATAGTTTCTCTCTAATTAGGCCAAGATATTTTGCAGCTTTTTAAAAATATCTCTATCTAATCTCTTATTCTTCCGTGCTCTGGTGGGAAAATCCTAGTTTCTCTAATCCTTCTTCTTAACTAAAGATTCTTACTCAATTTTCATGTTAAACTACAACATGAAAGGGACCATGTTGTCCATCTTCTGTGCGAAAAGTGTGTGGTGTGCACCCAACAGAAAAAGTTTGAAGAGACCACACACTGAAAAAGGATGAGGCATAACAGTTACATTTTTAAAAGTGCATTGATTTCATTCCTGTCAGAATTTGAACAGCAAGTGCTGTGTGTATTAAGCCAATCGTTGCACTCATAAAAAATGGTTTTGGCAAATTACTTTTTAAGATCTTTTTGAGAGAAGACCCCACATAGAAAAGAATAAAGACCAATATAGCACAGAAACAGACCCTTTGGTCCTCCAAGCCTGCACCGCTACATTTGGCCCTTGCATACAAATAAGTCTTCACTTACAGAATCTGTGCCTCTCTATTCCCTTCCTATTCAAGTATTTGTCTAGGTGCTTCTTGAATGCTGCTATTGTGTCTGCTTCCACCACCTCCTCGAGCAGCTTGTTCTAGGCCCTTTGGATGAAAAACATGCCTCGCTCATTGCTTTTAAACCACTCCCCCACTGCCCCCACTTCCCCCACTTCCCCCACTGCCCCCCCCACCACACCTTCAATCTGTGTCCCTTAATAATTGACCCCTCCAGCCTGGAGAAAAGTCTCATACTTTCCACTCCATGCTATTCACAATCTTATAAGCTTCCATTCAGTCACCCCTCAACCTCCTGCGTTCCAATGAAAACAAACCCAATCTATCCAACCTTTCTGCATAGCTAAAATCCCCCATACCAGGCAGCATCCTGGTAAACCTTTTCTGTATAGTATCCAAAGCACATCCTTCTAGTGGCGTGACCAGAACTATATGCAATATTCCAGGTGTGGTCTAGCTAAAATTCCATAAAGTTACAGCATAACTTGTCCATCCTTATACTCAATGCCCCTTCCAATGGAGGCAAGCCTTTTCACTACCTTGTCTGCCTTCAGTGATCTGTGGACCTGCACACCCAAATCCCTCTGCTCTTTGATACTTCTAAAGGTTCTGCCATTCACTGTATAATTTTCACCTTCCAAAATGTATCATCTCAGGTGGATTAAACTCCATCTGCCATTTTTCTGCCCGCTCTTCCAACTGATCCTCTGACAATCCTCCTCAATATCCAAAACTCTACCAATATTTGTATCAGCTGCAAACTGACTAATTAGACCGGCTACATTTTCCTCCAAATCATTTATGTAGAGCATGAACAGAGGTCCTAGCACAGATCCCTGTGGAACACCACCAGTCACAACCCTCTATTCCGTAAAGCATCCTTCCACCGCTATCCTCAGTCTCCTATGACTGAGCCAGTTCTGCATCCATCTTGTCAGATCATCCCTGATACCACGTGACTTCACCTTTTGTACCAGTCCACCATGAGGGACTTTGTCAAAGACTTTACTGGAGTCTTTGTAGACAAGATTAACTGCTTTTCCCTCAATCATCTTCGTCACCTCCTCAAAAACCTCGAGCAAGTTAGTGAGGCATGACCACTATTTATCGCTAATAAGTCCACTTGCTTATAAATGCATATAGACCTTATCAATGAGAATCTTTTATAATAATTTCCCTAACACCTGCGTGAGACTCGCTGGTCTGTAATATATTCAGTTTTTTAAATCCAAATAAGAAAACCTGTTGCCAATTTTCAAACTTCTAAAAGTAGAACTAAAAGAAAATGTTTTGCAGGCCCCAGAAACTGTACAAGTAAGAACAAATTTTGAGTGCCACATTGTGCACACAAAAAAATGATGGAAGTAACTTTAAGAGATACAGTCCCTGAAATTTCTCTGTTCTCTTTTAACCAGTGAATTGGACTTTGCTATGTGGTGAATAATAAAATAAATACAACCTTCACAACAGATTACCTTTCTAATAGGCAACTTCTTTATGAAATCCATCGCAGCGTCTCTCTCTGCTGGAATTCGATACTGACCATTTGGTTTGTTCATGTCACTGCAAACTTTGGACAGCATCATGTTTGGTGCAATTCCTGGAAATATCAAGTAAAACATTAAACAATTCAAACAAAATTGCAATTTGCATTATGCTGATCTTAAATGGTTGTTCTTCCTTTTGAGTTCATTTGAAGTGCTGTAATCTTGAAGGAATGAAAATAACTTCTGCTGATGTTTTATTTATTTTTGATCTAAACGGGGAGAACAATAGATCACATTTGCTAATGCACCATTTCATCATCTCAAGTGATCATCTTATGTGATACAATGGATATTTTAGATGAATCACTTTGAAATTTAAAATCTAAATATGATTAGTTTTAATAATTTATTCATGGGATGTGGACATTACTGACTAGGCCAGCATTTATTCCCCATCTCTTGTTACCCTTGAGAAAGTGGTGATGAGCTGTTCTTTTGAATTGCTTCTATTTCAATAATGAACTTTCCTCCATTTTTGAAGTCATTTTAAACAAAATATATCATTAATTTCCACATTTCCCTCACTCTCTACTCTCTTTAAGTCATAACAGCATCTCTGTCAACTAGTAATAGACAAGCAAACATTTCCCCCAATTAAACATTTGAAGGTCTGAAGCCGCTGCCTTTGGTCCCTGCTGCAAACACTGACTCTAAGATATCAACTGCATCCCTATGCCTGATAGTCTTCAAGGACAAACTAGACCGTTTGCAATCCTGGTGTCCGAGTTAATTGCAAGATGACTTTCCGATCACACACTTTCATCATCACTGAAATTGCTAATTTCCACTGCAATACAATTTACCCACCCACCTCCATCCCATCCCCACCTCAATTAACCTAGCACTAAAACTCTCATTCAAGTCTTTGTTATCTCCAGATTCAACATTTCCCAAAGGGAATTTTAACAGATATTTAATTCACGGCATTGTGGTTGTCTAAGACAAAATTAATATCTGCTTTATTGTAAAATAAAAACAGCATTAACGGAGGTTCCAATCCACCCTTGGGCAGTGTCTGTATGGAACTTGCACATTTTCCCCATGTCTGCATGAGTTTCCTCTGAGTGTTCCAGTTTCTTCCCACATTCCAGAGATGTGCACATTAGTTAGATCAGTCATGCTAAATTGTCCAGGGATGCGCATGCTAGGTGGATTAGCCATGGGAAATGCTGGGTTACAGGGACAGGGCAGGGGAGTAGGTTTGGGTGTATCTTTAAAGGATCGGTTTGCATTCGATGGACTAAATGGCCTGCTTCCACACTAGGGGGATTCTGTGAAAATATCCATCTGCGATACTGAAATACAGTCCAGTGCTTTAACAAGTTATCACCCTATCTTTCTTCCCCACTGGATAGACATCTTGCAAGCAGTGATTGTTTTTTGAGGGGGGAAAACAGTTAGCTTAGAATTTTGTAATCCAGACTCAGCTAACTCCAACTTGTGAATCTTTAGAGAAACCTCATTTGATTTGATGGAAATTTTTCGATCTGCTTGAGGTCTCTACTGGAGCAATGTGTGGATTGAAGATTGGAGAATGCCATTCTATTTGAAGATCAGCACAGAAGTTCAAATTGGGATTTATTTCGTGAAAAGCATTATAATCATTTGCAGGGCCCTGATCTGTCTGAAGAATACCGGATTGAACTGTGGCTTTGCACTACACAGTCAATAGATGATGAAAATATCAATCTCTCTCGCTTACACTCATTGGTCAATGCATTGAGTATAGGAGTCGGTTTATGATACAGCTGTATAAGTCATTGGTGAAGTCACTTTTAGAATATTGCATTCAATTCTGGTCTCCCTGCTGTAAGAAAGATTATGTTAAACTTGAAAAAGTTCAGAAAAAATTTACAAGGATGTTGCTGGGATTGGATTGGTTGAGCTTAGGGAGAGGCTGACCAGGCTGGAGCGATTTTTCCCAGGAGCATTGGAGGCTGAGAAGTTCATAAAATGATCAGAAGCACGGATAGGGTGAATAGCCAAAGTCTCCTTCCTAGGGTCAGGAAGTACAAAACTACAGGGCATAGGTTTAATGTGAAAGGGAAAGGATTTAAAAGGAACCTGAGGGGCAACTTTTTCCACACAGAGGGTGGTGTGTGTATGGAATGAGCTGTGAGAGGTGGTGGTGGAGACTGGTTCAATTACAACATATAAAAGACATCTGGAAGGGTTCAGAGGGATATGGGCTGAATGCTGGTCAATGTGACTAGATTGGTTTAGCTATCTGGTTGATGTGGATAAGTTGGACCAAGGAGTATGTTTCCATGCTGTATAACTCTATGACTCTTTCTACTGCACCTGTCTCCAATATTTTAACCTCTACAATCTTGAGAACATACAAACTCTGCTTCCCACCTAGCTCTCCTGTGTTCACAGACCTAAACTGGTTCCCAGTCAAACAGCTGTAATATTTTCTCCCTCCCTCTCAAGTCCTACAAAAGGGCTTAACTCTCCCCTAGTGCAGCACCTCCTCCATAAGTGGCACTTTTCCGACAGAATCATGGACCTGTGGAACAGACAGGCAGTTCATTGAGTGAATGGTAATTCCCTGCATTCTCTCAGTGAGAACTGGATCTATTTCTGACTGGGATGGAGATCATCTCATTTAAAAAGTGGATAATACATAAAATTGTCTGGGCCAGACTGATTTCCAAGGGTAGTTTCAGTCGCCTAAAAGGATCAGAGTGGGATTTTCCAGACTTTATTCCACAAATGGTGGTGGGTTTTCAATCTGACTTTTCAACCCACACAAATCTCATGGTTTTGGATGGGATAGAGATTGTGTGTACTGCTTGTGTGGAACAACTTGGGTTCATTACTTGTCTATCAACATATGTATGTCGATAAGCTTTATAACAGCAACAATTTCAGAGATCAAGTATACAACTCTTATTTGACTAATTTAGTAGAAGACTGACTTTCAATCTGGCGGGAGGGAACACTAACGTTTCAGATTTGAGCCCCTCACAGTTCTCCCATTACAGGGGGCAATGTTGAAAGTGTTAACCTGTTTTTCAGTTTCATTGGGATTATGCACTTCCTTCATTCCAGACCTCTCCCATCTTTAAGGCATTTTTTCCATAGCTGAAATCTTCTTCTTTGCATCAATCATTTCAAAAACATTTTTAATTTTATTAAAATGTAGTTAAAATATATATTAAATTCATTCATTTCCCTGGAGAAGTTGCTGCTGAGGTGACTTACTAACACTTCACATTGCACATGGTGTACCCAAATTGCTAGTAGGTAGGATGATCAAGTTTTTGACCCAGTGACACTAAAGGAATTACAATATATTTTCAAGACTTGACAGGTAAATTGCAGATAGTGGTGCTCCCATGCTCCTGGTACCCTTGTTTTTCTTGCTGTTAGAGGTCATACCTATGGAAGGTGCTATTATCTGCAGCCTCTGGTCTATTCCTTTAATCAAAAAAGTGTGTGTGGTTGATCTTGTTATGTCTGTGATGCCCAGTGGCATACACAGTGACAGTAATATCATTGAACATCAAGGTGAGGTGGTGAGATTCTCCCTGATTGGGAATGATTACTTCTTGGAATTTCTGTGGTCCAAATGTTAGTTGCCAATTATCAGCCCAAACCTGGCTCTTGTTGGTCTTGCTGTGGTACGGCTAAGGTTGGGTTTGCTTCATTATCCAAGGAGTTATAAATCAAACTGAATGCAATGCAATCATCCAATGACTATATCCACATTTATGTTGGAGGGAAGGTTAGCAATCAAGCAGCTGAAGACATTCAAGTCAAAATACTGCCCTAGAATTCCTATAGTGACGTCCTGAACTCCAACTATTTTCCTTTGTGCTAGACATAATTCCTATCAGTGGAGACTCTTATGTCCTGTTCCCACTGACTTATATTTTACAGGGTATATTGAAACCATACTGTGTCAAATGCCACTTGCTGTCAATTGCTGTAACTAGCAGCACACTGACAGAACTCTGCTCTTTTATCCATGCTTGGTACAAAACTGCAAAGGGGTCTGAAACTGACTGATCCTGGTGGAATCCAAACTGTAGAACTGAACAAGTTATTGGCAAGTATGTAGTACTGCTCACAGTATTTCCATTATTTAGCTAATGAAAGTGTAAACTGCTGGGCTGTAATTGACCAATCAATTTTGTTCTGTGTTTTATGGCTACAACATACCTGGACAACTTCCCATTTTGATGGCAAATACCAGTGATCTGACAGTAATGGAACAGTTTGTCTAGAAAAACGAGAGGTTCTAGAGAACTCGTCCTCACTAGTACAGCCAGGATGTTGTCAGGGCATATAACCTTTGCTGCATCCAGTGAGGTCATCTTAACGATGTTGCTTAAACATTAACGTTGTTGCCTAGAGGAAGCTTGGTTGCATTTCCTATTACAGCAGTGACTATACTTCAAATGTATTTAATTGGTTTTGAGATGGCCTGAGATCATGGAATGGACTATAATCTTTCTGCTTTCTAAACATGATATCCTCTCATTAGAATTTAACATAAAATAGTTTATTTTCCAACACCACATTGCAGTTTTTTTTAAATGCTACTGGTTCTTACTTTTGTTTTTAGCTCTGAGAAAAAAAAGTTTAGCTGTGACATTTTAGCTTTACAGATGGTTGGATTGATCTTTTACAAAATTCCAATTTTTTTTCTGGCTAATTAATGAAGTAACTTTCATGTCCACACTGATGACATGAGATAAAGATAAGCTGACATAAATTGTAAAAACAATGCTTTACCTGCACTTGCTGTTAATTTTGTCTTCTGCTCAATCCTAAAACGCATTTCTCTAACAGCTTCCTCTGCTGTAACACCAAACACAATTACTTCTTTCTGATGTGACTCTTTTCCATTGGTTTGCAGGTCTGTCTGTGGCAATTCAATCTGAGCTGACCCCTGCTGTGACAATACGGGAGGGCTGTCTTCAAAAAGTATTGGTGAAATGTCTCCTAAATCTTCAGTAGATCGCTGGAAATTCTCCATGTTCTCTTTTACTGCATCAATATTTACGAAAATAATCAGTGTTAATATATATAAATATAGATTTCAGAATGTCTTTTGCCATATTCATTTCCTTACACAAAGTTTGTATAACATATTGCTACCTTCAAATATCCATAATTACTTAGTCATCTAATTTACTCTATATTAAACCTTAATATCTATCATTTGGCAAATCAGTCCAAACATATGACTTGGTTGGTCAAAGTTGAGTGTGTGGTGCTGGAAAGGCACAGCAGGTCAAGCAGTATCCGAGGAGCAGGAGAATCGACTTTCCAGGCCAAAAGCCCTTCATCAGGAATGAGGCTTGTGGGCTGGGGGACACAGAGATAAATGGGATGGGGGTGGGACTGGGGGGAAGGTAGCTGGGAATACTTTATTCTATTGTTGCTGATTTAATATAAAAAGTGCTGAAAATAAACACCATGTTTATCAGCATTTGAGAAAAAGAAAATTTTGGTTAGTATTTTAGGTTCAGTCCCTTGGTCAGAACTTGAAATATTAACCTATATTTTTTGCCTCTGGTGGTGCTGTCAAATATTTCCACAGTTATACACTAATCAAATTCTCCTCATAGTTCACTACCATCCTTCTATTTATTATGTCTCTTCCTTCATATAAAGTCTCCAACTCATTTTCAAGACCACAACCAAACCATCTCTCACGGTTTCACTACTCTGACAGTTTCAACCACAATTAAGGCCACCTCTGACAACTTCCTTGCAACATTCAGCTATTACATCAATTGGAAAAAAGTATCTTTCAATTTGCTTACAGTACATTCAAAATCCCAATTCTCTTGTCTTTTGTTCTCGGTTTATGGCAGTATTTCTGCATTGACCATTTTATGTAACCATCCCCACTTGATGCTGTGGTCCTCAATAAAACAATTACTCTTTCTTGATCTGGCTATCCCACTGGTACAGCTGTCATCTCTGCCCACCTCTGCCCAAGGGATGCAGAATTGAAAGGATTTTTGCAGTACCAATTTAGCCATCCACTGTCAGATCTGGTTGGACCACTTGAAACATTATTGATTCCTACCCTGATCCAGGATAATTAAATCACCTTGCTCACATTCTAATAACACAGGACAGGCTCAGCAGGAACAGTGGCAGCACAATGGTATACAGACAGGAAGGCATACCAGTGGGAATGCTCAACATTGGCTGCAACTCCCATGAAGTCTCAAGGCAGTAAAGTCAAGCACAAGCAAAAATACCTTGTAACATGGCAAAATAGAAACATGAAAATGCAAGCGTCAGTAGACCATTCAATAACTTGAGCATGTTTTGCCATTCAATACAATCGTGGCTGAGCATCCAACTCAGTACCCTGTTCCCACTTTCTGATTACCACTAACACCCTCCCTCAGCTGATTAAATAGTACAAGCTGGGCGGAAGTGAAGTTGGAGCACAGAGCTGGTTGGGAAGGTAAGTGATTGATATTTGAGTGGGTGTGTTCTAGACCCCAGGCCCTACAAAGTAGGGCCTCCCTCCCATCCTCCTCCTCTTACCTAACTTTAAAGTCCACAGGTAAGCTACTTAGTGTTCTTGTTTTGGAGATGGTGTAGGAGGGAGGGCTTCAGGTATTTGGACAATTGGACTGCATTCTGGGGAAGGTGGGACCTGTACAAGCAGGACAGGTTGCACCTGAACCAGAAGGGCACCAATATCCTGGGAGGTAGGTTTGCTAGCACTCTTCGGGGGGGTTTAAACTAATTTGGCAGGGGGATGGGATCCGGACTTGTAGTCCAGCAAGTAGGCTAGCTGTTTGTCAGGATGTCCAAGAATGTATGGAGGCTATGGAGAAGGTAGCACTGACAGGGAATACTTGCGGACACAGAGATGGGCTCAAGTGTGTATACTTCAACACAAGGAGTATCAGAAATAAGGTGGGTGAACTTAAGGCGTGGATCGGTAGCTGGGACTACGATGTGGCCATCACGGAAACATGGATAGAAGAGGGACAGGAATGGTTGTTGGAGGTTCCTGGTTCCAGATGTTTCAGTAAGATTAGGGAGGGTGGTAAAAAAGGAGGGGGTATGGCGTTGCGAATTAGAAATGGTATAACAGCTGCAGAAAGCCAGTTCGGGGGGACCTGCCTTTGGAGGTAGTATGGGCTGAAGTCAGAAATAGGAAAGGAGCAGTCACTTTGTTGGGTGTTTACTATCGGCCCCCCAATAGCAGCAGAGATGTGGAGAAATAGATTGGGAAATAGATTTTGGAAAGGTGCAGAAGCCACATGGGCAGTAGTCATGGGAAATTTCAACTTCCCGAATATTGATTGGAAGCTCTTTTGATCAAGTAGATTGGATGGGGGGGTGTTTGTGCAGTGTGTCCAAGAAGGTTTTCAAACTCAGTATGTAGATTGTCCGACCAGAGGGGAGGCCATATTGGATTCGGTACATGGTAACGAATCGGGACAAGTGATGGGCTTGTTAGTGGGTGAACATTTTGGTGATGGTGACCATAATTCTGTGACTTTCACCTTGGTTATGGAGAGACCTGGGTGCGTGCAACAGGGTAGGTTTTACAATTGGGGGAAGGGTAAATATGATGCTGTAAGACAGGATCTGAGGAGCATAAGTTGGGAGCATAGGCTGACAGGGAAGGATGTCGTGGAAATGTGGAACTTTTTCAAGGAACAGATACAACGTGTCCTTAATATGTATGTACCTATCAGGCAGGAAAGAGATGGCCGTGTGAGGGAACCTTGGTTGACGAGGGAGGTTGAATGTCTTGTAAACAGGAAGGAGGCGGCGTACATAAGGTTGGGGAAACAAGGTTCAGACAGAGCATTGGAGGGATACAGGATAGCCAGAAGGGAGCTGAAGAAAGGGATTAGGAGAGCTAAGAAAGGGCATGAAAAATCTTTGGCGGGTAGGATCAAGGATAACCTTTTATGCGTAAGTGAGAAACATGAGAATGACGAGAACGAGGGTAGGTCCGATCAAGGACAGTAGTGGGAGACTGTGTATTGAGTCGAAAGAGATAGGAGAGGTCTTGAATGGGTACTTTACTTCAGTATTTACAGACGAGAGGGACCGTATTGTTGAAGAGGAGAGTGTGAAACGGACTGGTAAGCTAGAGGAGATACTTGTTAGGAAGGAAGATGTGTTGGGCATTTTGAACAACTTGAGGATAGACAAGTCCCCCGGGCCTGACGGGATATATCCTACGATTATGTGGGAAGCGAGAGAGGAAATTGCAGAGCCGTTGGCAATGATCTTTTCACCTTCACTGTCAACGGGGGTGGTACCAGGGGACTGGAGAGTGGCGAATGTTGTGCCCCTGTTCAAAAAAGGGAATAGGGATAACCCCTGGAATTACAGGCCAGTTAGTCTTACTTCAGTGATAGGCAAAGTAATAGAAAGGGTACTGAGGGATAGGATTTATGAGTATCTGGAAAAACACTGCTTGATTAGGGTCAGCCAGCACGGATTTGTGAAGGGTAGGTCTTGCCTTACAAGTCTTATTGAATTCTTTGAGGAGGTGACCAAGCATGTGGATGAGGGTAGAGCAGTGCATGTAGCGTACATGGATTTTAGTAAGGCATTTGATAAGGTTCCCCATGGTAGGCTTATGTGGAAAGTCAGGAGGCATGGGATAGAGGGAAATTTAGCCATTTGGATAGAAAACTGGCGAACCGGTCAAAGTCAGAGAGTGGTGGTAGATGGTAAATATTCAGCCTGGAGCCCAGTTACAAGTGGAGTTCCGCAGGGATCAGTTCTGGGTCCTCTGTTGTTTGTAATTTTTATTAATGACTTGGAAGAGTGGGTCAGTTAATTTGCAGATGATATGAAGATTGGTGGAGTTGTGGATAGTGAGGAGGGCTGTTGTCGGCTGCAAAGTGACTTAGATATGATGCAGAGCTGGGCTGAGGAGTGGCAGATGGAGTTCAACCCTGTCAAGTGTGAGGTTGTCCATTTTGGAAGGACAAATAAGAATGCGGAATACAGGGTTAACGGTAGGGTTCTTAGTAAGGTGGAGGAGCAGAGGGATCTTGGGGTCTATGTTCATAGCTCTTTGAAAGTTGCCACTCAGGTGGATAGAGCTTGTAAGAAGGCCTATGGTGTATTAACGTTCATTAGCAGAGGGATTGAATTCAAGAGTTGTGACGCGATGTTGCAGCTGTACAGGGCCTTGGTTAGGCCACATTTGGAGTACTGTGTGCAATTCTGGTCGCCTCACTTTAGGAAAGATGTGGAAGCTTTGGAGAGGGTGCAGAGAAGATTTACCAGGATGTTGCCTGGAATGGAGAATAGGTCGTACGAGGATAGGTTGAGAGTGCTAGGCCTTTTCTCATTGGAACGGCGAAGGATGAGGAGTGACTTGATAGAGGTTTATAAGGTGATCAGAGGAATAGATAGAGTAGACAGTCAGAAGCTTTTTCCCCGGGTACAACAAAGTGTTACAAGGGGACATAAATTTAAGTTGAAGAGTGGAAGGTATTGGGGGGGGGGAATGTCAGGGGTAGGTTCTTTACCCAGAGAGTGGTGGGGACATGGAATGCGCTGCCTGTGGGAGTGGCAGAGTCAGAATCATTGATGACCTTTAAGCGGCAATTGGATAGGTACATGGATGGGTGCTTAAGCTAGGACAAATGTTCGGCACAACATCGTGGGCCGAAGGGCCTGTTCTATGCTGTATTGTTCTATGTTCTATGTTCTATGTACTCGTCCATGTTGAACACCACTTGGTGGAATACAGAAGGCACGAGTGCGATGATGCTATTGCTTTAAGAGGTTATTCTGTTCTTTTTTTTAAAAAGGAAGGTTTAACGACTGGTGACAAGTTATCTGTAAGAAAGTAAACAGCTTGCGAGGCCTTGGGTTGGTCTTGGATGGTATGCCAGGTGCAGCATCAGATCCACCAAATTGCAGAAATGACAACACAAAATGAATTGCTTGCCAAAAAGTAGAAGCAGCATGTTATTGACAGAACTAAGCAGTCCCACTAGCAATTGCTCAACGCCCTGCTGTAATGGGCACAAGCAGTTCCAAAAATAGCACTAAGCTCAATGATAGGGAAGCTCAGAATATCAAAGCAAAAGACAAGGTTGAAGAATTTGCAATTATCTGGTCCAATGAAAGGTTATCAACCTGAAACTTAAATCAGATTTCCCCCAACAGGTACTTGTGATCTGCTGAACATTTCCTTCAATCTTTCTTTTAATTTCACATTTCTAGTACCTGCAGCATATGTACCTTTCGAAGCACCTTCTCCATGATAATAGTATGTCCGTTTATGTTCAGGCCAGTTTTGCCTTTGTTGCAAATGTTCTGTTATATCCAGGTAGGCTTCATCAAGACTCATTGGTATAAAATTGGGGTCATAATCCATCAGTATCTCTTGTACCTAGAGCAAAAAATGGTTTTGAAAGTATTTTAAAGCTTACAGAGATTCTGATTAGGAACTCAGCTACACCATAGTTACAATGAATAATATAGCACATTGTTTCATCAAATTTCAAGTTTTATATTCCACATTCCATTTGGCAACCAACACCAAGTTACAAATTAGAAAAGAAGGATAGCCTGGGGAGTATTTTCATGACAAAAGTATTCCCTTGCATATGGTAGTTACAAGAAAATTAAGAATCAATTTTGTGCCTTGTAACAGACCATTTCAATTAAATGATTAAGTTTCCTCCTGTACCTTTCTAACAGTTTAAGCAGCTGTCCTGAGGAGAGAGAGGTTGAGCTCCACTAATCCCTTTATAAGGGCAGTCAGCAGCCTTACCTATGTCCACAGTGCAGTGTTGTTAAAAGGCATACAGCAACAGCAGGAGAAATGGAATACAGACATAGTCAGTCTGATGGGAGTAGCTTCCCAGTGTCCAGCAACTTGCTTATGCAATGACAAGCCTCTGCCACCAGAAGAAACCCACTCACTGTTTTTGTCATTCAAAATTAGAAAAATTGAACTTTCCCACTGACAACTGCTGTGAAGCTGTCAGAGCATGGAACCCAAACATAGCTAGAGAAATTGGCCAAAGATTATAGTTAGTTATTTAATTATCCATCTCAGTTGGCTTCTGTGAGGCCGTTGCCTGGGAAAAGCAGTCAAAGATGTACCACATGGGCAAATCAGGCAGACACATTTTTGCGGCTGTTATGGAACAGTGGTAGTGTCCTTGCAACTGGGCCAGAAGACCTGTGTTCAATTCCCACCTATGCTGGAAATGTCTCACCACATGTTTGAACAGATGTGGCACAATTTTGTCTAATTTTGCTGTTTCTACTGGTCACCAGGCCTCGAAGTGCCTGACAAGATTCACCTCAATATGTGCACTACCATGTTGACACAACAAATGCAGAGTTAAGTTCATAAGTACATCATCACAGTGTAGAAAAAAGGTCGAGTGAAATATACTGTAATTTTGCATAGGAAGTATAGAAAAGGATACTTGACTATACTGCACTGTTATACAGAAAGAAGCACACAAAAGGAGGAAATAGCAAACAATATTACAAAAGTATTGGTACTATAGTCAATTATTTGCATTAAATTTCAATATTGGATTATAGCAACAAAATGGAGAACATAGGGAATGCTTAATAACTAGTACAAAATCTTTACCTACATGTAATCCAGAAGAAAAGATATTTTAGTTTATATTTATAGCACTCAAGGAAGATATTCTATATTATAAATTGAATTTGAAATGTAATGCTTTGGATGGATAACATAATAAAAAGATTAATAAAAAACCTGATATGAATAGTTAACCATCATAGTAAGTCATGAATTCATTCTAGGATGAAGAAGTCTTCCTGATTACACAGGTCAAGAGGATTTATAATTGATGTTCATGTTGAATTTGTTGAATTTTTAAAAGTTTCCAATTATATAGCTTGTTCCACCTGATAGTTATCATTATGGTTCCTGGACATAAGAGTCACATTGCATATATATAAAGTTTATCTCTACAGAAGTCCAATATATACTGGAATACAGTGACAAGAAGGTATAATACAATCATAGGTCCTTAGCCATTTCATATTTCAATATCTACTCACAAACTCTTTCAACACAAAGTAATAGGAGTGGACTGTAAAGAATAGTGTTCGCAGCACCCAGAAACAAACATTTAAAGGCACGACTATTTAGAAATCAGAATTAGGACTCTTGTCCAATTTTTTGGGACTTCAAATATTTAGTCTGAATTTAAGTAGATCACTAACTAAAACATGGAGCTAAAAATCCTTTCCACAAGGTACACAATAAAATGTTTTCAGTCAAGATGGCAAACAGTACAACTTTCAAAACTAGCAAAAGCAAGAAGCTAAGTAAAATAAACTACAAACATGAAGTACCAATTTATGTGAAAATACCAATTGATATGAACTGACAGGAAATCACTTTTCGATAGAAAATAGTAGTTGTCTTTTCCCGAGGATGGGGAAATTTCAAGTCTAGAGGGCATATTTTTATGTGAGAGGAGAGAGATTTAAAAAAACATGACGCAATTTTTTTTACACAGAGGTTAGTTTGTGTGTGGAATGAACTTCCTAAGAAAGTGGCAGATGTGGGTACATTTACAATATTTAGAAGACATTTGGATAGAGACATTAATAGGAAAGGTTTAGAGGGATATGGGCCAGGACCTGGCAGGTGGGACGAGTTTGCTTTGGGATTATGGTTGGCATGGACTGGTTGGACCGAAGGGTCTGTTTCCAAGTTATAAGACTATGACTCCACAACAGCCCAGAGCACTTCAAAGAGGTGAAATGAAAAATGAGCAGAGTGGGAGGTGTTAAAGAGAAGTCAGTCGCTTGGTCCTGACAGGGGTCTTAAAGAATGAGTAGTTCGTGGATAGGGACAGAAATTTAAAGAGGAAATTCCAAAACCCAGAGGCAGACATGACTGAAGATACAGCCAAGAATAGTGAAATCGAGAAGGGGAAATGACCACAAAACTGGAGTCACAGGGAGGAGATTCCTGGAGTGAAGGATTTATAGTGGTTGAGGAGGAGATGTAGTGCAGTAAGGCCATAAAGTGATGAGCGTTTCATATGTCACATTCAGATGACATTTTTAAAAAAACATTAAAATAAATTTCCAAATTTTTAAAATTTGGATTTATTCTTCTGATCGCTGTTAAAGTAGCCCCCGTTTCCACAAAACTATCTAAACTCGCTTCCTGATTCTTGCTATTTTTCATGGGAAAAATCAGTTTTTAGACATTTTTTAAAAATCTCTTATTACCAGCTGGAAGAAGTATTATCCTCAACCACATCTCACCCTTTATCCTTCAAACTGTTATTTCATTACCATCCGCACTTTCCTCTCTAAAACTGTTGCCTTTTTCCTGAAAGCCATCTCAAATCAGCAAGGACTGGAGTGAGTGGCTAGCAGGACCTCATACAAGATAGGAAACAGAGAGAAGCATTTTAGTTGTGTTAAAGTTTAAAAAGGTGGAGGATGGGAGCAGAGCAGGGAAACATCTTTATAATTGATTTTGAAGCTGACAAAAGTTTGGATGAGTTTAGATCAGAGTGGTGCTGGAAAAGTACAGCAGGTCAGACTGCATCCGAGGAGCAGGAAAATCGACGATTCGGGCAGAAGCCCTTCATCAGGAATAGAGGCAGGAAGCCTCCAGGGTGGAGAGATAATTGGGGGGGTTGCTAGGGAGAAGGTAGCAAAGAGTACAACTGGTGAATGGGGGTGGGGATGGAGATGATAAGTCAGAGGGGAGGGTGGAGCAGAGAGGTGGGAAGGGAGATTGGCAGGTAGGACAGGTCATGAGGACACTGCTGAGCTGGAAGGTTGGAACTGATGTAAGGTTGGGGGGAGGGGAAATGAGGAAACTGGTGAAGTCCACATTGATGCCCTGTGGTTGAAGTGTTCTGAGGCGGAAGATGAGGCATTCTTCCTTCAGGGGTTGGGTGGTGAGGGAGCGGCAGTGGAGGAGGCCCAGGACCTGCGTGTCCTCAGCAGAGTGGGAGGGGGAGTTGAAATGTTGGGCCACAGGGCGGTGGGGTTGATTGGTGCGGGTGTCCCAAAGATGTTCCCTAAAGCGCTCTGCGAGGTGGCGTCCAGTCTCCCCAATGTAGAGAAGACCGCATCGGAACAGCGGATACAGTAAATGGTAGCTGTGCAAGTAAAACTTTGATGGATGTAAAAGACTCCTTTAGGACCTTGGATGGAGGTGAGGGAGGAGGTGTGGGTGCAGGTTTTGCAATTCCTGCAGTGGCAGGGGAGGGTGCCAGGAGGGGAGGGTGGTTTGTTGAGGGGGGGGGGGGTGCATGGACCTAACCAAGTAGTCACGGAGGGAACGGTCTTTGCAGAAAGCGGAAAGGGTTGGGGAGGGAAATATATCTCTGGTGGTGGGGTTCGTTTGGAGGTGGCGGAAACGTTGGTGGATGATATGGTTAATACGAAGGTTGGTAGGGTGGAAAGTGAGCACCGGGGGGGTTCTGTCCTTGTTATGGTTGGAGGGGTGGGGTTTGAGGGCGAAGGTGCGGGATGTGGATGAGATGCATTGGGAGGGCATCTTCAACCACATGAGAAGGGAAATTGCGATCTCCAAAGAAGGAGGCCATCTGGTGTGTTCTGTGGTGGAACTGGCCCTTCTGGGAGCAGATATGGCAGAAGCGGAGGAATTGGGAATACAATTGCTCCCGATGCGGTCTCCTCTACAATGGGAAGACTGGACACCTCCTCGCAGAGTGCTTCAAGGGACATCTCCGGGATACCCGCACCAATCAACCCGACCGTCCCGTGGCCCAACATTTCACCCAAACAGAGTGATGCTATTTTTTTAAGAAGTGAAGGGATAGTGCTTGCTTGTACTTAACAATGTTAGTAAGCATAGAACTCAGAAGTGAGGTCAGGCAGACAATAGCTTTGTGGGAATACAATCAAGATGAAAGCAAGCAGAAAACAGATTTTTAAAAGTTTTTAAAATATTTACTTGCTTTCTCCATGTATTTTTAAATCTCTTTCTCCCCACAAAATCAACCTATAAAGTTGGTCAAAAAATTGTAGGGTTTGTTTTGGAAATTTGAAATTTGGCAGCTGACACTAAACTTCGAAAAACTGGAAACTAGGAGAGTATGGAACTCCAAATGACATTAACAGGCTGGTGGAGTGGGCAGATAGATGGCAAATGAGGTGCAATGCGAAGTGTGAAGTGCTGCACTTTGGTCAGAAGAACACAGATCATGTGCATATATCATTGAAGCTAGCAGGAAAGACGGTGAGAGCAATTAATTAAGCATTCAATATTCTCAGCTTTAATAACGGGAACGTAGAGTACTAGAGCAAAAAAGGTTATGCTGAATTTGAACATGACATTTATTAGACTCAGCTGGAGTAATGTGCAACATTCTGGGAAGCACACCATAGGAAGGATGTGAAAGTATTGTAAAGACTGCAAAGACATTTACAAGAATGGTTCTACGACTGCAAAACTTCTGTTATGGAGATACATTGAAGGGATTGGGACTGTTCTCTTTGGAAAGGCGGTGGCTAAGAGGAGATCTAATAGACATTTTTGAAATCATGAAGGGACTGGATAGAGTAGATAGGGAGAAACTGTTCCTGCTCATAACAGGACCAAGATTGAGAAGGCACAAATCTAAACTGATTTGTAAAAGAAGAATTTGTGATATGCGAAATGGCTTTTCATACAAGTTGTTCAGGTCTGGAATGCACTGCCTGGAAGTGTGGTATTGACAAGTTCAATTAAACCATTCAAAAAGGCATTAGAAGATTATTTCAAAAATAAATAACATGCAAGGATATGGGGAAAAGGTAAGGGAATAGCATTAAGTCATGAAACTAATCTGGAAAGCTAGTGCCATCATGATATGCTGAATGGCCTCTGTCAGTGCCATAACGCATTTGTGATTTTGTGGCTCTGCACTAGACAATATAAATACGAAGGCGACAAAAGCAGGCCAAAGGCTCAAAATTCTTCTACAAATAACTCATTTTCTGACTGTCCAGTACCGGCCCAGCATCTAAAATATGCAGTCAGGAGTGTGATGGACTACCCTTCAATTGCCAGCTCCAATCACATTCAAGCAACATTATACCATTTAAAACAATGCAGCTGCTTATCGGCACCTATTCACCCCTGTCCAAATTGCCCACATCCCATATGTAAATATAAATAAATAGATAGCAGCAAGGAGGCAAATGTCACAAAAATATAAGAAATTGGGATATAATCTTTGGGATTAATAAGGCATATCCTAAATGAAATTAGTGCAAGTAAATGATAAGAAAATAGCATTAGACAAGGAACCAATCTCAGGAATATTAATGAAAGAAAGCAGAAAACACTTCTAGCAGAAGGCAAAGAAGCAGTAAATAAAATTATGGAACAATGATCGAATTCAAGGCTTACCTCCTTACTTGTTGCTCGATACTTAGCGAAATTTGTTGGAATGATAATTAAATTTGGACAGAGTTTCTTAGCAATAAATCCAGGCATGGCTGCACGTACTCCATATTTCCTGGCATGATAATTTGATGTTGACTTAAAGAATAAATGTTATTGCATTAGAAAAAACACTCTCAATGAAATCTACAAAAATTATATTCAAGAATTAGTAACATTATGGAGTACAATCATAAAAATCTTCAAAAACATTCATGTGTTCATAATTAGCATGCAACCAAGTTAAATTTTACAACATGAGAACCATTGAATTCAATTTACTTCCAAGCACATGTGAAATTTTAAATAATTCATTGCATTGAATAGCCGGATTAGCCAGTACTTATTGCTCATCCCTAAGTGCTGTTGATGATGGTGGTGGTGAACTGGCATCGTGAACTACTGCAGTCATGTGGTGGACGTACACTCAGTGTGCTGTTAGGGAGAGAGTCCAAGATTTTGATTCAATGACAATGAAGAACTGGTGATACAGTTCTGGGTCCAGAAGATGTGTGGCTTGGAGGGGAAGGTGCAGGTACTCCCATCCATCTGCTACTCTTGTCCTTCCAGGTGGTAGAGGTTGTGGATTTGGAAGTCGCTATTGAAGGAGCTTTGGAGCGTTGTTGCAGCGAATCTTCTATATCGTAAACACTGCTGCTAATGCACATTAGTGAATGTATTTGATTATGTGAACGGTGTTGTCTTATTTACTCCTTTTTAACTTGGGAAAAATAGTTTGAACAAACTTACATTATTAAGAACAAAGAACAAAGAAAATTTACAGCCCAGGAACAGGCCCTTCGGCCCTCCAAGCCTGAGCTGATCTAAATGTACTGTCTAAACCTGTCAGTCAATTCCTAAGCATCTGTATCTCTCTACTCCCCACCTACTCATGCATTTATCCAGACGCATCTTAAATTAATCTACTGTGCCTGCCTCTACCACCTCTGCTGGCAACGCGGTCCAAACGCCCACCACCCTCCATGTGAAGTACTTTGCTTAACTGAAGAAAGTCCATTGGAGTAAATTCTTCATTGTATGTAAATATGATGGTACACTTACAGGCAAAGCATAGCCTCTCTAAATTCTAAAGTAAAATCCTGTTATGCTGAATCATGCATTGTGACGGTAAATGACTAATTTCACCTCTTCACAATTGTAACCTATCTACCTGGCAACTGTAAATTAGTACCCTGAATTCTTTTTGTAGTGAATTTATTTGATTCATTTAATTGTTTTATTTAAAAACCTGATCTTGAAATGATGGAAAAGAAGTTATCATAGTTTCAAGGTACATTACAGAAATTGTGTTCAGCAGTCCTGAGAGACATGGATTGATAATGCTTGGTTGATGACACCAGTGTCAGAAGGCAATGGAGACAAGTCATTCAATGTTTTAACACTTAAGATTTTAGCTTTACATTGAGGGAAGAGAAGAGTTACTACTGCAAGATGACAACTACGAAAAGGCGCAGCACCTCCAAGTTGCAGACGAGGAGACCAGCACTACTACCTCATTTACTAGTGAGTTTCACAACTAATTAAGCAATTGCACCACTTACTTTACAGACCATACTCTCAGAATTAAGAGGTATGAAAAAAAAGTGAAAAGAGCTGGGTACATTAAACTTTGCAGCCATGATGATTTGGAAGTTACTGGCAATGCTTCGAAACTATTTTTCTTCTCAGTGACGGGAAACCCATGGCAAATGTGACGCCACTGTTTAAAAAAGGAGGTACACAAAAGACAGGCTAGTTAGCTTAGATTCAAGCATTTTCCCCACTGCAGAAGTTTCATTAAGGAAGAAATAGCAAGGCATGTGGATAGAAATTGTCCCATTGGGCAGATGCAGCATGGGGTCATGAAAGGCCAGATCTGTTTAACTTACTGGAATTCTTTGAGGACATTACGAGCATGGTGCACAACGGCGAACTGGTGTATGTGGTGTACTTGGGCTTTCGACAAGATATCACACAAAAGGCTGCTGCATAAGATAAAGGTGCACAGTACTAAGGGTAATGGATATAGGATTGGTTAACTAACAGAAAGCAAAGAGTGGAAATATATGGATGTTTTTCTGGTTGGAGATCCCTGTGGCTAGTGGTGTGCCTCAAGGACTGCAATTGTGTATAATTTGCACAGATGATTTAGAGTTGGGCACCAATTGTAGTATCAAGGTTAGAGTGGTGTTGGAAAAGCACAGGTCAGCCTTTCCTGATGAAAGGCTTTTGCCCAAAATATCGATTTTCCTGCTCCCCTGACCTGCTGTGCTTTTCCTGCACCACTCTAATCTTGACTCTAATCTCCAGCATGTGCAGTACCCACTTCTGACCAATTGTACTATGTCAAAGTTCACAGATGACATTAAGATAAGTGGGACAGCAAAGTGTGCAGAGGACACTGAAAGTCTGCAGAGGGATATAAATAGGTTAAGTGAGTGGGCAAAGGTCTGGCAGGTGGAATACAATGTTGGCAAATGTGAGGTCATTAATTTCAATAGAAATAACAACAAAATGGACTATTATTTAAATGGTGAAAAATTGCAGCATGTTGCTGTGCAGCGGGACCTGGGTGGTCTTGTGCATGTATCACAAAAACATTAGTTTTTAGGTGCAACGGGTAATTAAGAAGGCAAATGGAATACTGTCCTTCATTGCTGCAGGCTTGGAGTTTAAAAACAGGGAGGCAATGCTGAAGCTGTATAGGGTGCTGGTGAGGCCACACCTGAAGTACTGTGTATAGTTTTAGTCTCCTTACTTGAGAAAAGATGTACCAGCACTGGAGGGGTTGCAGAGAAGGTTCATCAATTGATTCTGCAGTTGAGAGGGTTGGCTTATGAGGAGAGATTGAGTAGACTAGGACTATAATCATTGGAATTTAGAAGAATGAGGGACGGATCTATCTGAGCATATAAAATGATGAAGGAAATGGATAAGATACAAGCAGGGAGGATGTTTCCACTGCAGGTTGAAACTAGAACGAGGGGGCGTAGCTTAAAAATAAGGGAAAAGCAGATTTAAGAGTTGAGGAGGAACATCTTCTCCCAAAGGGTTGCGAATCCATGGAATTCCCTGCCAGTGAAGCAGTTGAGGTGACCTCATTGAATGTTTTAAGGTAAAGGTTGACAGATTTTTGAATAGTAAAGGATTTAAAGATAATATTGAGTGGGTGAATAAGAGGAGCTGGGTCCATGAAAAGGTCAGCCATGATCTTATTGAATGGCAGAGCAAACTCCTCCTCCTACTTCTTCTGTTCTTATTTTCATTGATTTCTCTGGGCCTCCTGAGGCTATTTGCCTTGGGTAACTCTGCCTGGGATACTATTTATAATAGCATAGGTCACAGAAGCTAACAAAACATGTCGCCATTATTTTAAATCTGTGCTTGCCCTTGCCTGTTGATTTTGTTCAATCAATTTGAATGCAACAAGAACATGCAATGCGACGTGTTTTGAATTCAAAACAAGCAGTTAACTTCTCATACTCAACAAGATTTTGATTCAATTGCACAAACATTTAATACAGATGGCATACTTGGAAGATTTTGAATATGGATCCTTCCCTTAGCAGCACCAACTTGCAATGCTCACAGTTTTGTAGCATTCTCTACATTACAATAGCGACTGCATTTCAAAAATTATTAATTTGCACCACGAAGACATGAAAGGGGCCATATAAATACACATAATTCTTTAGTTTCCGTATCTAGAATTATCTAGTAGCTAAAGTAATCATTGGCCCTTTAGAGGATAAGAAGGGGCATTTAGTCATGGGATATGTTGAAACGGCAGAGGCACGGAATAGGTATTTTGTGTCAGTCTTTACAGTGAAGGATACAAATAACATGCCAGTAATTGACAAAGAGACGAAGTTAAGTGAAAACCTGGAAACAATCATTATCGCAGGAGCCTTGATGGAATGCACCCCAGAGAACTAAAAGAGATGGTTGGAGAAATAGCAAGTGCATATGGGGTAATTTTCCAAAACTTCCTTGACTTTGGGGCAGTTCCAGCAGATTGGAAAACAGCAAATGTGATGCCACTGTTTAAAAAGGGCAGTAGACAAAAGATGGAGAATCATAGAGCATTAAGCTTAACTTCTGTAGTGGGGAAGATGCTGGAGTCTATTCTCAAGGAAGAAATAGCAAGGTACCTAGATGAAATTGTCCCATTGGGCAGACGCAGCATGGGTTCATGAAGAGCAGGTCATGCTTAACTAATCTTTTGGAATTGTATGAAGACATTCTATGAACGGTGGATAACAGGGACCCAATTGATGTGGTGTACCTAGATTTCCAAAAGACCTTTAACAAAGTGCCGCACAAGAGGCTGCTACATAAGATAAAGATGCATGGAATTACAGGTAAAGTATTAGCATGTAGAGGATTGTTTAACTAACAGGAAATAAAGAGTGGGGATAAATGAGTGCTGTTCTGGTTGGCAATCAGTAACTAATGGTGCGCCTCAGGAATCAGTGTTGGGATCGCAATTATTTACAATTTGCATAGATGATTTGGAGTTGGAGACCACGTGTAGTGTGTCAAAGTTTGCAGATGACACTAACATGAGTGGCAGAGCAAAGTGTGCAGAGGACTGTGAAACTTTGCAGAGGAACATAGATACTTTAAGTGAGTGGGCAAAGGTCTGGCAGATGGAATACAATGTGAAGTCATCCACTTTAGTAGGAGTAACAGTAAAAAGGACTATTACTTAAATGGTTAAAACGTTGCAGCATGCTGTTGTGCAAAGTGACCTGGGTGTCCTTGTGCTCGAATCACAGAAGGTTAGCCTGCAGGTACAACAGGTAATTAGGAAGGCAATTGGAATTTTGTCCTTCATTGCTAAACGGATTGAGTTTAAAAGCAAGGAGATTATGTTGCAGCTGTATAGGGTGCTGGTGAGGCCATACCTGGAGTACTGTGTGCAGATTTGGTCTCTTTACTTGAGAAAGGCACTAAAGGAGGTTCATTAGGTTGATTCCAGAGTTGAAGGGGGTTGGTTTATGAGGACAGATTGAGTGGACTGGGATTATGTTCATTGGAATTTAGAAAATTTTGGGGGGGATCTAATAGAAACGTATAAAATTATGAAGGGAATAGATAAGATAGATGTAGAGAGGATGTTTTCTCTGGCAGGTGAAACTAGGACAAGAGAGCATACCCTCAAAATTAGGCGGAGCAGGAATTGAGAAGGAACTTCTTCACCCAGAGGGTTGTGAATCTACGGAATTCCCTGCCTAGTGAAGTAGTTGATGCTATTTCAGTAAATGGTTTTAAAGTTAAGATAGATTTTTTTTGAACAATGAAGCAATTAAGGGTTACAATGAGAGGGCAGATAAGTGGAGCTGAAGCCACAAAAAGATCAGCCATGATCTTATTGAATGGCGATTGGGCTCGAAGAGCCAGATGGCCTACTCCTGCTCCTGGTTTTTATGTTCTTATATCACAGCATTAGATTTTAATAAACACACTTTATGATTCATAAGGCATTAAAATTTCCCATTGCCATCAATATGAAGAAAAGTCTTCAAGGATCAGGAAACAGTATATTATACTCTTGATTTTATATGCCCGTTATAGTCTACCATTATATCAGGAATAATTTTTAGACTCTTGTCTTTTACATGCTAATGAATCTCAAATATGGATGCTAATATATCTCAAACTTTGATTCATAAATACTGGCTAATTAATTTAAAGGATTTAAATGTGTAAATATTAAGTCACCAAATATTTTTTAGACTCTGAAAGCATTATCAGTACAAAGCCAAAATAAATTCAAATGTATATAATACTTAAAGAACTGTAAACAAACAATCAGCCCTTTTGTCACAAAATGCCAAAGAAGAAATCTGTTGAATTCAAACATTTCCTAACTTCATATCAATAGAATAATAAAGATTGCTTAAATGGAACAAATTACTATGAAAATAGTCTTTTGTCCAAATATGACCTTGACTTGTTCTCTTTCACTTATACTCTACAAAATCTCAACTTGCCAAAGTACAACAGTAATTTTAATTCAACTGCAAGAATATGTAGTATTATTGATGAACAATGGTCTAAAGTTAACATGATTGTGCAATGGAATTCTTTTCACTAACATACTCAGGCTGCAGCTGTATTTTAATCAAATTTGTCACAATATTTCCTCCTTCTTCAGAAAAAATAGAAACAAAATTGTATTTTGTGCTTGGGAGCACATATTGTAGTTCTTGTAACTGTCGTTGCTTGAAATTGCTAAATGTGTAGTAATTTGATTTTATTTTAGAAAATTGCACAAGAACTAGTTAGTCAACTCAATATACTCCAAATACAACTGTTTCAATTTTATGACGGATACATTCATTGCATTAGTTAGATATGCATCCAACATTGTTCACAAAGAAATGAACTGTGATGCTTTTGAGCACTACTTGTGAATACTTAAAAGACGTTAACTGTTGTAGTATGCCCACAAATTTCTCACTTCCAACATTGAAAAATTATACTTTGCAAACAAAATTGTGCAGTTAAAATCTAATATTACATATTAGCATGACAAAAATTCCAAGAGTTTTTATGAGATTAATGTTACTCTCAAATTACAATCACAATCCATACCAGCATACTCATTGATCCAACAGCCATTGGTTTATCTTTCAGCTCTGGGGCATCTTTCATTTCCACAGCAGCATAAAAAGCATCCATGTCAATATGTACAATCGTGCGACTAAGGTCACGGCTCTTCTCCAGTTCAATTGCAAGTTGCTCCACCTAAATAATCAATAACAAGATCAAACCATTCATTTTTAAACAAATCAGACAGTGATTCATGCTATGCACAATTATTTTTATCTATGATCAAACCTGCTTGCAAGAATGAGGTTATTTCCTCTCAAAGAGTTTTCTCACTTTTCTCCTTTAGAGGTCTCTCATATTGTGCTAGTATGGTACCATAGACTTCAGTTATATAGACAGTCTACAGAAAATTGATTGGGTCTCTTTAAAGCAGGAAGACATAATTATTTTCAAAATTATGATGTGTAATGAGAAAGTTTATACAGGTAGTTCTAGTGCAACCCCGTATTACAGAAAAACCACGCTACAGAAACTATTTTAAAAGTTTGCACTTTAGAAACAGTGCCCCCAATTCATCAATGCGTTTTAGCGAATTCGTGTTAATGAAACCTACGTTATAGCAGAACAACCTGTAAGGAGAAACTGTTCACTGGCAGGGAGATCATAGAGTCATAGAGATGTACAGCATGGAAACAGACCCTTCGGTCCAACCCATCCATGCTGACCAGATATCCCAACCCAATCTCGTCCCACATGCCAGCACCCTTCCTATTCATATACCCATCCAAATGGTTTTTAAATGTTGCATTGTACCAGCCTCCACGACTTCCTCTGGCAGCTCACTCCATACACGTTCCACCCTCTGTGCGAAAACATTGCCCCTTAGGTCTCTTTTATATCTTTCCCCTCTCATCCTAAACCTATGCCCTCTAGTTCTGGATTCCCCGATCCCTGGGAAAAGATTTTATCTACGTGTGCTCTCCATGCCCCTTATAATTTTGTGAACCTCTATACGGCCACCCCCAGCCTCCGACGCTCCAGGGAAAACAGCCCCAGCGTGTTCAGCCTCTCCTTACAGCTCAAATTCTCCAAACCTGGCAACATCCTTGTAGATCTTTTCTGAATCCTTTCAAGTTTCACAACATCCTTCTGATAGGAAGGAGACCAGAAGTGGCCTAACCAATGATCTGTACAGCTGCAACATGACCTCCCAACTCCAGTACTCAATACTCTGAACAATAAAGGAAAACATACCAAATGCCTTCTTCACTATCCTATCTTCCTGCTACTCCACTTTCAAAGAGCTATGAACCTGCACTCCATGGTCTCTTTGCTTTGCAACACTCCCTAGGACCTTACCATTAAGTGTATAAGTCCTGCTAAGATTTGTTTCCCAAGATGCAACACCTCGCATTTATCTGAATTAAACTCCATCTGCCACTTCTCAGCCCATTGGCCCATCATCTGATCATGATCCTGTTGTAATCTGAGGTAACCTTCTTCACTGTCCACCACACCTCCAATTTTGGTGTCATCTGCAAACTTACTAACTGTACCTCTTATGCCCGCATCCAAATCACTTATGCAAATGACAAAAAGTAGTGGACCCAGCACCGATCCTTGTGGCACTCCACTGGTCACAGGCCTCCAGTCTGAAAAACAACCCTCCACCACTACCCACTGTCTTCTACCTTTGAGCTAGTTCTGTATCCAAATGGCTAGTTCTCCCTGTATTCCGTGAGATCTAACCTTGCTAACCAGTCTCCCGTGGGGAAACTTGTCGAACGCCTTACTGAAGTCCATATAGATCACATTTACCGCTTTACCTTCATCAATCCTCTTTGTGACTTCTTCAAAAAAACTCAATCAAGTTTGTCAGATATGATTTCCCACACACAAAGCCATGTTGACTATCCCTAATCAGTCATTGCCTTTCCAAATACATGTACTTCCTGTCCCTCAGGATTCCCTTCAACAACTTGCTCACCATCAACATCAGGCTCACTGGTCTATAATTTCCTGGCTTATCCTTACCACCCTTCTTAAACAGTGGCATCGTGTTAGCCATCCTCCAGTGTTCCGTCCCCTCACCTGTGACTATTGATGATACAAATATCTCAGCAAGAGGCCCAGCAATCACTTCTCTAGCTTCCCACAGAGAGTAATGTGAGTGAATAAATATCAGCCAAAAGAACCAAGCGGGAGATGAAGAAAATTCATTTTCTTTCTATGTAGCTACCTTTAAAATCAGTAATGCAATTCCCAAGAGGGTAGTGGCAGCAGATTCAATAATTTTCAAGTGGAACAGATAAATACTTGAAAAGGAAATACTTGCAGCAGTGTGGAAAAACAGTAGGGGTGGGGCAAATTAGACAGTTCCTTCAAACAGCTAGCAGAGACATGATGAGCCAACTAATGTCCTTTCATGATACATCGTTCTATAAATATCAGATGACAGAAATTTACTGAAGACATTAGACCCATCATGATATAGCATTTCTTCGCGGAATATTTTGGAAAGGAAGCTACCATGTTTGCCTGTTAAAGGTGTTACCCAAAATGTTTTGCTCCCTTCTGGTTTACCCCAGTTTCCCAGGGACTGAAGAGCTCATTCCAGAGTCACAATGTTCCATCCACCAAAACGTACAGTGACCGTGATCTTTACAGCAAGACAAATCCAAGAAAAATGTAGGGAACAGCAGGTAACCTCTTCATATGGTCTTTGGTTGCGCAAAACCCTTCAAATCTGTCAACCTGGAATTCCCCTCCAAATTTGGATGCCAGCAAAAATTCATTACTATCCTCTGCCTACTGCATGACAACATGCAAGTTAGGATCCTCACCAAAAGATCCATCAAAGTCGCAATACCGGTGCAAACTGGTGTCAAACAAAGGTGTGTCATCACATCAATATACATATGCACCTGCCTCTCAACTTCCATTTTATATCAATGGAGTTTCCCACAGAGTGCAGCTAATCTCCAGGATGAGTGGGCAAACTGCTCAACATGTCTCACCTTCAATCCAGTAAAATTTGGCAACTTCTGTTATTCCCAAAACTATCAAGCTTTACACAGTGAGCCTCTGGACAACATGGGAGCCTCCACTCACATAGGGCTAACACTGACAATGAAATTCAGCTTTGCTTCCAGTGTGCTGGCACAGCCTTCCAGAATCTGAGGTAAAAAGTATTTGATGACAAATATCCTAAACCAAGCAAAAAGCCCATTGTCTGTGGAGCTGCAGACATGGACAACATAGAACTGACACCTTAAATTCCTTGAGTTACATGACAAGCATAAAATCCTGTGCACCTTTACAGAAACGTGTACATAGAGGTATTGGGCTTAAAAACAGGAGCAATTGTTAAATAGAACACAAAAATTGTAATTTCAAAATGATTTTGACTATTGTGAATTCAAATTGTGAAATCTTTGATTGAGTGATTACCCAGCATTTAGAAATAAAGTTAAAGAAGTATAAAATTGAGATGCTATTGCTAAAATTAGCTCAGATCAAGTTAGAAATTAAAATACCTTGAATTAGAAGATAAAAGAGAAAATAAAACCTTGAATCGGAAGAAAACAAGAACAAACAGTAATAGAAAAGGAGAATGAAAAGAGCAATTGAAATAAAAAAGCTGGAATTGGAAAGAAAGGAGAAAAAGCAAAGAAATGGAAAGAGAGGAGAAAGAAAATCAAAGAAAAAAGGTAAAGACAAAGGAAAGAAAAAAAAAATCAATGGAAAGCAAAGTGGAATTTTGTAAAAAAAAAAGTTGGAGCGCTAAAGAGATACAAAAATCAAATTGCCTTGGCTATAGGAAAGTTTAGAATGGAGGGAGAAAGGAAAAAGGAACGGTAGTAACTTAGAGAATGATGCTGTTTCCTCTAAAGGGTTTGATTCAATTATAAATTTGTGTTTAATATTTAAAGTTACAGAGGATGGAGGTGAAAGATTATTTACTTCATTTTAAAAGGTAGCTAGCCAGATTAAATGTCCAAAAGATGTTTGGACCTTGATTTTAGAGAGCTTTGACAGGTACAGCAATGAATGTGCACAACAGTTTTCAAAAGAACAAACTGCAGACTATGAAAAGATTGATAAAACAATCCTCAATGCTTATTAGCTTGTCCTGAAGCTATCAATTACTATTTAGAAGTTTAAAAAGTCTAATCAGATATTTGTAGAATTTGCAAGAGAGCAAGAAATGGTATTGGATCAGTAGTTTTGATCACTGAAGTTAGATAACAACATTTGAGAAAGTAAGAGGAATGATTGTTGAAGCATTCCAAAATATTATTCAAAAAACCTACAAGATTTATTTACACGAACATCAAGTACTGAAGTTTCAAGCAGCTGCTGTTCTTGTAGACACTCAGTATATTTCACATGAACAGCTAATATGTGGAGGAATAGTCAAATAGGAATCCACAAGGAAATTGGAGGAATAGGAAATCTGGGATGGAAAAGGTAACTTTAGGGAATAAGAAGGACACCATAACAGAGGAATAAGCTAGAACTTATAAGTGCTATATTATCTGACAATAATTATCAAAAATTTGATTGACTGATTTATTGCCACATGCAATGTTAAACAAACATTGAAAATCTTTGTTTAAGAGCAGAACAGGCAGATCTTAGTAAGCAAAGATGTTCAGATTGGAGGTTGTAAAAAGACTTATGAGGCATACAGGTTACAATGCACAAGGCATGCACTCGGTGAGATCGACATTAACAAGATCAGCATTATTTGAAGCTACAAAGTCCATTCATCAGTCTAATAATATCTGGGAAGAAGCTGTTCATGAACCTGCTGGTGCATATTTAAGCTTCTCTATCTTCTGCCTGACGGAAGTAGTTGTCAGAGATCATTACCGCGGTGTAATGGGTCTTTGATGACACTCTAGATTAAAGTGGTGCTGGAAAAGCACAGCAGTTCAGGCAGCATCTGAGGAGCAGATGACATTGGTGACACTGGCAGCCTTTCTGCGGCACTGTGCTATATAAATGGAGTCTGTGATGGTCTGGGTTGTGTACACCACTTTCTGTAGTTTCTTATGGTCCTGGGGAGAGCAGTTGCTACACTAGGCCGTAAAGCACCCGGACACTATGCTTTCAGTGGTGCATCTGTAGAAGTTGATGAGGGTCCTTTTAGACATGCCAGATTTCCTGAGCTACCTGAAGAAGAAGAGGTGTTGTTGTGCTTTCTTGACCATCTACATGGGAAGCTGAAAATGTGTTGCTGGAAAAGCGCAGCAGGTCAGGCAGCATCCAAGGAACAGGAGAATCGATGTTTTAGGGCATAAGCCCTTCTTCAGGAAAAGATGTGAAGCTAGAAAGTCAGGAAAAGAAGGGCTTATGCCCGAAACGTCGATTCTCCTGTTCCTTGGATGCTGCCTGACCTGCTGCGCTTTTCCAGTAACACATTTTCAGCTCTGATCTCCAGCATCTGCAGTCCTCACTTTCTCCTCCATCTACATGGGAAGTCCAGGACAGGTTGTTGGTTATCCTGACTTCACGGAACTTGATGCTCTCCACCCCCTAGTTCCGTTGATGTACTTGGGGGTGTGAAGTCAGTGATCAGTTCTTTAGTTTTGGCGAGGTTGAGAGAGAGGTTGTACTCATTGCACCACAAGTCAGCAAACTTGTAGATGGCATACATTTGAAATTAGTCAACACAGTCATAGGTATACAGTGAGTTCAGTAGGGGGCTGAGGACGCACCCATAGGGTGGTGGGGAACTCCAGTATTGAGTGTTATTATGGAGCTGCACTTCCCTATCTTCACTGATTGTAGCTTGTGGGTCAGAAAACTGAGGATCCACTTGTAGAGGGTAGGGCTGAGAACAAGGTCACAGAGTTTTGAGATCAGTCTGGAGGGAATAATGATGTTAAAGGCAGGACTGTAGTCAGTGAGCAGGGGTCTGACGTGAGTATCCTTGTTGTCCAGATGTTCCAAGGATGAGTGCAGGGCAAAGGATATGGCATCCGTTGTAGACCTATTACATCGTTAGGCAAATTATAGGACATCTAGGCAGGCTGGGAGGCTGGAGTTGATGTGAGCCATGACCAGTCTCTCAAAGCATTTCATGATTATGGAGGTCAGAGTCACTGAGCAGTCGTCATTAAGGGACATTGCATGTGCTTTCTTAGGTATAGGGATTAGATTAGATTCCCTACAGTGTGGAAACAGGCCCTTCAGCCCACAAGTCCACACCAACCCTCCGAAGAGTAACCCACCCAGTCCCATTTCCCTCTGACTAATGCACCTAACACTATGGGCAATTTAGCATGGCCAATTCACCTGATTTGCACATCTTTGGACTGTGGGAGGAAACCGGAGCACCCGGAGAAAAACCACCCAGACACAAGGAGAATGTGCAAACTCCACACAGTCACCCAAGGCTGGAACTGAACCTGGGACCCTGGTGCTGTGAGGCAGCAGTACTAACCACTGAACAAACCATGCCACCCCCATGATGATGATAGCCTTCTTGAAGCAGGTGGGAATTGCGGCTTGAAGGAGGGAGAAGTTGAAGATGTTGGTCTGCATGGGATCTGAGTGCCTGGCCGGGGACACCATCTAGGTCCCTCGCCTTCCTTGGGTTGACTTCCAGGAAGACCGATCTGATGTCTGCAATGGTGACTGAGGGAACAACTGTCCAGGGCTGTCAGGGCAGGCGTCACCGCACTGGCATTCTGTTCAAACTGAGCATAGCAAGCATTGACTGCATAAGAGAGGGATGTGTCTTTGAATGCTATCTTGTTCTGCTTCATTTTGTACCCCGCAATGTTGTTTAGGCCTTGCCATAGGCAGTGGGAGTCTGTTTTGTAGGTTTGGGCCTCTAACTTGGTCATCTAACTTAAATGAAAGGATGAAGGTAAAAAGAATGACGCTGACATGCTTAGCAAATCTTAATAGAAATGCAAAGATGGATCCTAAATTGATTAAGTATTAACAAAGAGCCTACAATGAAACTGAATCAGAACCAATGTGATCTTACTGAAAACACAATGTAATAATGAGGAAAAAGAGACCACTACAAATACCAGCTGATGAGAAATATGCCATATTTCTCTCTTGATATCATAATTAAATTATACAAGTGTTTCAAGAGCTACCGATGTCAGATCACTTAAGTACAGCTATTTGGGAAATGAAAGATAAAGTACTAGAACACTTTTATTGGCCACAGTTACATACAGATAGAGTCAAATTTTACCAGGCCTGCCATGTGATAGGGGCAAAACTAAAACCATCAATTAAACATTCACCTTGAATTCCAATTCCAGTTTTTGAAGAAAAACAGTCCAGGGCCTTAACAGATTGCTTAGGAACACCCGCTAAAACCAAGAGTGGAATTAAATATCCTTAATAATTATGCATGTTTCAATATGATTTCCTGAATCAGTTTTCGGAAAACTATGCAATTAAACTGGAAATATTCATCTAATTTTTTTCACAAGGTATAGATAACCCTCAGATATATAATCAAATCAAAGTCAAAAGTTTATGTTGCAACTTTTCAAATAAATAATTTATAGTTTGGGAATAAAACAATTTACATCTTCCACAATTTTAAGGAGCAATTGAAGGATGGCAACTTTAAAGAGCATAATTGAAGTTTATCATTGACAACGCCCTAATGGCCAAGACAAAGGAATTCACTCATGACTGTTTGCCATTACAAGGATGTTGCCAGGGTTGGAGAGTTTGAGCTTTAGGAAGAGGCTGAATAGGCTGGGGCTGCTTTCCCTGAAACGGAGGCTCAAATGCTGGCAAATGGGACTAGATTAATTTACGATATCTGGTTGGCATGGACGAGTTGGACTGAAGGGTCTATGCTGCATATCTCTATGACACTATTCACGATGTCCCCAGTGAATCAACAGTAGTGGGCGGCACGGTGGCACAGTGGTTAGCACTGCTGCCTCACAGCGCCAGAGACCCGGGTTCAATTCCCGCCTCAGGCGACTGACTGTGTGGAGTTTGCACGTTCTCCCCGTGTCTGCGTGGGTTTCCTCCGGGTGCTCCGGTTTCCTCCCACAGTCCAAAGATGTGCAGGTCAGGTGAACTGGCCATGCTAAATTGCCCGTAGTGTTAGGTAAGGGGTAGATGTCGATGTAGGGGTATGGGTGGGTTACGCTTCGGCGGGGTGGTGTGGACTTGTTGGGCCGAAGGGCCTGTTTCCACACTGTAAGTAATCTAATCTAAAGTATTCAATTGATTTGAAATAATACATGGGCATGAGGGGTCAGAATCCTTCCAACTGATGAAAGAAAACCTTGTGAAACCAAGTTCAGACTGCAATGCTGACCAACGTGTCAGATTTCGGAGAGAAATTAAACAAACTTTGAGAGCTGCCCAAAAAGCACTTGAAAACTGCATAACAATCAATAAAAACTAGATTTGATAAAACGGCCAAAGTTTGGAATTCGGATGCTGGAGGTAAAATATTAGTACTGTGACTGGTCTCTCTGGAACCATCAAAAGCAAAGTTCAGCGGCCTTATCACACAATCATGAATCATTTCAGGGGAGAAAAAAGTCAGCAAGTGAATAATGTTAATATGTTAAGAGATTCTGTGACAGAAAAGGTAGTGAGAAGAGACGGACAGACGGATGGATAAATAACTGGGGGTCCCTTGTTTATGGGCATCCAGCTTACGAACACACATAGTTAGAAAAACAATCCCAAACAGAGGTGTAATTTCAAAGATCCAATATATGAACATTTCCCATAATTATTAAACCCTCCTTGACATTGTCTTACATTGTGTTCTGACTAGCAATTTGCTATCTTAAAAGAAGAACCTGTTCACCCGGAGACTGCCTGTGTTTATTGTTTTTTGTCATCCCTCAGAATCAGGATCAATATCAGAATTTGGTAAGCAGTTTTTCAACACTACTCATATACTCATCAATGTGATAAAGACTACCTTGAGCAGCTGCTTGCTATTACTAATAATGGACTGTTGTCTTGGCAGCAATAAAAAGCACTGAAAATTACATTTTTGGTAACAACGGAATAAAAGGTTAACACACCACTGCCAGGTACAAATATAAATTAAGTTCCAGCAACAATTCAGATCACTGTGCTGGTAATGCTAAACCAAATTTGCATTCATTCTGCCACTAAAAGTATACACGCAACAGAACGTAGGCACAATATGTATCTTGCAAATTGGGAGTACAATGTCTACATAATACCTCTGCTAATTCCTTGAAAACTGTGGTTTAGAAAATGGGTGCTTTACGTAGTTGAATCTAGTTTATTAAATTAGTGCAATTAGCTTATTGAACTCTCCATCCAAATTTGCATATTTCCAAACACTCATATTTACTGCAATACTATCCAATGTATTTATTTCCACTTTTCTTCCTGTAACAATTCCATTTATTTCTTTGTGATAGCAAAGCAACCAATCATGCTGCATTGCACATGACAGCTTCTTAAATGCCCTCCATTTTTCTCTTTCCACTGTACTAGACCATACGACATAAGAATGGAAGTAAAGGCCATTTGGCCCATTGAGTCCACTCCACCATTCAATCAATGCTGACAGGCATTTCAACACCACTTAACTGCACTCTCCCAATATCCCTTAATTCCTTGAGAGAACAAGAATTTATCAATCTCTGCCTTGAAGACATTTAATGTATCTGCCTCCACTGCGCTCCGTGGCAATGAATTCCACAGGCCCACCATTCTCTGGCTGAAGAAATGTCTCCTCATTTCTGACCTAAATTGACTCCCTATAACTCCAAGGCTGCGCCCACGGGTCCTAGTATCCCCAACTGACAAAAACAAATTCCCAGCGCCCACCCTTTCTAAGCCACGCATTATCTTGTAAATTTCTATTAGATCTCCCCTCAACCTTCTAAACTCTAATGAATACAATCCCAGGATCCTCAGCCATTCATCATAGACAGTGCCGTCCATCATGTCAATCACATTTCCCATTGTTCCCCTTTCACTTCCCTACCATCTCTTTCATAGAGGTTCCACATCCTCGCTTTTCATTCTATTATTTATGATTTCTGGTAATTATGCCCAAGCAGAGCAGGGGTGGCCAGCGGACCTGAAGCAGAGTGGGGACAGTTATTGAGCTGAGGACCATGCTGGTGGTCAGCAGCTTGCAAGCCCATTCAGACCATTCTGCAAGCCCTCTACAGAAAGATTGCGATGTTCATATTTTTAATTTTATTTCTTATTTTCCTAACATATACTATGAATAACTGTAAGGTAATGTAACTATTTTTCTTTATTTTTCTATTTTGTATCTAAGATTTGTAGCTAGGTAAGATGGTGTACCTAAGATGGTGCCCCTAAGATGGTGCCATGTGGGGTGACATTATAAACTTTTCACTGTATTCCTGTAGGAGACAGTGAGGTCTGCAGATGCTGGAGATCAGAGTTGTGAGTGTGTTGCTGGAAAAGCACAGCAGGTCATGCAGCATCCGAGGAGCAGAAAAATCAAAGTTTCGGACCAGAGCCTTTGTACTCCTGTACTTGAGTGCACATGACAATAAACCCAATTATATTCTATTCTGTCCTCAACATCAAACATCAAATGATTTGGACGTGATCACAAAAGGGGAGTTAGTAAGTTTGCAGATGAATCAAAATTGGTAGTGTAGTGCTCAGCGAAGAATGTTGCCTCAGAGTACAGCGGGAACTTGATCAGATGAGCCGATGGGCTGAGGAGTGGCAGATGGAGTTTAGTTTAGATAAATGCGAGGTGCTGCATTTTGGAAAGGCAAATCAGAGCAGGACTTCATGGTGAGGTCCTGGGGAGTGTTGCTGAACAAATTCACCTTGGAGTGCAGGTTCATAGTTCCTTGAAAGTGGAGTCACAGGAAGATAGGATAGATGAGGGAGGCATTTGGTATGCTTTCCTTTATTGGACAGAGCATTGAGTATAAGAGTTGGGAAATCATGTTGTGGCTGTACAGGACATTGTTTAGGCCACGTTTGGAATATTGTGTGCAATTCTGGTCTCCCGCTTATCCTGTTGTGAAAATTGAAAAGATTTACAAGTATGTTGCCAGGGTTGTCGGATTTGAGCTACAACCCCAGCTGAATAGGCTGGGGCTGTTTTCCCTGGAGCATCAGAGGCTGATGAAGTGACCTTAGAGGTTTATAAAATCATGACAGGCATGGATAGGATAAATAGACAAAGTCGTTTCCCTACATTGGGAGAGTCTAGAACCAGAGGGCATAGCTTTAGGGTGAGAGGGGAAAAGGGACCTAAGGGACAACGTTTTCACACAAAGGGTGGTGCATGTATGGAATGAGCTGCCAGAGGAAGTGGTGGAGGCTGGTACAATGACAACGTTTAAAAGGAATCTAGATGGGTATATGAATAGGAAAGGTTTAGAGGGATAGGAGTCAAGTGCTGGCAAATGTGACGAGATTAGGTAAGAATATTTGGTCGGCATGGACAAGTTACACTGAAGGGTCTGTTTCTGTGCTGTATATCTCTATGACTCTATGACGTCTCATCACTGTCTCTTTCACAGTCAGTTGCCACCATTTCCTGAGGGAGACTTTGGGTTTTTCCTCAACCCTAACACCTGCTTTCCATCATCCAACACCTTCACAAGAAAGTGTATGAGTTACAATATCTGTGGAAAGAGTTCTGATGAAAGGTCATCAACCAGGGATGTTAACTCTGTTTCTTTCTCCATAGATGTCAGATCTGCTGAGTATTTCGAGATTTTCTGCAGTCTATTTTAAACACTAATAAATTTGAAAAGTTGCACATATATACCTGACCTTACGCAACTAGTCCAGTTATGACTGTAATTAAGATAAAAGGATGAAGTGTTACCATGTGAATGTTTCCAAACAGCCTGCCCTTTGGATGCTCATGATCTTGTGATCATTGAAAAGTCTTCACAGTGAAACTCATGATTTGATTCATGACACAAGGAGATGACTAATCAAAATTCTAATTTTACTTAACAAAGGGAACACACTATGATAATTACTGAATGATCTTTTCTAGGAAACACGGCAAAGGATTAAAAATTGCTTTAAAATTTTATGCAAGAAAAAATTAAATACGTTTCAGAGAAGTACTGCTCTAAACAAATCCAATACTGCATTAATTTTATACAAAATTTAAATTGAAATTGTTAACTAGCAGATTAGCACAAGAGGCTCAGTGAACTCAGTTGGCTGGTTTGCAAAGCAGAATAACACCATGGTGACATCTTAACCTCATCCTTCACCCAAGATACGGTGACCTTCTGATTAAACTCACCACCAGTCGCTTCTATCTAATGAGAGAGCATTCTATCTAATGGGTGTCGCGCTAGCTTACCTGGGAAGATTTTTTTTCTCTATAAAAGCGCGCAGGTGAGGAACCCGAGGCACTACAGGGGTAGAGCCTCCCACCCGCCCTCCTCCTCTAACCTAATAATAAGACCCGTTGTGGTAAGCAGGTAAGTCCTGCATTTTGCTTGTTTGTTTCTTTAGATCCAGTTTTCTTTTTAAAGTTTACCTTTTAGAGGGATGGCAGCGAAGGCAGTGCAATGTTCCTCTTGCAAGATGTTTGAGGTGAGGGAAGCCATTAGCGTCCCTGCTGATTACACTTGCGGGAAGTGCACCCATCTCCAGCTCCTCCAAGACCGTGTTAGGGAACTGGAGCTGGAGTTGGATGAACTACGGATCATTCGGGAGGCAGAGGTGGTCATAGATCAGAGCTTTAGGGAAGTAGTTACTCCAAAAGTTATAGACAGATGGGTGACAGTGAGGGGGACTGGGAGGAAGCAGCCAGTGCAGGGACCCCCTGCGGTCGTTCCCCTCAATAACAAGTATACTGTTTTGGATACTTGTGGGGGGGACGACTTACCAGGGGCAAGCAACGAGGTTCAGGCCTCTGGCACGGAGCCTGTCCCCGTTGCTCAGAAGGGAAGGGCGGAGAAAGGTAGAGCGATAGTTATTGGGGACTCAATAGTGAGGGGCACAGATAGGCGGTTTTGTGGGGGCGACAGAGACTCCCGTTTGGTATGTTGCCTCCCAGGTGCAACGGTACGTGATGTCTCTGATTGTGTTTTCTGGGTCCTTAAGGGGGAGGGGGAGCAGCCCCAGGTCGTGGTCCACGTTGGCACCAACGACATAGGTAGGAAGAGGGGTGAGGATGTTAGGCAGGCTTTCAGGGAGCTAGGTTGGAAGCTCAGAGCTAGAACGAACAGAGTTGTTGTCTCTGGTCTGTTACCCATGCCACGTGATAGAGAGTCGAGGAATAGGGAGAGAGAACAGTTAAATGCGTGGCTACAAGGATGGTGCAGGAGGGAGGGATTCCGGTTTCTGGACAACTGGGGGTCTTTCTGGGGAAGGTGGGACCTCTATAAACAGGATGGTCTCCACCTGAACCTGAGGGGCACCAGTATCCTTGTGGGGAAGTTTGCTAGTGCTCTTTGGGAGGGTTTAAACTAACTCTGCATGGGCATGGGAACCTGGATTGTAGCTTTAGGGTACAGGACCTTGAGTGTAGGGAGGTTAGGAACAAGGAATCGATCTCGAAGGAGGGTGCCGGTAAACAGGAAGGTGGCTTGAAGTGTGTATACTTCAATGCCAGAAGTATAAGAAATAAGGTCAGTGAACTTGCAGCGTGGGTTGGTACCTGGGACTTCGATGTTGTGGCCATTACAGAGACGAGGGTAGAACAGCGACAGGAATGGCTATTGCAGGTTCCAGGGTTTAAATGTTTTAGTAGGGTCAGAGGTGGGGGTAAAAGAGGGGGAGGTGTGGCATTGCTTGTCAAGGATAGTATTACAGCGGTGGAAAGGACAATGGAGGAAGACTTGCCATCTGAGGTAGTTTGGGCTGAGGTTAGAAATAGGAAAGGTGAGGTCACCCTGTTAGGAGTTTTCTACAGGCCTCCTAATAGTCCGAGAGACGTAGAGGAAAGTATTGCAAGGATGATTCAGGAGAAGAGTGAAAGTAATAGGGTGGTTGTTATGGGGGACTTTAACTTCCCAGATATTGACTGGGAAAGCTATAGTTCGAGTTTGTTAGATGGGTCGGTGTTTGTCCAATGTGTGCAGGAGGGTTTCCTGACACAATATGTAGACAGGCCAACAAGAGGTGAGGCCATACTGGATTTGGTTCTAGGTAATGAACCAGGCCAGGTGTTAGACTTGGAGGTAGGTGAGCACTTCGGGGACAGTGACCACAACTTGGTGACTTTTACTCTAGTGATGGAGAGGGATAAGTGTGCACTGCAGGGCAGGAGTTATAGCTGGGGGCAGGGAAATTATGATGCAGTGAGGCATGACTTAGGATGTGTGGATTGGAAAAATAGGCTTCAAGGGAAGGACACAAATGATATGTGGAGCTTGTTCAAGGAGCAGCTATTGGGTGTCCTTGATAAGTATGTACCAGTCAGGCAGGGAGGAAAGGGTCTTGTGAGGGAGCCGTGGTTTAATAAGGAATTGGAATCCCTTGTAAAAGGGAAGAGGGCGGCCTATGTAAAGATGAGGCGTGAAGGTTCAGTTGGGGCGATTGAGAGTTATAAGGTAGCCAGGAAGGATCTAAAGAGAGAGCGAAGAGCAGCGAGAAGGGGACATGAAAAGTCCTTGGTTGGTAGGATTAGGGAAAACTCTAAGGCTTTCTATAGGTATGTCAGGAATAAAAGGATGACTAGGGTAGGTATTGGTCCAGTCAAGGATAGTAGTGGGAAGTTGTGCGTGGAGGCAGAGGAGATTGGAGAGACACTAAATCAATACTTTTCATCAGTATTCACTCAGGAACAGGACGTTGTTGCTGATGTGAATATTGAGTCACAAGTGATTAGAATGGATGGCTTTGAGGTATGTAGGGAAGAGGTCCGGGGAATACTGGAAAGGGTGAAAATAGATAAGTCCCCTGGGCCTGATGGCATTTATCCTAGGATCCTTTGGGAAGCTAGGGAGGAGATAGCGGAGCCATTGGCCTTGATTTTTATGTCGTCGTTGTCTACAGGAATAGTGCCTGAAGACTGGAGGATAGCGAATGTGGTCCCCTTGTTCAAGAAGGGGAGTAGGGACAGCCCTAGTAACTCGAGGCCAGTGAGTCTCACTTCTGTTGTGGGCAAAGTCTTAGAGAGAATTGTAAGGGATAGGATTTATGAACATCTGGATAGGAATAATGTGATCAAGGATAGTCAGCATGGTTTTGTGAAGGGCAGGTCGTGCCTCACAAACCTTATTGAGTTCTTTACTAAGGAAGTGGACGAAGGTAAAGCAGTAGATGTGGTGCATATGGATTTTAGCAAGGCGTTCGATAAGGTACCCCATGGTAGGCTACTGCAAAAATTACGGAGGTATGGCATAGAGGGTGCATTAGAGGTTTGGATTGGGAATTGGCTGGCTGGAAGGAGACAGAGGGTAGTAGTTGATGGTAAAGGTTCATCTTGGAGTGCAGTTACTTGCGGTGTTCCACAAGGATCTGTTTTGGGACCATTGCTGTTTGTCATTTTTATAAATGACCTGGAGGAGGGATTTGAAGGCTGGGTGAGTAAGTTTGCGGATGATACGAAAGTCGGTGGAGTGGTGGACAGCGAAGAAGGATGTGGCAGGTTATAGCGGGATATAGATAAGTTGCAGAGCTGGGCAGAAAGGTGGCAAATGGAGTTCAATGTAGCTAAGTGTGAAGTCATTCACTTTGGTAGGAGTAACAAGAAGATGGATTACTGGGCTAATGGTAGGCTACTTGGTAGTGTTTATGAGCAGAGGGATCTTGGTGTCCATGTACACAGATCTCTGAAAGTTGCCACCCAGGTAAATAGTGCTGTGAAGAAGGCATATGGGGTACTGGGCTTTATTGGTAGAGGAATCGAGTCCCGGAGTCCTGAGGTCATGTTGCAGTTGTATAAGACTCTGGTGCGGCCTTATCTGGAGTATTGTGTACAGTTTTGGTCGCCATACTATAGGAAGGATGTGGAGGCACTGGAACGGGTGCAGAGGAGGTTTACCAGGATGTTGCCTGGCATGGTAGGAAGATTGTATGAGGAAAGGCTGAGGCACTTGGGGCTGTTCTCATTGGAGAAAAGAAGGTTTAGGGGAGATTTGATAGAGGTGTACAAGATGATTTGGGGTTTAGATAGGGTTGACAGTGAGAACCTTTTTCCGCGTGTGGAGTCAGCTGTTACTAGGGGACACAGCTTTAAATTAAGGGGAGGTTGGTATAGGACAGATATTAGGGGTAGATTCTTTACTCAGCGGGTTGTGAGTTCATGGAATGCCCTGCCAGTATCAGTGGTGGACTCTCCCTCTTTATGGTCATTCAAGTGGGCATTGGATAAGCATATGGAGGTTATTGGGCCAGTGTAGGTTAGGTAGGCTTCGGTCGGCGCAACATCGAGGGCCGAAGGGCTTATACTGCGCTGTATTTTTCTATGTTCTATGTTCTATAACCCTCTGATCACCTGGGAATATGATGAATTAAGTGAAAGTTCGGACTGCAGATGCTGGAGATTAGAGTTAAGAGTGTGGTGCTGGAAAAGCACAGCAGGTCAGGCAGCATCCGAGGAGCAGGAGAATCGATGTTTCAGGCAAAAGCCCTTCATCAGGAATGAATGAATTAACCCTACTGATATTCCAAATTGTACCATAGAATAGTACGGCCCATTTTATACAGCACAGGTTTTAATCTATTTCCTGCAAGTGATGAAAAGTAGGAATCCAGGTAAGAGAAATAGAAAATTAAAAATGGAATAGATTGCAAGGACACCGAACTAATGAAATTTCCTTAATTTAGAAACACAGAATGCTGCAAATAAAAGAAAAATACTGCAGAATATTTCCAGCCCCTTTCAGCTCTGAAGAGTCATATCAGACTTGAAACGTTAATCTTTTATTCCTCTGTGCAGATGATGATAAAAATTACACAACACCAGGTTATAGTCCAACAGGTTTATTTGGAAGCACTAGCTTTTGGAGCGCTGCTCCTTCATAAGGTGGTTGTGGAGTATAAGGTCATAAGACACAGAATTTATAGCAAAACTTTACACTGTGATGTAACTGAAATTATATATTGTAAAAGACCTGGATTGTTTGTACAGTCTCTCATCTTTTAGAATGAACAGGTTGGTTTCAGTTCTTTCATATGTAAATCGCAGGACTTTTATAAAAGTTACATTCTCAAGTGAAATTTAACAGTTGCCATCATGTCGGCCCAAATAATGCATTTAAAGTGTGAGCTGCCCTGTGTGAGACTGTCTGTGCCACAATGGTCAGACTGATTCTAATCTAAAAAGTGGATTGACAGAATCTTACATGGTTTCATGCAGTTTTTGACAAAGTAAAATGTAATTCTCCAAGTACAAATTCACCCCACAAACTTACATGTGTATGTGTGCATGTGTGCACGTGTGTGTGTATGCTAGGGGAGGTGGTGAGATTATGAATATCTGTAAGGGAGTATGTGAATGAGAGTGCAAAGGGCTATAAGGCTGTGAGAGGGTGCATATGTGAGTGTGAAAATGTATGTGTGACCATATAAGAGAGGGTCTGCGTGAGTGTATGGGACTGTAGGAGTGTGTGTGTGTCTGTCGGAGTGTGTGTGCGCGTAGGATGTCTGTGTGTGTGCATATAGTGCAATGTGGTCACCTGCAGATCCAAGTTGAGGTTATTACCATGGGTACCGAACTTGGCTATCAGCGTCTGCTTGCCCACTTTTCATTGTTGCCTGTGGCAAAGTCCGCCTTGAAGGACGGTCACCCAAAGGTCCGAGTTCAAATGTCTTCGACCACTGAACTATTCTCCTGCTGGGAGGGAACATTCCTGTCTGCTGATTGTTGTGCGGTATCCATTCATCTGTTGCCGTAGCCTCTGCTTCGTCTCGCCAATGTACGATGCCTTAGGACATCCTTGCCTGCAGCGTATGAGATAAAGAACATTGGCTGACTCGCATGAGTACCTGCCAAGTATATGATGGGAGATGTCCCCATGCGTAATGGTGGTATCCAAGTCGACATTCTGACATGGCTTGCAGCTTCTACCGTAACAAGGTTGTATGATGTTGTCCTGAAAGCCAGGCAGTTTGCTACAAACAATGATCTGTTTGAGGTTTGGTCGTTGTTTAAAGGCGAGGGGTGGAAGTGTGGGGAAGATCTTGGCGAGGTGCTTATCCTCATTGATAATGTGTTGCAGGCTGCGAAGAACATGGCATAGTTTTTCAGCTCCAAAGAAATACTGGACAACAAAGGGTACCCTGTTGGTTGCAGCTCGTGTCAGTCTCCTGAGAAGATCATTACAGTTTCTCGGATTTCATTTTACTTTGCTCAAAAACTGCACGAATCCATGTAAGATTCTCTAAATCCGTTTCTGAAATTAGAATCAGTCTGAGCACTGTGGCACAGACAGTCTCACACAGGGCAGCTCACACCTTCAATGCATTATCTGGGCTAACATGGCACCAATTGTTAACGTTCACTTGAGAATGTAACTTTTACAAAAGTCCTGCGATTTACATCTGAAAGAACTGAAACCAACATGTTCATTCTAAAAGATGAGAGACGTAACAAACAATCCCGGTCTTTTTCAATATATAATTTTAGTTACATCACAGTGTAAACTTCTGCTATAAATTCTGTGTCTTACGATCTTGTACTCCACAACCACCTAAAGAAGCAGCACTCCGAAAGTTAGTGCTTTCAAATAAACCTGTTGGACTATAACCTGGTGTTGTGTGATTTTTAACTTTGTACACCCCATTCCAACACCAGCATCTCCAAATCACATGTAAATGATGCCAGACTTGCTGAATTATCCATCACTTTGTTCTTTTTTTCCCTCAGAATGCTGCATCCTTTTTGAAGATTTTTGGACCAGAGAGTCTAGTCTCCAATACAACATGTTGATGTGCAAATCAAGCATCATATTACTTAAAAGGGTCAATGCTTCTGTGAACTTTAGAAGGGAAATGGAGATTGGAAATAGGTCAGCATGGAGGGGTCAACAGTCAGTTTTTGTGGAGATTGTGATAAAGCACATTTGAAGGGAATGAGGACAATCGTTCAGGAAAGGGAACTGCTAAGAATAATAGCGAATATGCAAGTAAGGAAGAGAAGTTGAATGGGCAATAGTTTAGGGAACAGTCAAGAGCATTGCATTGCATGGTCATGGGAGCATAAAAAGGATATATGGACAGACATTTCGTTACACTAGTAATTGCTGAAGCATAGTTGAGGCAGAGACCAGGTTATCTTTGAAGGGAAATATTTGAAGGTGATACTGGGTAAGAGATTGAGACTTGAGTGGCTTCCTTCTATACTATACAATTCTATAAACCAAAATTACCAGTGTTGGTTACTTCAATTAACACAACACAAGCATAATTTATTCTGGTGGGGTTGAGCTCTTTGTAAACTAATGGTAGTGGCATATGAACAACTCATTCTAAAATATTGAAATATCTCAAAATTCTTTTAAATGCAAGGCATAGGCATAAAGTAAGAGTAACTCATGACTGGCGCTACCATTTTCTATCAAGCATCATATAACAACTTCAGCAATTTTCCTGAAAATATTGTTCCTATGAGCTCAAATTGACATGGTGAACATATACCATCTACAAGATGCACTGTGACAATTTGCTAAGGCTTTTCAGACCAGACCTTCCAAATCCACAACCTCTATCATCTTGAAGGAGGTAGCACATACATGGGGTTGCCCTCCAAATAACACAACATCCTGACTTAGAATTACATCACCATTTCCTCCCTTAAACATTGGGGCCTGACCTCTAACATGTGAACTGCAGCAGTTCAAGAAGGTTGCTCACCACCACTTTCTGAAGGGAAATTAGGGGTGTACAACAAGTATTGACCTACCCAGCAAAGCTCACATCCTCTGAATGAATAAAAATTCAGAGGATGTGGGCCTCTCTGGCAACAATACTTACATTTTGTCTCTCACGCACGATCCATCTGGATGGGACGACAAACATAATTCCATTTTCATCTATCTAATTCAGTGAATCCCAAGAATCTACTCCCTGCTCCTATTTCTTATCAATATGCTGCACATTGGAAATGCCCTTATAAATGGAAGTGATAGTTTTCACATGTACACTGATAACACTCAGCTCTTCATCAATGTCATGCCTCCCAATTCCATCAGCCCTGCTACATTATCAGATTGTGCAGAATTCCTTAAAATAAGTGACAACATAAGTGAAGGCACTATTTTTGGTCCTTGCTCTGAAGACCATTCTAAGACCATTTAAACTAATGCTGTTTGTCAGAGGAACTCCGTTAGTCCCACTTTCCCATCCTTTCCCTACCAAGTTTCTCTCTTCAACGAACCTGCTTTCATCATAATCTCTTACCATGTAAAAATGCTTTTCCTCTGGTCATTTTGTCATTACATTACACTGGTGTCCACATGTTCTTGATCCTTAGGCCAATGAGATCTAATGCTGTCTATCTACGCTGTCTTGACCATTCATTGTTGTAAACACCTTCCTCAAATCTCCTTCGATTTGATTTTCACAGGAAACCATTCCCAATCTCTCCAATATAATTAAGTAAGTCAAGGCCCTCAGCCTTGGAACTATTCTGATAAATCACTAACACACCCTCTCTAAAGTCTTACAACAATCCTAAAATACAGTGCCTAGAATTAGACAAATAATCCATTTGACACTAAACCAGTCTTTTATAACAGCCCATTATAACTTCATTGGTTTTGTACTTTATGCATCTATTTATAAGACATGTGATTCTATTATGCCTCAACCACTTTCTAAGCATGTCGTGGCATTTTCAATGTGCATATACACTTGCCAAATTTTTCTATTCCTATATTCTCAATCAAGCTTTCTTGCAATTAAAATGAATTTTACAAGTGTGTTGTTTCATTCCTTCACATTTCAATGACTTATTGGAAACTTTAGAATGTCAGGGAAGATGACCACTCAGGTCATTATACCATTGCATGTTCTTTCAAAGACCTCTTCATTTTGGTCCCACATTCAAACTGTTTACTCATTACCTTTACTTGTAGAGGACAAATTTATTTGGTGAAATAATCATCGTCCTGGAGGACCACAGGACTGCTCTCTCATTATAAATTCCTATCCCATCGCCTTTTAAAAACTCCGAAAGAATCTAACTCCAACACTTTCAGTTAATGCATTCCAGGTATTCACAACCCTTGTTTGACAACAAAAAACTAATTTTCTCTGTAGTCTTTTTACCAATTATTTTAAATTGATTAGCTCTGATTACTGACAAACTTGCCAAACTAAATTAGTTTTAAAAATTTTAAATTAAAAAATACTTTTCCTCTGTTAAGCATATCTTTCTTGTCTATTTCTCTTGCTCAACCAATGAGCAAATTAATAAATTCAATATTGGCAGATTCTGAATCTCTTTGGAAATCTGCATTCATTTTTCCTTGGCCTCTTACCTGGTGTTGCTTCTTCTTTAGATGTTGCTCTGTAATTTGTGCTTTCTGCTGTAACATTTTCTCAATTCGCTGGTTTACCTGTTGCTCTTTCTTGCATTCATTTTCATAAAACCTTGATCCCTATGATAAAAAATAATCACCACTCAGGATCAATTAGAAATCAAGGGCACTTTAAGTTATCTAAATGCAAACAATGCATTACCACTGGCTCCCTACTCCTTAAGACTTGTAATTTTCTCAATTCATAGCAATTAATGTGGTTATACAAACTGAGATGGGACATTGATATGTGGCATGTAATGATTCTCATGAGTCTTTTGCATTTCAGGGCCCCTGTACTGAAGTAGTAGTGCCCCTGCCTGACGGCCAGGGGGCCTGAATTCAAGTCCCACATGCTCTAGAGGTGATTGTTTAACAGGCATTTGAGAAAATATCTAAACTTGAAATGTTGGGCTCTTGTGACACAGCTGTAATATTCCTTTCTTTGGGCCAGGAAGTCTGGGGTCAAGTTCCATTTGCACCACAGGCAAGACTGGATGAATGTTCTGCGGTACACATTGTGTCCGTGGAAATGACCCCAGGCTCCAAATTGCTCACTACTTCAATAACCACCGTGTTCTTATGCCAACACTTTTGTCCTGAGCCTGCTGCAATGTCCCAATGAAGCTCAATGCAAGCTTGAGGAACAACAACTAATTTTCCACTTAGGCACTTTACAGCCTCAAGGTATCTACATGGAATTCAGTAACATTATAAACTGACTATATTATGTTCTCAGTTATTTTACATTCTCTCTCATAAGAACATAAAAATTAGGAGCAGGCAATTCAGCTCCTCAAGCCTGTTCCACTAATTGATCATGGCTGATCTCATCCTGCACTCAACTCCACTTTCCTGCCTGCTCTCCATAACTCTTCAATCCATAACTATTTAAAAATCTGTCTATCTCTTCGTGAAAAGGAGTCAATCTCCCTGCATCCACCACAGTCTGGGGTAGTGAATTTCACAGATACATGACCCTTTGAGAGAAGGGTCCTCGACTCAGTTTTAAATCGGCTACCTGTTAACGTAAGACTACAATATTTTGTTCTAGGTTGTCCCCTATGAGGAAAACTTTTTCCTATGTCCACCATGTCAATCCCTGTAGCATCTTATATATCTCAATTAGATCTCTTCTCATTCTTCTAAACTCCAGAGAGTGGAGGTCTAAACTGCTCAATTTCTTTCATAAGATAAAACCCTTATCTCAAGAATCAACGTCCCTACTCTTCCTCTACATAATGTGGTGTTGGTGTGTTTGTATCTTGTTGACTGTGCACTTAGTGGTAAGGACCAATTCTCTCATTTTAACACCTTTATTTACAGACTTTTCTTACATCACCCTCTTTTTCTCCCCCTTTCTCCAGGATCACAACTATGAATCCTTTCATCTTTTGCACTGGACCTTAATACCATCTGCCCTCTTGCTCCTCCATCTGAAGTCTAAAAAAATCAACACCTTTCAATTCTGAATAGTCATTCAGATTTGAAATACTAACAGTTTCCTGCTGCACAGATGCTGCCAGATGTTGATAATCCAGCATTCTATGTTTGTTTCAGATTCCTTCCTTCTGCACTATTTTGCCTTTATGAACTTGACACAGAGAAACAGAGTGGGAGAATGCAGCGGAATACAGCACATGAAAGTATGAGTCAAAAGCAGACGTTGCCACACGGCCTCTCAAGCCTGCTCTGCCATTCAATGAGATCTTGGTTGATCTGATTATTCCACATTCCTGCCCTTTTGTGGAGGAGAGTTCCTAAGACTCAGGACGTTCTGAAAGAAAAATATTCTCCTGTTTCTGTCAAAATAGGTGACCCCTTAGTTTTAAGCAGCAACTCCTAATTCCAGGTTCTCTGACAGGGAAATATCCTTTCCACATCCACCCTGTAAAGGATCCTCAGGGTCTTATGTTTCAATCAAGTCGTCTCCAACTGCTCTAACTCCAGACGACACAAGCACAGCCTATCCAACCTTTTCTCATATGATAACCTGCCACTTAAAGGTACAAGCCCAGTAACCATCTCTGAACTGCTTCCAATGCATTTACATTACACAGTATTAATGTCATTAGTCCAGTAATTCAGATTTTCAGGCTAATGTTCTGGCAACATAGAATCAAAAGCTACCATCGACGTTAGTGAAAGTTGAAATCAATTTTAAAAACTAGAATCAAAAGTTAAGATCTCAGTTATCTGTAAGAATAATAGAGTGGTTATAGTTGGGGATTTTAACTTTCCAAACACAGACTGGGACTGCCATAGTGTTAAGGGTTTAGATGGAGAGAAATTTGTTAAGTGTGTCCAAGAAAATTTTCTGATTCAGTATGTGGATGTACCTACTAGAGAAGCTGCAAAACTTGACCTACTCTTGGGAAATAAGGCAGGGCAGGTAACTGAGCTGTCAGTGGGGGAGCACTTTGGGCCCAGTGACCATAATTCTATTAGATTTAAAATAGTCTTGAAAAAGGATAGACCAGAACTAAAAGTTGAAGTTCTAAATTGGAGGAAGGCAAAAACTTTCAACCGCTGATTGGGGGCAGATGTTCGCAGTTAAAGGGATGGCTGGAAAATGGGAAGCCTCCAGAAATGAGATAACAATAGTCCAGAGACAGTACATTCCTGTTAAGGTGAAAGGAAAGGCTGGATGACTAAAGAAATTGTGGGTTTTCTTAAGAAAAAGAAGGAAGCATATGTCAGGTGTAGACAGGATAGATCGAGTGAATCCTTAGAAGAGTATAAAGGTAGAAGGAGTATACTTAAGTGAGAAATCAGGAGGGCAAAAAGGGGACATGAGATAGCTTTGGCAAATAGAATTAAGGAGAATCCAAAGGGTTTTTACAAATACATTAAGGACAAAAGGGTAACTACGGAGAGAATAGGGCCCCACAAAGATCAGCAAGGCAGCCAATGTGTGAAGCCGCAGAAGATAGGGGTAGATAGTAATGCTTACTGTGGCAAAGGACATGGAAGATATAGAATGTAGGGAAATAATGGTGACAATCTTGAAAAATTTCCATATTACAGAGGAGGAAGTGCTGGGTGCCTTGAAACGCATAAAAGTGAATAAATCCCCAGGACCTTATCAGGTGTACCTGGAACTCTGTGGGATGCGAGGGAAGTGATTGCTGGGCCCCTTGCCAAGATATTTGTATCATCCATAGTCACAGGTGAGGTCCGAAAGACTGGAGGTTGGCTAACATAGTGTCACTATTTGAGAAAGATGGTAAGGACAAGCCAGGGAACTATAGCCTGGTGAGCCTGACCTCAGTGGTGGGCAAGTTGTTGGAGGGAATCCTGAGGGACAGGATGTACATGTATTTGGAAAGGCAAAGACTGATTAGGGATAGTCAACATGGCTTTGTGCATGGGAAACCAAGTCACACAAATTTGATTGAGTCTTTTGAACTAGTAACAAAGAATTAATGAGGGCAGAGCAGTGGACATGATCTATATGGGTTCAGAAAGGCATTCGACAAGGTTCCCCATGGGAGACTGGTTAGCAAGGTTAGATCGCATGGAATACAGGGAGAACTAGACATTTGGATACAGAACTGGCTCAAAGGTAGAAGACAGAGGGTGGTGGTGCAGTGTTGTTTTTCAGACTGAAGGCCCCGTGACCAGTGGAGTGCCACAAGGATCGGCGCTGGGCCCTCTACTTTTCGTCATTTTTATAAAGGATTTGGATGTAAGCATAAGAGGTGCAGTTAGTTAGTTTGCAGATGACACCAAAATTGGAGGTGCCGTGGACAGCGAAGGAGATTACTTCAGATTACAACGGGATCTTGATCAGATGGGCCAATGGGCTGAGGAGTGGCAGATGGAGTTTAATTTAGATAAATGCAAGGTGCTACATTTTGGGAAAGCAAATCTTAGCAGACTTATATACTTAACGTAAGGTCCTAGGGAGTGTTGCTGAACTAAGAGACCTTGGAGTTCAGATTCATAGCTCTTGAAGGTAAAGTTGCAGATAGATAGGATAATGAAGGAGGCATGTGGTATGCTTTCCCTAATTGGTCAGAGTATTGAGTACAGCAGTTGGGAGGTCATGTTACGGCTGAGTACAGGATATTAGTTAGGCCACTGTTGGGACATTGCATGTAATTCTGGCCTCCTTTCTATCAGAAGGATGTTGTGAAAACTGATAGGGTTCAGAAAAGATTTAAAAGGATTTTACCAGGGTTGGAGGATGTAAGCTGAAAGGAGAGGCTGAACAGGCTGGGGCTGTTTTCCCTAGAGCGTTGGAGGCTAAGGGGTGACCTTATAGAGGTTTATTTCGAGTTAATATGATGGTCGCAGTTTGATGATTGATTGAAGATGTTAGAGCTGTTTTCCTGGAAGAGGAGAAGGCTAAAAAGATATATGATTGAAGTTATCAAAATAATTAGGGGTTTGGACAGAATAAGGATGGAGAAAATTCAAACAGATTAAGTGATTTGGGAAAGACATAAATGTGACGTGTAAAGAAACATTTTCACTTTGGAAGTGATACACTGGGGTCCACTGCCTAGAAGTGGTGGAAGTGGGTTCAAATACAGTATTCAAGTGGACATTAGATGATCATGCAAACAGAAACAATGTGCAGTACTTTGGGGAAAGATTGGAAGGCTGACATTAAGTTGAGGTCCTCTTTCTCTGAATCGTCTTGTAGCTGTAAAAATATATTCTGCATTCTGTTCTTTTACCCTGATGTACTTTTATATGATATAATGTCTGGTTATCATGCAACACAATACTTTTCCCTTTGTTTTGATACGTAACAATAATAAACTCAAGTCATTCAGAGAGCTGGTACAAACATGATGGGTTGAATGGCCTTCCTGAAGGCCTGCATTGTAACAATTGCACAATGGATTCACATCCTCTTTTGTATCACTGGATGTAGATTGTTTGGGTGCACTGAGGGCTGTAAAATAAATTTGTTACTCTGAATTGGACTGAAATATTGAAGGTAAACCTGCAAATGTAAGAAATGTTCAAAGGAGTATTTGGTGTAGCATCAAATTAATGCGACTCCAAAAAGACAAAAGCTTGTGCATTTGAGAATCTACAAAAACAAATGGGTTAAACACATCAAGCTAACCCAAAATATTTACACAAATGCAAGAAAAGTGATAATTCAGCAGCATACAACAACTGTTCTTCCCAAAACCGCAAGAAACTACAGAGAGTCATGAATACAGTGTTCTATCTATTGACCCCATCTATACTTCCTGCTGCTTCAGGAAAGCAACCAACATAATCAAAGACCCATCTGGAGGTGCTGACGTTGGACTGGGGTGTACAAAGTTAAAAATCACACAACACCAGGTTACAGTCCAACAGATTTATTTGGAAGCACTAGTTTTCGAAGCGCTACTCCTTCATCAGGTAGACAACTACCAGATAAAGGAGCAGAGCTCTGAAAGCTAGTGCTTCCAAATAAACCTGTTGGATTGTAACCTGATGTTGTGTGATTTTTAACTTTGTACATCCCAGTTCAACACCGGCACCTCCAAATCATCTCACCCTGTTTATACTCTCATCCACTATCTTTCAGCGGGCAGATATACAAGTTTGTATACATGTACGAATACCTTCCCCACTGTTATTAGACTTCTGAATGGACTTCTCAAATTTTAAATTTAATGTTGATTTCATTCTCTGTGCACTTTCTCTGCAGCTGTAACATTGTAATCTTCACTCTGTTCTATTGCCCTTATGCATTTTATATGGTATGATTTGCCTGTGTTGCATGCAAACAAAAAACTTTTCACTGCACCTTGGTACATGCGACAATAATAAGTCAAATCGAACAAAGGCAAAAGGAATGGCCAAGAATATAACTGGTGTTCAAACAAGAACATATAATAAAAAAAACTTGCAAACAATATCAAGTAATTTTTTTAAATAAACATATTAAGAGGAAAGTAGTAAACAGGAATCTTATCTCAATAAGATAATTGAATATTTTGATTAATGGGAGGCCAGTGGAGATTGGTAATTGATATTTGACATGGGATAAGGAAGGGATTTTGATAAGTTAGAGCATGTGAAGTGCTTGAGAGATCAGCATGGAGGATTTTAGAAAACTAAGAACTGGAGCTGTGAGAGGATTTTAGTGGGAATTAGAATTGCTGCATAGTCATAGAGAGAACATTAATTAGGATATATTAGAGATTTAGACTTTGGTGATGGAAATAGGTAGTTTTGGTATCAATATGTGTAAGAGAAAGAGAAGATAATATGGCGATTTCAGTTTAAGAATATTTTCATTTTACAGAAGTTTTATAATTGTGTGCTGCAGAAACATTTTTGATAAGCACTTCGAATTGACCCCTGTTTTATATCAGCTGCAAAGCTGGAAACCCATTCCTTACCTGTCATTATCTTTCTAATTAAACCTGTTACTTTTTAAAAAATTAATATTAATCATTACAGTTGGAATTTTAAAAAAGCTGTTTATCAGATGTATTGTTTGTGTAATCCACAACAGAAAAGCACTAAAATATCACTGTTGCTTTGCTTTGAAAAAAATGAATAACTAACCTTAGATGCTTCCAAAATTATTTTGTTAATCTTTTCTTTGTCCAACCCTTCCATTCCAGCTTTGTTGTCATTGAGGGCCATTCTGGAAAGAATGCCACCATCACTGAGATCAGAGCTATCTGTGGTTCCTTTTGCAGTATGTTCCATGCTGACGTCCTTTTCCAAATTTTTAACACCTTTATCCTTTCTTATTGTTTCGGTCAGTCCTAAATAAATTAAAACAGAACAATGGTTTGATCAATTAGGACAAAATCTCACAACAGATTTCAGGAATCTAAGTAAATAATTGATTTTAAATACAGCTCTAACAAATGTATTTCTTAATGCAAAGGACTTATAACATAAATACCCACGTATTGTATTTGTATAATTATTTTTCTTTGACAGAATTGACTGACTGTATGATTTTTAAGTTAACAGCAATGTTCAAAAAAAACACAGCTCACAGATTAAATATGAACTGCATGTTTCTCTGGTCTATCCTATAAATCTCTCTTCCTCTTGCATGCAAAACCTTCAGTGTTTTTACATTTCCAAACATAAAGCATTGTTCCCTGAATAGTGTTTGGGGGAAAAAAAATGAAGAGCAGCCATTACTTATCCTTCAGCTGCACGAATTTTAAGGCTGGGATCATTCTCCTCATTTTCTTTGTTTTTTTTTCGTCATTTGACCAATTAACTTTACTGAACTAAAGTTATTATTATCGTCTGAGTTTCTGGGAAGATGTGAGGAACAGACGTCTACCAGTCCAACTCACAATTAATCTTTCCCCACTGCAATTTATTTTTATTTCAAAAAACCCCAGTGCATTTAGTTAAAGCAATAAGCTTAGACTATAAAACAGTCAATTGATGATTTGTTAGGCTATTGCATTCCCGATGGACTACAGCCTGCCAATTAGCATTTAACTGATGCAACAATGGGAACTAGAGAAGCAGCAATATTTAAGAGGAGTATTACTAATAAGGCTCAGTGCTACATCACATCACAGATTCAGTAAATAAACAGGTGGAGGGAGGACTTCATTATAGTACAGCTAGGAAAGCTCTTGCAGTGCAATGATAGTATCCCTACATCCAAGCAATCTGGGTTCAAGTCCCACCTGCTCCAGAGGTATGTCATAACATCTCTAAACAGTTTGATTAGAAAATTTGTACAATATAGCTAGGAGATAAAATTCTCAAACATCCTTCAACATCCCCTCTGGACTATGTAATGATTGTAACAGTTGCTGAGAAAAGTGGTCCATTACGCAACTAGAACTACATTGGCACAATCAAATACTCTGCCAAACTCCTGATGTCAAAAGCCCTACACATCACACAAGAAGTATGCTAAACAAAGCATCTGTTAAGATGATGATCATGGCAGCCATGGTTTTCATCAGGTTGTCAGTCCTTGCTCCTTCATAACATACTGGAAATTGGTTATGATAATAAACACCCATATACTAGACAAAAACTATGACTGCTGACAGGAATGCTGAAGAAGGGCCGTAAATACGAATATTTCATTGTACAAACTGTTTCTTGGCACTGGTTTCTCTAATTCAAGCCAAACAAGTTCCAGGGCAGGAAGCAGCACTTTGGCAACTTATTACGACTGTCAAAAACTTCTCAGCCTCCACAAGAAAGAATGTATAATGTAGAGAATCCTGATCAGAAAAATGCTTTTGAACAAAGTTTGGCACAATGGATGACATTACCTCATCTCTCTGCTCAACCTCCCTAATGATCTAACTTGATGAATTTCAATTTTCCCAGATGCACCATTTGTGTCAGAATACAGAGAAATTTCCAAATAAGTTTGTCCAATGTCACCACCTCCTCGGTTTAGTCTGCAGTCTGTTTCATAGAATCATAGAATCCCTACAGTTGGAAGCAGGCCATGCGGTCCATAGGGTCCACACCAACCATCCAAAGATCATCCCACCCAGAGCAACCCCTCTCCCCTATCCCTGTAACCCTGCACTTCCCATAGCTAACCCAGCTAGCATGCACATCCCTGGACACCATGGCCAATTTAGCATTGGCAATACACCTAACCTGCAGACCTCTGGAGTGTGGCAGGAAACCGGAGCACCTGGAGAAATTCCAGGCAGACACAGAAAGGAAGCACAAATTCCTTACAGTCATCTGAGGGTGAAATCAAACCTTAGTCTCTGGTGCTGTGAGGCAGCAGTGCTAACCACTGAGCCACCGTGCCACCCTGTGTAACTAATTCACATTAGTCACATTTCAATATCAGAATGGGATTGCTCAGTATGTTAATATTACTATTTCCCTATCTAACAGCAATGTGGTGTATTACACTATGACATAATGTGGATGATGAATGCAAACCCCTCTTCTCAAAGGCAATTAGGGATGGGCAGTAAATGCTGGCCTCACCAGTGGTGTCCACATCCTGTAAACAAATAAAAAACAAATTGGCACCTCATAAGTTGGCAGAGAAACTCCAGAGATATTTTAATTCCTACAGTTAATTCTGTTGAACCCCCTAGGAAATTAGAGCTATTTCTATCCTCTAAATAGAGACCAACATCAGGAACAAAATAATTTCTTCTATCCAGCAAAAGCAGGACAAATCGAATCTGACCAACTACTTAAGTCAGTTTTTTCTCAATCCATAGGCAATGCGAGAGAAGTTTTCACAATAGTGCTATTAAGCAGTGTTTAATCAACAATAACCTACTTTCTGGTGCTCAGTTTGGAGCCAAACATAGTCATGAGAGTTGAATTAGGGGAGTGAAGCGATATTTATTGCCCTTGACATCAGGAAAGTATCAGGAATCTTCATATAATTGAAATTAATGGAATTGGAAGAAACATCTCCACTGACTAGAGTTCTCACACAGTGGAAGATGATTGTTGTTATTGGAGGTCAATCATGTCAGCCTCAGGACATCACTATAGGAATTCTTCAGGGAAGCAGTTTAAACCTAAACACTTTCATCTGCTCCATCACTAAGTGAATGAAGAGGATGTTCACTTATGTTTGCAAAGTATTCAAAACCATTCACAAAACCACAGATGGTAAAGCAGTCCATACTCATATGCAATGAGGCATGCATAACATTCATGCTTTGGCTGTCAAGTAATAAGTTGCAATCTACACCACAATCGGCAAACAATTATCACCTCTAACCAGATAGCACCAGAGTCTGTTCCCTTCAAACTCAATATATTTTTTGTCACTGAATTTCCCACATCATCCTGTAAATTATCATTCATCAAAACTTTAAAAGAACCTTATAAAATGCTGTGGCTCAAGGCAGGTAAGAGGCTGGATATTTTGTGAGAAGTAACTCACCACCTACTTCACCAAAGTCCCTCCATGATGTACAAGATGAATGAGGAATGTGGTAGAATACTCATTTATTGAATAAATGTAGCTCCAATGACATTCAAGAAATTCATCCCCAGTCAAGCCAAAGCATTGGCTTGATTGGTACCTACCCATCAATTTAAGCATTCAAACTCATCATTACCAATGCAATGTGGCTGCATGCGTAACATCCACTACATGTATTGCAGTCATCCAGTAAAGTTTCTTTGGCAAAACCGTCCAAAACCTGCAAGCTTAGAAGTAGGGTACACTACCACCTGCAATTTTTCCTCCTAACCACACACTATCCTTACATGAAAATAAAGCATCAATCCCCAATCATCAATGGGACAAAATACTGGAATTTCTTACAATCAATATTATCATTATACACATACCATATGCACAACACTGTTCAAGTACAGTTCACCACCAACTTCTTTGGCTAATTCTGAATAGGTAGTAAATGTCACCAAAGGTCATAAACAAATAAAAATAAAAAAGATGAACTGCTGCACGAAAGCAAGATCATTGGAAAGCAAAGATTTTGGACAAAACATTTCAAAGGAATATGATTTTGAAACAATTAATGTATACTGTTGCCAAGACATTAGCCTGGCAGCACAAAATATGAATCATAAATGTAAAAGACATGGAGATTGTATTTTCAAAGATAATGGAATCTTTATGACCATGCACTGATCTTAAAAAGGAGAGAAAAGCAGAGGAGTAAGAGCAGCCAAAATCAAAAATGATGCAACGGAGAGAATAGCTGGAAGCAGGAAGGGAAATGTGGTAAGAACAGGAACAGGAATTGAAGATGGGGGTGATCACATGGTCTCTTTCTTTTGCATATTTAAGTTTTGTGCCAGTATGGCTTTTGTTTTGTTTAAAATTCTACACTACTGTATAATGCCATGCAGCTCAGTGAACAGTACTTGTAGATTTCTGTAACCATCTATTTCAAAGGATGGCCTTCCATAACAAGTCTTACTTTGAAACAAGCAATATTTTAACAGTTCAGGAAGGGAAATTATCGCACAATCTCTCTATTCTTTAATGATGAGTTGCTGTGGTATGTAAAACCTTACTGTTTATTAAGTAGGACAGAAAAACCTGGCAAGCAGCCAATACTAAGATTGCACAGGAACACAATGTCAGCTTCACATTTTTTTTCTCTAGAATATCTTCCCAATGGCCCCTGTCCAATTTGAATTTAGGTCAATTTTGCTCCTCCCTTGCAATTTAAAAGTAAAAAGTAAAGTTGTCTTTAATCCTACTCTACCATAGGGTTGATTTCTTATTAGGGAGAGATGACTGGAGGATGTTTACTCTAAAGATGAGTATGTCTCAAGCAAGGGGACAGGTTGACAAGGAGAGTCTTTCATGGTAATCTCAGCCAATGTGAGAATTGAACCCACACTGTTGGCACCAACAGTGCCTATCACAAACCAGTTGTCCAGCCAACTAAGCTAACCAATGTCTCTCCCAGCAATTGCTTCAACAGTAAAATCCAAATGTTATTAACAGGGATCAAATCTGTGACCTCCTTTTACTGGTTGCATCCAAATCACGCTGTTTGACTCATTTGCCCACTCAGTTATCAGAGAAGTGGGGTGGGGATGGGAAGCTGGCAGTGGCCAGTTGTACATATCATGGATGAAAAACCATTGTTCTTAAACTAATTATACAAATCAACCATTATAATTTAAAATCTCACAATAGGGTAGGTACTGTGGAAAGTATATCTCTAAATACGGTATACGACGACGATTATGTGAAGAGAACTTTTATCTCATGTAAAACAAGTGTTTTTTGAGTTTTATATCGTCATATGCCATTAATATAAACATCACATTGCCTTGAGACCATGTGAAATTTATATCTACTTTCATTTAATTTACACCCATCCTATTATAGATACATCCTTATCTTGGACATTACAATATAAAATTTAGTCTTGAATAAGAAAACAATTTTCAATGCAGCCCTGTGCAAATATCCAGATTCAGAAGTCAAACACAACAAAGCAGAAAATGAGTGACAAGTGCAAAATCACAGTTACCTGGCATTGATAGCGAGATCACTACAAAATAGATATAATTTGGACATCTTAATTAGATGTCCTGATTTAAAACATAAAAACTCAAATTATTCACTCTATCCATGCATCTTGTAATGTTATATACTTAGTAAATGCTATACTTAAATGGCCATGTGAGATATGATTCGTGATTGTGCAAGGGGCAGCATAGTGCTGACTCAGAGCACCACAGACCCAGGTTCAATTCCTGCCTCGGGCTACTGTCTGTGTGGAGTTTGCACATTCTCCCCATGTCTTTGTGGGTTTCCTCCAGGTGCTCCGGTTTCCTCCCACAGTCCAAAGATGTGCAGGTTAGGTGAATTGACTATGCTAAATTGCCCATAGTGTTAAGTGAAGGGGTCAATGTAGGGGAATGGGTCTGGGTGGGTTGCTCTTCGGAGGGTCGGTGTGGACTTGTTAGGCTGAAGGGCCAGTTTCCACACTGTAAGTAATCTAAAAAAAATCACACCTGAATATGAAATATGTTAGGCACATCAATATTTCAGGGCAAGATTACACATTCCTATCAAAATTATCAATTAACAATACAGTTATCCACTATCACATGCTTACTTTCTTGACTGGTAAATGTCTGTCCTTTGTCAGAGCAGAGGAAGGACAGCAAGAGAACGCTCGATACTTATTGTAAGAAAAAGAGGAAAGATTTAATTTTTAGAAATTTAAAGCTAATTCCTCCAAACCACATTTGCAAGCAACATGTCAACCACTGAACAAGAAATAGCAAGAGTCACAGGCCAAATATGTCAACACATCTTTCCCCCCAACGCTTAATATAGGAGAGGCTAGCTCAATAAGTAGGAATTCACATCACTATGTCATCTAATAATTGTAATCAGATTTCCTTCAGAGAATGAGTTTGAACCATCTCAGAAATATACTCAATCATTGCAATGGAAAAGAACTGCAACGAGTTCATTACATTTTCAAACAATGTTAGTTAATTGCAGTGACTTGTTACAGGTACGATCATCTCCTTATCCTGATCAGGTATCATAAGCAGAATTCTGTGATTAAATCGCCTGCAAAATTAGATTCAAATTAAGAATTTTTGAGCTGTTGACCACAGCTCCCTTATTTATGAGAACACACAGAGTGAAATGTATGAGTAAAACCAAAGAACAATTATATTCTGAATTTATAATTAAGAAAGCATGGGATTCAGGTTGGATGTTTTCCCAATGAGTGTGTGAAGCTATTTAATGATAAAATTCCTCATTCTGTGACTCGTGCAATGTAGTGCAAAGCTAGGTATAGTAACCCTCTATCCTCCACCCACTGTGCAGATGCCATCCATCCAGTTCTGATCGGTGTGGGTGTCAGAATCCCTAAATGTTTATATATATCCATAGGATGGTGTAATAGTGAGAGTCTTGCTCTGGTAATATGCCTTACACATTTCTTATCCGTTGTGGTCTTGCACAAATAGAATCACATGGCCATTTAAGTGCAGCATTTACTAAGTATGTAAAGTTATGAGAGGCATGATTAATTGGAGTATTTTACCCAGGGTAGAAATGCCAAACACTAGCAAGCATAGTTTTAAAGTGAGAAGGGAATGTTTAAAGGACATGTGTGGGGGAACTTTCTTTTGTATGCAGAGGGTAATAGATGCCTGGAACATGCTACTGGGGAGGTGTGTAGAAGCAAATACAATAGCAACATGTATGAGGCATTTAGACAGACACATGAACAGGCAGGGAATAGGGTGATACAGATCAAATGCAGGCAGATAAGATCATTTTGAATGGCATCGTGGTCGGCACAGACATAGTGGGCCACGGGCTATAGTTAGGAGAAAGTGAGGACTGCAGATGCTGGAGATCAGGGTCAAAAAGTGTGGTGCTGAAAAAACACAGTCAGTCAGGCAGCAGCCAAGGAGCAGGAGAGTCGATGTTTCGAGCATAAGCTCTTCGTCAGGAATAGCTCATGAGTTATAGTGTTCTACGTTCAAACTTTAAGACAATATACCACATTTAAATGAAATTAATTTTTTTTATCTGGGATCTGATTTGAGAATGGGCTCTGTGCTAATTTGACCTTGTTTTTCTGATTTAAATCTTGCTGTGCAATATCTTGATATTTTTGTACTGCTAAGAAGGTTTTCTAATATTAGGTTATTCGTTAAATTATTGTGACATGCCCTTTCTCCTAGTTCTTTAGCTGTCAGTAACATTTTACTAAACTGTCCAAACAGGCTCAGTAAAGGGAGATTAGAATACATCAATCTAGATTTTTTCTGGAGGGGATACCTCACAGCATCTATCAGTATCTATTCCTTCTCTTTATGCTCGAAAATATTTTCTCCCTGAGTTGCTGGATGGGCAAAAGGGCATCTAGGAGCCTACTGAATGATGGACTATTATATCTAACTCCTTTATTCGAATGACTGAGAAATAGGGAGAAATAAATAGTGAAATTGTTAAATGCAGCACAAAAAGAGAAATACAGAAAAAATAAACAGATAGGGAAAAATAGACAAAGTAAAAATAAAGAATTTTAAATCTCTCAATTAGCTGCAGGATGAGACAGCTCTCTTTCTGAGCCAGGGAGGTAGAGGAGAATTTCAGGGACATAATTTAACCACCAAAAATGTTCTTACACCATTGAGTTCCAACCCTAACTTTCTGCAATAAGTTTAACTTACAAATAATATGCAGATGTATCAAATTCACGAAACCTGGGGAGGTTGGGTGTGAACCAGTATTTTCACGAGCCTAATGGCAGAGCAACAAAACATGTCCGGGAACTCCGTATATTTCTAATTCACAGGACATCCTCTCATTACGTGACTAAATAACTTGCACATTAATAACAGCATGTGCATTAACTCACTCCCTTAATTCTGTCAGCAATACTTGGTCCATTTAATATTCCAAAGATCTGAAAAGTTTAAAATGTAATTCATTGTCGATAAATTATGGTTAGGGTTTAGAGCAATGCAAACAAACACATAGAAGGCTGGAGAAATTAAGCAGGCCTGCCAACAGAGAAATAGGTAATTATTCATTTTAAAGAAGAGTGATATCGGACTTGTAACATTAACTCATTTTTCTTTGGCTCCACAGATGCTGTCAGACCTGCTGAGTTCTTTCAGCATTCTCTGGGTCTGTTTCAGATTTCCAGCACCTGCAGTATTTTTTGCTTTTACATAAACACAAAGGTTTCTTCAGCCAGGGTGGACTCATGGGCAGTGTTGCATTTATAAATATAACAACATTGCATAACACATTGCGGAATCCGGTCAAAACGCAAGATGACATACGTGTCAGTAAAGTCACAGGACGTATAAGAACATTTTTGAATATCCTGGAATAGTCCTGACTCACTTCCTCTTTCAGAAGTTTGTGACAAAGACTCCCTCCCACCTCATCACAGTGTGCTTTGATATGTTGGAAACTAACTGGTGAGGCATTTATAAACAATAAGGTAAAAACAATGACTGCAGATGCTGAAAACCAAATACTGGATTAGTGGTGCTGGAAGAGCACAGCAGTTCAGGCAGCATCCAACCAGCAGCGAAATCGTTCCTGATGAAGGGCTTTTGTGCGAAACGTCGATTTCGCTGCTGGTTGGATGCTGCCTGAACTGCTGTGCTCTTCCAGCACCACTAATCCAGTATTAATAAACAATAGTCTGCCTCATAACTCGTGAATCGGTTACAAGGCAGATCTGCCTCAAGGACATCAGCTCTGATTGTGGTTTCCAGACTGATGACAGCCGGGCATTGTCCTACTGTCACTCTTTATCATTCATGCGGGTGACTGGGAGAAGCTGCACACAGGCTGGCCACAAACCAAACAGCATCCTCGGAAATAAGGGCTGCTTCTTAGTAAGAGACATTACCCGGGCTGTCACTTGTGAGAATTAACCGTTCACTTTGTTATCGCTCCCTCCACCAGCTGCACCGTCTGCATCCCGCTTGTTCCGGTACGACGTCACTTCCTGGTAACCCGTGTGTCACTTCCCAGCAACGTAACATTACCAAAGAACACACCCGGATGTGGTGAGGAGTTTGGTCTTGTGGTTGCACAACATGGTGACATTTCAGTCTGGCAAAGACAAATGCTGTGCTCTTCCAGCACCACTAATCCAGAATCTGGTTTCCAGCATCTGCAATCATTGTTTTTACCTCAAAGACAAATGCATCGATTCTGCTTATACCACCTGAAACTTGTATGTCCTCTTTATTGTTTTTAACTTCTTCCCTCGTCTCCATTTTACATTCTTACCCCTGACTGTGGAAATTTGTCACGCTCTCTGTTTTTCTACATCCCTCCTTGTCTGCCACTGAACTGTGGCAGCACCATTTCAGGAAGAATAGTATCATCATAATGTGGTATGTCAAATAGGAATTTATAATAATGGGAATGTAAAAGTTAGACTAAACATTGAAGAAGAATCCAATTCAATCCCATCGTCTGATCCCACATCACCTCAATACTATATTTGGTCTTGAGTTGCTCTGTAGACCAGGAGGAGGCTGGAAGAACACAACAAGCCAGGCAGCATCGGGAGATGGAGAGGTCGACATTCCGGTGTAACCCTTCCATGATCATATTATTGATGGAGTGGTCATCAAAGACCCTTGTTGCTAAACAGCCTCCTTAACCCCTGCACTCTGTAATCATTCTGTTTACTCCAACTCTGTATTCTCCAGCATATTCAGTTCCAACTTGTTGAACCTTACCCAGATGGAAATATAAGTTGAAACTAGTAGAAAAACACAATTTAATTTTATTTGGTCATGGGACGTGGTGATACTTGGTAGGCCAACATTTATTGCCAGCCATGATTGCCCTGGAGAAGCTGAGAGCAAGCTGTCTTCTAACACTGCTGCAGGCCTCTTGGTGTAGGACACTAACACTACTGTTAGGAAGGCAGTTCCAGGATTTTGATCCAGCGATCCAGGAATGGTGTGTAGCTTGGAAGAGGATTTATATCCTTCCAGATGATAGAGGGTGCCACTTTGGAAGGTGCAGTTAGAGGAGCTTTGACAAATTACCACGTGCATTTGAGAGATAGCTCACAGTGCTGGTACTGGGCAACAGTGGTGACGGGAGTGAATGTTGAAGGTGGTAGATGCTATTCAAGCAGGCTTCTTTGTCCTTGAGTTTTGTTAGAGCTGCATTCTTCCAAGCAAGTAGAGAATCTTCCTTCACACTGAGCCTTTTAGTTGGTGGGTAGGCTTTGGAGAGACAAGGTGAGTTACAACAGAATTCTTATCCTTGGATTCTGCTTTGTAGTGACAGTACTTGTATGTCCTGTCCAGGCAGGATACATCCAATCCAGAGCATCAAAATGCATAGGATTATCAACCATTTAGTAAAGGTTCTGGTCAATAATAACTCTCAGGATGTTGATAGTATTTGTATGACAAAAATGTTACTTGTCAGCCCAAATCCAAAGCTGGACTATACAAGAAAGGTCACCTAGTGAATGTGAAGGCATGTTTATGATTTGCTGCATACTTAATTCCAATGGTACAATTTAATCTGGCAAAATAGTGTTTTAATGAGCTATGATGTGCCAATGTATTAAAAATACATTGCTGCTTGTCATCAGGAAGCAGGATCCATTTTTGAGCCAGCTTCGTAACCAATTTTCATCCCATCTTTTGAAAGCCGACAGTTTGTTTCCTATTCAGTTAAGTCCCCAGCCAGTTCATTTCCCACTTCCAAAAACTTCACAAGATTCCACCCTATGTCTCATCACATTTTTGTCCCATGTTCACATAAGTATCTTTCCCTTATTCTACCCTGGCACTCATCCCCTCCACCTTCCAAGACTGAAAAGATTATTATGTTGTACATTGAACAATCATCTTTTATCCAGTTTTCCTTCTTTGTATGATGAAAACCAGAATCATTTTGACAGACGCAAGAGGCAGAAGCTGCAAATCCTGTCCCAAAAGTGAGGGTGATGATAAAACCAAGTACAGGCACATTGCAAGAGAAGTAAGAGAAAGAAAGAACTAATAAACAAATGTCAAGATTAGGTGACATGCAGCTGGCTGAGAACGAAGATCAGAGTTTATAGGTGGCTGATGTCATCAGGCTGTAAAGTCCACACTTAGACCCAGATTTAATCAAGTTTGTCAAGGAGGATCATGCACATGGACGGATACCATCTGAACTTGAACTCCTTTGGGTAAAATTTCTGATTGATGCCAAGGCCTCAATACCTCCCTCAAGAGCCAATGTCTCACAAGCTGATCAGCACACCAGAAATTTTCTCCAAGTCATTCCATACTGAATGGAAAGGCATTTTTTTGCTGCTTTTGCACTGTATCACCCTTGTGTTCCATCCAGACTCAACCTTCTGTTATGCAGTGGACTTCTGAGTCAGAAGTGAATGTCTGCCTCCATGTTCACTGGGGATCTAGCAGTAGCTATATAGAGAGAACCAACTAACAAAAGAAAGAAGTTGCAACAATTAAATTATTCTGAATGTTGTTTTTTGTTCAAATAGTTTTTCCTCACAAGCTCAAAACAAAATTATGGCATGATAGAAACGCTAAATAGTAGCTCAGTAGCATAAACTTATATGTTGACACAAGGCAGAAACCTCCCTGAAGATATCCTCAAATCAAGGAAGCGTCAATAATGAGCTGAAAATGTGTTGCTGGAAAAGCACAGCAGGTCAGGCAGCAGGTCGTCGATTCTCCTGTTCCTTGGATGCTGCCTGACCTGCTGCGCTTTTCCAGCAACACATTTTCAGCTCTGATCTCCAGCATCTGCAGTCCTCACTTTCTCCTCGAAGAGTCAATAATACCAACACGTGAAATCTCTCTATGAAAGTTTATTTATACTCAGCCGAATAAATAAGTCTTTTTACAATGGAATTTATTGTGTAAATGTGTTATCATTATTTCATAATATATTTTATAATGTTTGGTTTAAATGAATGCATTTTTCAAGTCTGAAAATCCAGTTGTTCATAATTGTTTCACTGAGCACTTTATGGTTCAGTGATCCATGCCATGTTTTCTTGATTGTCAGGAAGTGTTCTTGTAGTCAACATGTAATGGAAGAAATAAAACAGTAGCTGTGAGGCAGGAAATTCTCCCAAAAATATGGAGAGGCTGGGTAGTTGGTGTTGCATGTCAATTAAATATTAAGTCTTTTACCTCTAATATACATTAAAGAACATTAAAGAACCTAACCAATTCATATATTTTTATCAAGCTAATTAGTCATAAAGTTGTCCAGCATGGAAACAGACCCTTCAGTCCAACTTGTCCATGCCAACCAGACATCCTAAATTAATCTAATGCTATTTATCAGCATTTAGCCCATATCCCTCTAAACCCTAATCCTATTCACATACCCATTCAGATGCCTTTTAAATACTGTAATTGTACTGGCTTCCACCACTTCCTCTGGCAGCTCATTCCATACATGCACCAACCTCTGTGTGAAGATTTGTCCTTTATGTCCCTTTTATTTCTTCCCCCCCTCACCTTAAATCTATGCCCTCTACTTTTAGATTCCCCTCCCACGGAGAAAAGACCTTGGCTATTCACCCTATCCATGCCCTTCACCATTTTGTAAACCTCCAGAGAAAACAGCCCCAGCCTATTCAGCCTCTCCCTATAGCTCAAATCCTTCAATCCCATCAGCATCTTTGTAAATATTTTGTGAACCCTTTCAAGTTTAACAACTTCTTTCCTATAGCAAGCAGACCAGAATTCAATGCAATATTCCAAACGTGGCCGAATCAATGTCCTGTAAGCTGCAACATGACACCCCAACTCCAAAAGCACAACAGGTTAGACAGGATCCAAGAAGCAGGAGAATTGACGTTTCGGGCAAAACCCTTCATCAGGAATGAGGCTTGTGAGCCAAGGGGGTGGAGAGATAAATGGGGGGGGTTGGGGCTGGAGGGAAGGTAGCTCAGAGTGCGATAGGTGGATGAAAGTGGGGCTAATGGTGATAGGTCGGCAAGAAGGGTGGAGCAGATTGGTGGAAAGGAAGATGGACAGGTCATGAGGGTGGTGTCGAGTTGGAAGGTTGAATCTGGGATAAGATGGGGGAGAGGAAATGAGGAAACTGGTGAAATCCACATTGATCTTGTTTGGTTGGAGAGTGCCAAGGCAGAAGATGAGGTGTTCTTCCTCCAGGTGGCAGATTGTTAGGGTTTGGCAATGGAGGAGGCCCAGGACCTGCATGTCCTTGGTGGAGTGGGAGGGGGAAGTTGAAATGTTCATCCATGGGACAGTGGGGTTGGTTGGTGCAGGTGTCCCGCAGATGTTCTCTAAAGCATTCTGCAAGTAGGCATCCTGTCTCCCCACTGTATAGGAGACCACTTCAGAAGCAACGGTTACAGTAAATGATGTGTGGAAGTGCAGGTAAAACTATGATGGATGTGGAAGACTTCACTGGAGCCTTGGACAGAGGTGAGAGGGGAGGTGTAGGCATAGGTTTTGCAATCCCTGCGGTGGCAGGGGAAGTTGCTGGAAGAGGAGGGTGGGTTGGTGGGGAGCGTGAACCTAAAAAGAGAGTCGCGGGGGGGATGGTCTATCTGGAATGCAGATAGGGGTGGGGAGGGAAATATATCTCTGGTGGTAGGGTCTGTTTGTAGGTGGCGGAAATGTCGGAGGATGATGCAATGTATATAGAGGTTGGTGGGGCGGAAAATGAGGGTCAGAGGTGGTGTTTGAGGAAGTGGATGAGATGCATTGGAAGGTATCATTCACCACATGGGAGGGGAAATTGTGGTCTTTGAAGAAGGAGACCATCTGGTGTGTTCTGTGGTGGAACTGGTCCTCCTGAGAGCAGATGCGGCGGAGGTGGAGGAATTGGGAATAAGAGATAGCATTTTTACAGGAGGTAGGGTGGGAGGAGGTGCAGTCCAGGTAGCTGTGGGTTTGTACAAGATGTCCATGATGAGTCAGTCACCTTTGATGGCAATGGAGAGGTCCAGGAAGGGAGGGAGGTGTCCAAGATGGTCCAGATGAACTTAAGGTCGGGGTGGAATGTGTTGGTAAGTTGATGAACTGTTCAACCTCCTTGTGGGAGCACGAGGTGATGCGTTGATTAGATTAGATTACTTACAGTGTGGAAACAGGCCCTTCGGCCCAACAAGTCCACACCGCCCCGCCGAAGCGCAACCCACCCATACCCCTACATCTACCCCTTACCTACTCTACGGGCAATTTAGGATGGCCAATTCACCTGACCTGCACATCTTTGGACTGTGGGAGGAAACCAGAGCACCCGGAGGAAACCCACGCAGACACGGGGAGAACGTGCAAACTCCACTCAGTCAATCGCCTGAGGCGGGAATTGAACCCGGGTCTCTGGTGCTGTGAGGCAGCAGTGCTAACCACTGTGCCACCCTGCCGCCCAGTTCTGATACAGTCATCAATGTAGCAGAGGAAAAGGTGGCGAATGGTGCTGGTGTAACTGCGGAAGATGGACTGTTCCACATAGCCGACTGTTCCACATAGCCTACAGGCATAGCTGGGGCACTTGTGGGTGACCATGGCCCAACCCCTGTGCTCAATGCACTGACCAATAAAGACAAGTGTACCAAATGCTTTCTTCACTACTTTGTCTACCTCTGACTCCACCTTCAAGGAACTATGAACCTGCACCCCAAGGTTTTTTTGTTCAGCAATTCTCCCCAGGATCCTACCACTGAGTGCATAAACCTAAACACCTCATCTACTGGGTCCATTGCTTTTGATATGGTTTCCTCTACATTGCGGAGACAGGAGGCCAACCTGCGGAACATTTCAGAGAACATGTCTGAGACACACATACCAAACAACCCCACTGCCCTGTGGGCAGACCACTTCAACTCCCCCTCCCACTCTGCCAAGTAGATGCAAGTCCTGGGCCTCCTCTACTGTCAAATCTAAGCCACCTGACGACTGGAGGAAAAATGCCTCATCTTCCACCTTGGGGCCCTTCAACCACACAGCATCAACGTCAACCACCAGTTTCCTTAACTCCCCTCCCACCACCTCATCCCAGATCGAACCCTCCAACTTGACTCTGCCCTCTTGAACTGTCTACCTGTCCATCTTCCTTTCCACCTATCCGCTCCACCCTCCCCTCCCACCTATCACTATCAACACCCCCATCTGCATCTGCCTAACGTCTTCCCAGCTACTTTCTACCCCGACCCCACCTCACCTCACGGTGGCACAGTGGTTAGCACTGCTGCCTCACAGTGCCAGAGACCCGGGTTCAATTCCCACCTCAGGCGAGTGACTGTATGGAGTTTGCACGTTCTCCCCGTGTCTGCGTGGGTTTCCTCCAGGTGCTCCGGTTTCCTCCACAGTCCAAAGATGTGCAGGTTAGGTGAATTGACTATGTTAAATTGCCCATCGTGTTAAGTGAAGGGGTAAATGTATGGGTGGGTTGCGCTTCAGTGGGTCGGTGTGGACTTGTTGGGCTGAAGGGCCTGTTTCCACACTGTAAGTAATCTAATCTAATCCTGATGAAGACTTTATGCTTGAAGCATCTATTCCCCTGCTCCTTGGATGCTGCCCGACCTGCTGTGCTTTTCTAGCGCCACACATTTCGACTCTGCATAAATCTTGTCCTGATATGCCTTACCAAAATGCACTCCTCACATTTACCTGAGTTAAAGTCCATGAAACAACCCTCCACCCTTTGCCTCCTACCTTCCAGTGAATTTTCTATCCAAATGGCTAGCTCTCTCTGGATTCCATTTGATCTAACCTTGCTAACCAGATTACCATGTGGAACCTTGTGGAACGCCTTGTTGAAGTCCCCATAGACAACATCCACTGCTCTGCTTTCATCGACCTTCTTTGTCACTTCTTCAAAATCAATCAAGTTAGTGAGATATGATTTATTGTGAAATAAACAATGAATTAGAAAAGAAAGAGTATGTTAAGTATTGCATCACTAACCCAGGAAACATCAGAAACAACATATAAGAGCCAGAGGGTTCTTGTGGCACAGTGATAATGTGCCTACCACTGCCAGAAGACCTGGATTCAAGTTCCAGCTGCTTCAGAGGTGTGCCAAAACATCCCTGAACCAGTTAATTAACAATACCTATAATTAATAGTAAACAAGTTAACCAGTCCCATTCTAGCAATTGGGATACAAACTATTTATCACTAATCTATGACTTCTGTTTCTAAAGCAATTCTCAACAAATGTTAATTGCCTCCAGTTCCATATGCTGTCACTTTCATTAACTTAGTAGTTCACTATCAATTTCTGGTCACATTAGCAACTTTCACAACTTACATAACTCATCATGTTTCCACTTTAAGGTCATTGAGTTTAGCATTGTTGAACACCTTATGATTTTTAACTCATCAAACAGATTAATGAATACACAATCTTATCTTTAGCTGTTGTCCTTTCAGATCATCATTAACTCTTTTTTATGTATGTCTCTGCCAGAATATCTCCTAACATTTAGCAGAGTAAAAAATTTCAACTTCTTGAGCTCTAAGAAGAGTCATCTAGACTCAAATCATTAGCTTGCTCTCTTTCCATAGATGCTGCCTGCCCCACTGTGATTTCCAGTACTTTTTTGTTTTCAGAACTTCAACTATTTGTATGGTTTGCTCAAAATGTTCTGATCTCTTTCAGTATTTATTGCAAAAGGATTTTACTGTAGTGTATACACAAGTGTTTAAAATTGACATTCATTTCTCGCTTTGCCTCCAGAACCCACTGTTGTGCTAAAAGGCTGTGACCTTCTGAAGTGTGTTTTAAACAAATAACTCTCCAGTTCCATATGTAGGTAGTATTTTTAATAAAATAACAGCTGTTTTGGGACACTAAAAGCAACATTATTGAACTGAACAGCATGCTGAGAAAATTGGCCAACTGAATGGTGTGCTGGGAAGGGAACCAAGATGGTAAGCCAGGAAGCTTGCAGAATTCACTGACAAATTGGATCAGGCCAGACAGATATGTAAGCCATTTACCTTGATTGACTATATTGAATCAGTGTGGATGAGACAATGCTGTCTGGTTTTGGATGGAACAATAGCTCAAAGAATTTTTTTTTAGACAGCCCGGCTCCTAGAGGCTGCTCAATCAGTAAGGAATTTACAGTATCCAGTGCTGCCTTTTGTAACACCTTTTACTGCAACAGAAACCTATTTACGTGGAGTCACTGCATTATGTTAATTACATTGCTGAATCAAACAGGAATCTGCATGCCAGTTACTATGTTGACATAATAAACAATAGTGAGCTACTGTATTTGGGGATGACGTGGAGGAATGTATTTACAGGGGCCGCTTGAATCAGACACAATGTCAGCACAAGAAACAGTAACCTTGGGAGCAAAATGAACAGCCTCAATCTTAGTTCGGCCAGCTGCAAATGGGACAGTATACAGCTCTTTACCATCTTGCACTTCCAAAGCAGATTTTAAACCAGGAATGACAACAAAGTAATTTAAGAAGTGTAAGGTTACTGGGAAAGTTAAAGGAAATGATGGGTTTCACAGCATTGTATAAATATATCTTGTGTTTCAACGCTAATAAACCACATCTCATTATTAGTGTAAAACAATTCCCAGGAAGTAAACAAGTAAATCAGACACACACAAAACTTATAGTTACACATAATATTAATTTAATTTATTGCCAACTAGCTTATTTTACATAATCATACTGGACACGATTACAATTTGTAAATGGTGATGTGATACAAAACAAAGTTTTATAAGTGGGGGACTAAAATGTATATCACTTCTTAGGCGATTGCTAAGGATCAGAGACAACATATTTCCACTCTAGTATGTTCTGAGTTGGCTAATAATTCTAATGCACAATCGAGACTTTATGAGGCAGGTGATTTTTCAAGGGTTGATAGATGGGATGTTTAAAGGCTTATAAGTTCTCTCTAATCTGTTCTCTGGAAGAAGAGGGCATAACACTGAAGAAGCAGGTTTACATGTTCTAGAATTTTACTTTGTTTATCTTTGGCAAGGAAAGTTTGCAGATCCCTTCTTCAAGAAGGAATTTTCTTGTATGTGGTCCCATTCCTCAGGTATATGTTTCACAGATTTTTTATTTTGATTTGCAGTCACTGTTCCAGGAACACTTTACTGCCATTGTCACATCCTTTCATCTACTTCAGGTGATGAACATGCAGCAAGCCAAATCAAAATAAATACAGAAAGTGCTGGAGAAACTCAGTAGGTCTGGCAGCATCTGTGGAGAGAGAAAGAGAGTTAATGTTTCGAGTCAAATTTCACTCTTGTTCAGAACTGAGGGGGGTTGAATAAATTGATAGTTTATGCAGTTGAGAAGGATACAGGAGTAACATGTGAGACAGATAGGAAAGGAAGTGCCCACAGCAAAAGACAAAAGAGCAAATCAAATCCACTGGAGGTGGAGTCACAGCTTCATGTGATGCACTTTCACTGATGGCTGGAGGGACCAATCATTAAGGAGCAAGTTCTGACACAAATGCCACATATCAGTGATTATCAGTTGTCACTGTGTACTGTAATTTTTGCTGCAGCCACCTGTTGATAACCTGCGTAGGCACTAATAATCATGATGGCACATCAGTGTTGATAGCATTTCCTTAATGTCTCAACATTTAGGATACACTTGCATGCATTTTGACATACTGAAAATCATTGGTTATGCATTGCCATTTGTACTCCAAATGTGACTGAGCTGGCAAAGTCATCAACATACTTGAGAGAACTGCCATATCTATGATTTTGTTCTTCCATAAATTGCCCAGAATGTGTGACAAAGGGCAAAGATTGTTCAGTTTCCCATAGCTGTAATCAGGACTTTCTAAAGATCCAAAGGAGATCAGGAACACAAGTGAGGTCGTGAGCTGAAAATGTAGAGATGTTAGCTCTGAATTAGCAAAGGACACTGTGGAGCTCTGACCAACGTATACCAGCTGTGCTCCCTCTTTAACAGATCCTCAATCTCACAATCCTCACTGGGGTATAATGACAGTTTTCAAGCCTCAAAATGCATTCACAGTGAGAAAAAGTTTGGAAACACTGCAAGTCATCCATATTTCACAGCCACACAACTGTGAGATATCAAAAATCAGTGCCTTCATTACTAACACTCCAGGAACATTCAGAATTGGCCCGAGTCTCCAGGAATTGAAGATCAATCTCATGAAATCTTTTTGCTGTGTGTAACCCCAGCGAAAAAAAAACATAAGAAAGTTAAAAAATTATTTTTGTCATTTTTTTTGAACATTTATCATAATCATCAATAAAATGTTGAATATTGGGGAAGGAAAAGTTGTTTTGATGACAGTCAAACATCATAAAATAGGTTAATGAGTCTTTTTGCTTTCTAATTGGAGTAGGAAGGCGATACATCAGAACGATGGATCTGTCAGCCTACTAATAGATATAGTATGGATCAAGTCATGGGATGAAATATCCATGAATAGATTTAATAAAAGTTGCAACTCTAATCTTCCTCCAAACAGTCAGCATGATTTATTCTGTGCACATTTCACGACTTAGCCAAAATTGCTTTTCCTCTTTACGTTTTGAGTTCTGCACCAATGTTAATGAAATAAATTAATCTTCTGGATGTAAGTTTGCTTGCTGAGCTGGAAGGTCAGCAAGCAAACTTACATCCTGAACCTTCACCTGAGCTACAAATCTTTTCCAGTGGTGCCAGATGAGAGATAAAAGTTAGCCACAACGAAGACCTGTTTTTAGTAGTTTCAGAAGATTCTTTTGAGTCTAGTAAAACAAATAGATAACAATTTGATTTAATGTTTTATTTTAAAAATAGCGTCTCCAATGATGTCACGCATTGTTAGAGTTACAGAGTCATACAGCATGGAAACAGACCTTTCAGTCCAACTAATCCATGCCGACCATGTTCCTAAACTAAACTAGTCCCGCTTGCCTGTGTTTTGGCCCATACCCCTCCAAACCTTTCCCACAATTAGTGGGAAAATTGGGCTAACACTGGACAAGTGAGGCACCATAGTGAAGTGGTAGATAGTTAATAAGGCAGGTTTGGGACAACTACACAAGAAAACTCATTAGGCCTCGAGGAGAGAAACTCTCCATGAAACTCAAGAAAAATAACAATTAGCCAATTTCTGGTAAGATTTAATCCTCAATATTTCATTGTAAAAGGTTTAAATGTAACTTCCTGGGAGAAAAATTTACATTTTGCTGTTTCGAGGGACATGTTTGTTTTGGCTTCCTGAATCATAATGACTTAAATATTACCTTCCCCTAGTACTCCACCCCAATTCACCACCATAGTATCTCCAATTACACTTGAAAAAAAATATGCAAGTCTGCAGAAGAGATCTGAACTGACTGTGCTTTCTTTCACAATGTTTATATTGTGATGTCAGAGGCACACAGTTTGCAACAACCAGAGCAGGCTGCTTTGATGTGATCAAATCAGATAAGATATGAAAGACTAACAGTCAGACTTTCCTGTCCTTCCTGCTCAGGACAATGTATGTCAAAAACTGAGTCTGTTCCTGGAGAAGCTGATCAGTGGGTTTTCAGCTTGTAAGTGGAAGTAGCGCTGCTTAATTAAGATTGATATTTTAACTCTTCTTTTGTCCCAGACTGAATAAAAATCAAGAAAAGCAGGGTCTCAGTGTTTATTCGTTAATTTCCTTTTTGCCAGCTCAGTATATGAACAGGACAAACACAGGATTCTGTGGATATTCATTTTCACATAAAAGCATTTTTAAAAATGTGTTTCAAGAGACTACATTTACTTTAACTTAGAGTGTTCTTGTTTGGAAAGCTTAAAAATACCATTGATAAACTGAATATTTTACATTTGTATGTGCATAAGCCATACAATTTCCTGGGTACACTTGATACTTTGTGAAGATGGTCATGTGTTGGGTTTTCTGACTGGAGATCTGTGGCCAGTGGTATTCTGGAGGGATCAGTGTGGAAGTCCCCTGTTGCTTTTAATACATGGATAAATATATTATATTATATGTATATAATATAAAAATGATTTGGTGGAGAAACATAGGTGGCCTGATCAGTAAGTTGGTAGGTGGCACAAACCATGGAACTCCCTCCTGCTACTGTCATGGCCAGCTTCCTGAACTCACACTGTGTCCAATTCTGCTGTTGCTGCCACCAGCTTCCTGTACTCACACTGTGTCCAATTCTGCTGTTGCTGCCACCAGCTTCCTGTACTCACTCCTTAATCTCCACCTCATTGCTGGCAACCCGATGCCACCGAGATCCCTCCAAAGTTGCAAAATGCTTCAAAGAAATAAAATAAAAAGTGAAAAAGCAAAAGTGAAAGAAAAGAAAAGCAGACTGAAGCGGACGAGCCCCGGCTCAGCAGCCCAGACACTGCGTTGTTACTTGCGGTTTTAGTGATGGAGGCCCACTTACCCTATGGTGTTAAAACTTTAAAATTCAGACATTTCCCTTTCTTCTTGGCTCTGATTCTTATATTACTGCTTTTGTTTTTATTTTAATTATGTCTTTTGTATCTAAAATGATTATTTTGGTTTTGAATCTAAGATAGTTGTTTTTGTTAATTCGGGTTTTTTTGTACCTCGGATGGTGCCGGAGAATGGTGACTTTGTGCACTTTTCACTGTACTCTTGTATTTGAGTACAATGACAATGAAATCTGATTTTATTTCTAAGATTGAAAGAGCTTCAGAGAGTGAGGAGGATTGCTAAAGAATACAGCAGGATATAGGCAGGAGATTTGGGTGGACAAATGGCAGATGGAGTCTAATCCAGACAAATTCAGGGTGATGGATTTTTGAAGATCTAATGCAGGAGGGAGGTATACAGTAAATGGCAGAACACTTAGGGCATCAACATATAGAGGTGTACAGATCCACAGTTCTCTGAAAGTGGGAACACATGTGGATAAGGTGGTCAAGAATGCATATGGCATGCCTGCCTTCATTGGTTGAGCATAGAGTTTAAAAAATTGGCAGGTCATGTTGCAGTTGTGCAGAATTTTAGTAAGGCCACATTTGGAATATTGTGTGCAGTCGTAGTTGCCACACTACCAGAAGGATGTGGCAGCTTTAGACAAGGTTTACCAGGACGTTGCCTCTTTTGGAGGGTATTAACTATGAGGAGATTGGACAAACTTGGTTTGTTTTCATCTGAACATCAAAGAATGAGGGGTGACCTGATAGACGTTTCCAAAATTATGAGAGGTAAATGAATAAATGGATAGTCTGAGTCTTTATCCCAGGATAGAAATGTCAATTATATATTGTGATGTCAGAGGCACACAGTTTGCAACAACCAGAGCAGGCTGCTTTGATGTGATCAAATCAGATAAGATATGAAAGACTAACAGTCAGACTTTCCTGTCCTTCCTGCTCAGGACAATGTATGTCAAAAACTGAGTCTGTTCCTGGAGAAGCTGATCAGTGGGTTTTCAGCTTGTAAGTGGAAGTAGCGCTGCTTAATTAAGATTGATATTTTAACTCTTCTTTTGTCCCAGACTGAATAAAAATCAAGAAAAGCAGGGTCTCAGTGTTTATTCGTTAATTTCCTTTTTGCCAGCTCAGTATATGAACAGGACAAACACAGGATTCTGTGGATATTCATTTTCACATAAAAGCATTTTTAAAAATGTGTTTCAAGAGACTACATTTACTTTAACTTAGAGTGTTCTTGTTTGGAAAGCTTAAAAATACCATTGATAAACTGAATATTTTACATTTGTATGTGCATAAGCCATACAATTTCCTGGGTACACTTGATACTTTGTGAAGATGGTCATGTGTTGGGTTTTCTGACTGGAGATCTGTGGCCAGTGGTATTCTGGAGGGATCAGTGTGGAAGTCCCCTGTTGCTTTTAATACATGGATAAATATATTATATTATATGTATATAATATAAAAATGATTTGGTGGAGAAACATAGGTGGCCTGATCAGTAAGTTGGTAGGTGGCACAAACCATGGAACTCCCTCCTGCTACTGTCATGGCCAGCTTCCTGAACTCACACTGTGTCCAATTCTGCTGTTGCTGCCACCAGCTTCCTGTACTCACACTGTGTCCAATTCTGCTGTTGCTGCCACCAGCTTCCTGTACTCACTCCTTAATCTCCACCTCATTGCTGGCAACCCGATGCCACCGAGATCCCTCCAAAGTTGCAAAATGCTTCAAAGAAATAAAATAAAAAGTGAAAAAGCAAAAGTGAAAGAAAAGAAAAGCAGACTGAAGCGGACGAGCCCCGGCTCAGCAGCCCAGACACTGCGTTGTTACTTGCGGTTTTAGTGATGGAGGCCCACTTACCCTATGGTGTTAAAACTTTAAAATTCAGACATTTCCCTTTCTTCTTGGCTCTGATTCTTATATTACTGCTTTTGTTTTTATTTTAATTATGTCTTTTGTATCTAAAATGATTATTTTGGTTTTGAATCTAAGATAGTTGTTTTTGTTAATTCGGGTTTTTTTGTACCTCGGATGGTGCCGGAGAATGGTGACTTTGTGCACTTTTCACTGTACTCTTGTATTTGAGTACAATGACAATGAAATCTGATTTTATTTCTAAGATTGAAAGAGCTTCAGAGAGTGAGGAGGATTGCTAAAGAATACAGCAGGATATAGGCAGGAGATTTGGGTGGACAAATGGCAGATGGAGTCTAATCCAGACAAATTCAGGGTGATGGATTTTTGAAGATCTAATGCAGGAGGGAGGTATACAGTAAATGGCAGAACACTTAGGGCATCAACATATAGAGGTGTACAGATCCACAGTTCTCTGAAAGTGGGAACACATGTGGATAAGGTGGTCAAGAATGCATATGGCATGCCTGCCTTCATTGGTTGAGCATAGAGTTTAAAAAATTGGCAGGTCATGTTGCAGTTGTGCAGAATTTTAGTAAGGCCACATTTGGAATATTGTGTGCAGTCGTAGTTGCCACACTACCAGAAGGATGTGGCAGCTTTAGACAAGGTTTACCAGGACGTTGCCTCTTTTGGAGGGTATTAACTATGAGGAGATTGGACAAACTTGGTTTGTTTTCATCTGAACATCAAAGAATGAGGGGTGACCTGATAGACGTTTCCAAAATTATGAGAGGTAAATGAATAAATGGATAGTCTGAGTCTTTATCCCAGGATAGAAATGTCAATTATTAGGGGCTATAGGTTCAAGGTAAAAGGGGATATGAGTGGCGAGTTTTTTACACAGATGTTGGTAAGTGCCTGAAATGTGTTGTCAGAGGAAGTGGTAGAAACAGATGCAGTAGCAATGCTTACGTGGCATCTTGACGGATATATAAATAGGCAGGGAATAGAGGAATACAGACCACATAAAGGCAAAAGGCTTTTAGTTTAGAAAAGCATCATGTGTCAGTGTAGTTTTGGTGGGCCAAAGGGCCTGTTCCTGTTCTGAACTGTTCTTTGTTCTAGTAAGCTCAGAATGATTCACTAGCCTCTGTTTTCTCTGTGGCTCCTTACTTCAACAAGCTGAGCTTTCCATTTCATCTTGCCTCGCTCAGTATTCCGCCAAACAATCAGCCCCCAAAGATCATGAATATCAGTGTCCATCAACTTCAAATCTCAATTGCAAGTGTCATTGTAGCACAGATATCTGTGATGAGCATGTCTTGACCTAGTGGCCTCACAGTACATAAGATCACGAGGAGAATCATCTGTCATCCATTAACTGAATGTAGCCAAGCAAGTGCTGAAGTGTCCACTGTGCTTTGTTGAGGAGAGGCATACAGGCTTGGTTACTTTTGTGAAGGGTTCAAAAAACTAGTAATAACAGTCTTTCCAGCCTGTGTCAGGGAGCAGGGCCTTTTTCGATCTATAGGGCCATTAGCTTGTTTTTGGTTCAAACTAATCAAGGATTGATGATAGTTCAGAAAACCCAAGGATTGAGAATTTTAGGCAATTTTGGAGAAGACCTGACAAAAGTCAGAAGTAAATATAGTTTCTCTCCTAATAAATGATTATTGGACAGTTGAGGGAAAGCACAGTTACCTCAATAGAAAAGCTTAGCTTGTGTAGTTTCCAGACCATGAGTGCTTGATTAGAAATCCACAAGTTATTGAAAAGCTGAGAAAGCCTCAGGTCGCAGAATTGCGAAAATTTGTGTGAAAAAAAAAATTCACAGTTCACAGGAAAGAAGTGGGAACTTCTTAAAATGTGAAGGTTCACTAAAGAGGATCATTTCTCTGGATTTGAATCGCTGAAGATGATGATATTGGGGAACAGAATGATAGTTTGTTCTGCTCAGTGTTTAAGTTTATTTCCAACTGTGATCAATGACAAGGTAACTTGGTTTGTGTGTTTTTTTGTTTTCGACTTTTGTGTAATAAACTTCTGTTCTATTCAAGAAACTCTGCAGCCCCATGTCACTGTGCTTCGGTGAATACCAAAATGTTTACTAAACTTTAAAAGTACAATTTTTCAGGCAGGGTTCCATTCTGCGATCTGACTTGTTCAGTAGTACTCCCAGCTGCATTGTCACATTTGTAAAATAGGATAGATAAGGCACTGAATAAAGACTGTAGCATTTTGCTGCTGAGGGAGAATTATGTTCGGACTTTTTCTCACAGTGAGATGAGTTGAGGTGAGAGTGACAGCCCTTGGCATTAAGGCTGCATTTGACTAAGTGTGGCATCAAGGAGTCCTAACAAAACTGGAATCAATGGGTATTAGGGGAAAACTCTCCTCTGGTTGGTTTCATATCTGACACATAGGATGATAGTTGTTGTTCTTGGAGGTTAGTCATTTCAGCTCCTGGATTTCTCTGCAAGAGTTCCTTAGGGTAGTTTCTAAGGCCCAAACAGTTTCAGCTGCTTCATCAATAACCTTCTTCCATCATAAAGTTGGAAGTGGGGATGTTCGCCGATGATTGCACAATATTAAGCACCATTGGCAATTCCTCAGATACCAAAGCAGTCCATGTTCAAATGCAACAAGTTCTGAACAATATCCAGTACCAACTAACATTTGCACCACACAAATACCAGGCAAGGACCATCTCGAGAAAGAGATAATCTTGACATTCAATGGTGTTACCATCACTGAATGTCCTACTATTAACATCCTGGGGTACCATTGACCAGAAACTGAACTGCACTCACCACATAAACACAGTGGCTACAGCAGCAGGTCGGAGGCTCGGAATACTAAGGTGATTAACTCACTTCCTGATTCCCCCTGTCCTGTTCACCAGTGTGATGGAATATTCCCCTCCTTCCTGGGTGGGTGCAGATGCAACAACACTCAGGAAGTTTGACACTATTTATCCGCTTGATTGGCACCATATCCAGAACCATCAATTCCTTCCACCATTGATGCTCATTGGCAGCAGCGGGTACTATCTACAAGATGCACTGCAGAAATTCACCAAAGATCCTCAGACAGCACCTTGCAAACTCATGACCACTTCCAGCTAGAAGAACAAAGGAAGCAGATACATGGAACACTACCATCTGCAAGTTCCCCTCCAAGCCACTCACCATCCTGATTTAATAATACATTAGAACCCCTGTATCTGCGAATTCAGTTTCCGCGGTTTCAGTTATCCGTGGTTTACCGTGGCCAAAACATGGAACATTTCAGAAGTAATTCCAGGAGGCTACTGGGGAGGTACCTTTTCCGTTTAAATGATAGAGTTTGCTATTATCTGCGGTCTCAGAGTCTGCAGTAGGTCTTGGAACGTATCACTCACAGATACAGGGGGACACCAGTCTATCGCCGTCCCTTCACTGTCACTGAGTCAAAATCCTAGAATTCTATTTTGGGTCAACCTACCACAGACTGCAGAAGTTCAAGAAGGCAGCTTACCATCATCAAGGGCAACTAGGGACAGGCAGTAAATGCTGGCCAGCCAGTGACTGCCACATCCCACAAGTGAATTATGAACGTATAGAACATTCAAAATTTTCTAAGGGAATTCTAGGCACAGTCAATACTGCACGGTCCATTTCTGTTTCTGCACTTCTCTTCAGCCTGATGCTAAGTCTGTTTCAGTACAACTTAGATCAGGAATTAAGAAAAACATAATCCTTTATCTATGCATATATGCCCCAGCGCGTTGAATATCATGAAAAATTCAGGCTAAAGGAAATTTGAATTTGTGAATCTTGTTTTGGAGTACTTTGCAGAAGTTTGTGATCCTGTGATGTTTTGCACCTGCAGTTAGACAATTTGTTAATGAGATTTAGTAACATTACTTTGTAACAGTAAAGTACTGAGTGTACTGAGTGTAACCATTTATTGTCTATTCAATACTAGGTACACTGAAGACAAGGGAAGATCCTTTGTTTCCAACAGGACATGTTTCTTAATCTCTAGTATATCCCTGTAATATGAAATCCCTCTGTATCCATTTGTAAATCTATTTTGATTATTGTCCAGAACTCAGTATATTATTTCAATCTCTTGTTTTCTCCCGGTCTAAATGGGGACATTCTCCCCTGACTGCTTTGGTCTTTGAAGCTAATAATTCCAGATCTGACTCATTGTCGTGAGTGTTTTATGATGCTTTTGCAAAGCACCTTGGGATAATTCATTGCATTGAAGATGCTATGTAAGTTGCCATGCTGTTGCCCAGTTAGGATACTTTTCAGTTATTCCACCAGCATCGTGGCAGAACCTGCTCCACAAAAACTGCAGCAGTAGAAGAAATCCTCTCACCACCACCTTTTCAAGGAAACTTAGGCATGTGGAATAAACCTTGGTCTTGCCAGAGACACCTAAATCCAAACCTGGATTGCACTTCACTTTCTGCAGCCCATGATCATCAATCAAAATTGCTCATCAAACCCACACACCCGAGAGATGGTGGTGACATGCTTCAGCAGTGCCTCACTAGAGATTTTCCTGAAAGCTGTACAGGAGAGAACTGAAGTTTCTTTTCTCATATGAATGGTGACAAAAGGCTGTCCTGACAACTGTTGTGTTCTATAAAGGTATGTGCTACTGTCAAATCAATGATTCATGCTCCTATGTGTGTGAGTTAGCATTATAAAGTCATCACTGTAGAGATTGCTTAGAGACTAGATTGATTCGGCATATCCATGAGCCTCATGTGCAATCGTTGTCATTTTATTGCAGCTAATATTGTGGCAATATTGGCACCACAGTGGCACTGCCTCCCACTCATCTGCCAAGTTTCACACTTAAAGCATAAAATGAGATGCAACAGTCAGCAGCATCTACTCACTGCCCTTTCATCACAACAAGGAGAATGTACACAGCTTTTTATCATTATCAAAAGAACAAGGGCAGAAACACAAAAGATGGCCTTTTAAGTTGAGCCCCTTTTATGTTCAGGTCCACTTGTCTGTCCTAGTCAGGTTTGATGATGTCAGGCAATTCAGCTGCCTCGCTTGGGAAAGCATGGTCATGCTCTATTCTTAACACTGAAAGTGTATTACAATAAGCCAGACTCCATGTAACAGAAACGTCCCATGAGCTCGTCAATATAGAATTTTCAACTCCAACACTGTCAATGTATGTGCAAGAGGATGGCTTTCTCTTTAAGAAGCCAAGTTAGTGAAACCATTTACATTCACCAGAGCTTGGGGAAAGAAGTCTCCCTGCAACACCCCTCCCCATAAAGAGATTTTTAAAAGAGTTAAAAGAAAAGTAATACCTGGAATATAAATACAATAAGGATTGTGGGAAGCTAGAGAGGTAATTGCTGGGCCCCTTGCTGAGATAGTTGTACCATCAATAGTCACAGATGAGGTGTCGGAATACTGGAGGTTGGCTATTGTGGTGCCAATATTTAAGAAAGGTGGTAAGGAAAAGCCAGGGAACTATAGACGGGTGAGTCTGAACTCAGTGGTAGGCAAGTTGTTGGAGGGAATCCTGAGGGACAGGATTTACATGTTGTTGGAAAAGTAAGGACTGATTAGGGATAGTCAGCATGGCTTTGTGCATGGGAAATCATGTCTAGCAAACTTGATTGAGTTTTTTGAAGATGTAACAAAGAGGATTTATGAAGACAGAGCAATTGACGTGATCTATATGGACTTCAGTAAGATGTTCGACAAGATTCGTCATGGAAGCCTAGTTAGCGAGGTTAGATCTCATGGAATACAGGGAGAACTAAGGAGGGCAAAAAGGGAACATGAGATAGCTTGACAAATAGGGTTAAGGAGAATTCAAAGGGATTTTATCAATACATTAAGGTCAAAACGGTAACTAGGGAGAGAATAGAGCTCCTCAAAGAATAGCAAAGCAGCCTATGTGTGGAACACAGGAGATGGGGGGAGAAATTAAACAAGTATTTTGTATCAGTGTTTACTGTGGAGAAGGATGTGGTAGACATAGAATATGGGGAAATAGATGGTGACATCTTGAAAAATGTCCATATTACAGAGGAGAAGGTGCTGGATAACTTAAAAGGCATAAAAGTGGATAAGTCCCCAGGACCTGATCAGGTGTATCCTAGAACTCTGTGGGAAGGTAGGGAAGTGATTGCTGGGCCCCTTGCTGAGATATTTCTATTATTGATAATTATAGGTGAGGTGTCAGAAGATTGGAGGTTGGCTAACGTGGTGCCACTATTTTAAAAAGGTGGTAAGGAAAAGCCAGGGAATTATAGATTGGTGAGCCTGACATAGTGTCGGGAAGTTATTGGAGGAAATCCTGAGGAACAGGATTAATATGTATTTGGAAAGGCAAGGGCATGGGAAATCGAACTTGATTGAGTTTTTCGAGGAAGTAACAAAGAGGATTGATGAGGACATTGCAGTGGATGTGACTGATATGGACTTCAGCAAGGTGTTCAATAAGGTTCCCTTTGGTAGACTTGCTAGCAAGGTTGGATCACATGGAATAAAGGGAGAACTATCTGGATACAGAACTGGCTTGAAGGTAGAAGACAGGGAATGGTGGTGGCTTTTCAGACTGGAGGCCTGTGACCAGTGGTGTGCTACAAGGATTGGTGCTGGGTCCACTGCTTTTCATCATTTATGTAAATTATTTGGATGTGAACATTGGAGGTATAGTTAGTAAGTTTGCAGATGGCACTAAAACTGGAGGTGTAGTGGACAGCGAAGAAGGTTACCTCAGAATACAACAGGACCTTGATCAGATGGGCTGACAAGTGGCAGATGGAGTTTAATTTAAGGCATTTAGTATGTTTTCCTTTATTGGTCAGAGCATTGAGAATAGGAGTTGGGAGGTCATGTTGCGGCTGTACAGGATATTGGTTAGGCTACTTTTGGAATATTGTATGCAATTCTGGTCTCCTTCCTATCGGAAGGATGCTGTGAAACCTGATAGGGTTCAGAAAAGATTTACAAGGGTTTTGCCAGGGTTGGAGGATTTAAACTATAGGGAGAGGTTGAACAGGCTGGGGCTGTTTTCCCTAGAGCGTTGGAGGCTGAGGGGTGACCTTGTAGAGGTTTATGTAGTCATGACGGGCATGGATAGGAGGTAAAAACAATGACTGCAGATGCTGGAAACCAGATTCTGGATTAGTGGTGCTGGAAGAGCACAGCAGTTCAGGCAGCATCCAACGAGCAGTGAAATCGACATTTCGGGCAAAAGCCCTTCATCAGGAATAAAGGTAGTGAGCCTGAAGCGTGGATAGGATACATAGACAAGGTTTTTTCCCTGGGGACGTGGAGTCCAAAACTAGAGGACATAGGTTTAGGGTGAGAGGTGAAAGATATAAAAGGAACCTAAGGGGCAATATTTTGCACACAGAGGTTGGTGTGTGAATGGAATGAGCTGCCAGAGGAAGTGGTGGAGGCTGGTACAATTACAGCATTTAAAAGGCATCTGGATGGGTATACGGATAGGAATAGTTTAGAGGGATATGGGCCAAGTGCTGGAAATTGGGACTAGATATCTGGTTGGCATGGACGAGTTGGACCGAAGGGTCTGTTTCCATGTATATCTCTGCCTGTGTGACTCTGAAGGAAGTGTGCTATGAAGAGAAGTGGGCTTAAAATTGTCCAAGAAGCAGTTGCAGAGGAAAAAACAAACACTGAATGAATTGACTGGAATCAATAAAATGAGGAATTTTTAAAAGCCAAGCAAGAGCACAGAGAAAGAATCGTCTGAGGGTGAATAATCAGGTAATTAAAAATAAATAAATTTGCATTTGGTTTTGCAAGGCCTGGCCATTTAATTTTAATTCAGCCTATTCAAAAACAAATGAATGTTTAAAAAAAAGGGTGTGGTAAGATATGTTGTGAGTCAGTACTGAGGTATGTTAGTGACAAAGATCAGTTTCCCACATTTGCAGAAAATTGCCTCAGGCACATAAGTCATTGAGCTGGAATACCAGTTAGAGACATTCCAAAATGTAAGGGAGAGGGAGGGGTACCTGAACAGTTTTATCCACAAGAATGCACCCAGAGGAAAGCCCTCATTCAGGAAGACAAGGATGTAATTGTGAGGAATCTAGGACAGTAAGAATGTGGTGAAGTTGGAAAGGAGGCTCCACAGACATTTGTCCCATTCAATAAGTACAATGTTCTTGCCACTAAAGAAGACAAGGAGAAAGACACTGACAGGAAAGCTGCAGTAACAGTCTCAATGTTATCGAAGATGAAGAAAAGCAGAATAAGGCAGTGATAAAGGACATGAGATTAAAGGAATCCTCTGTATCTGTGAGTGACAGTATTGAGGAGTTGGTATCTGCTTAGTGCTAGGGTAAGGAAATATCTCAAAGTGGCTGGTTAGGAATTTGAAAAGGAAGAGGGAAAATCCAGTTATTGTCAACCTTTCTGAAATAAACAACAATGAATACGTAAATATAGACTCAGAAAATGGCAAGTGGCAAGGCATAATTTAAAAATAATTATAAGAATTTGATGCATGGAGTACAGTGGAAAGAAATGTCAAACTGTTATAAAAACTTTGATCAGAAAGTATTCTGACCTTTGGCTGATTGGAAGCTTAGATAAGCATTTTTGTTTGCTGAACTCCAGGATAATAGCAAAGATAGAGAGCTATGTTATGTTAACTATTTTGCTGAAGGGACTGAAGAGTCTGAAGCTAATGTATTTAAGAACAGCTTGTGACTGCTGCCTTGCTAAGTACCATTTTGTTATACCACTTGTCTTTCTGCTTAATAAATGCTATGACTGCCTATACCAAATGTCTCATATCTGAAGTGATCAAAGACTAATTAGAACTAAAGGTTCTTGTAGTGATTGTAACATGGTCAGCCAGGTGGACATCACAGGATATGATTCCCTGATCAGGGCTGTTAATCTGGTCTAATCAGGGAGCCCCGGCTGATAGATAAATATTAAGGAGTGTTAGAGGTTCTGTTCCATCGGAGAGCTGGCTCTGACATAACTGGATCAGTGTCAAGGAGTCTCCATGTCTAAATAAAGGGTGACTTGGTGACGGGATACCAGCCTCTGTGAAGTTATTTCAGTCTTAAACATTGACTCAAAAGTAGAACATAGGTAGGAACACAGCTAACGTGATGCTTTTCCAAGAATAGGTGGGGAAACCAATTTGGATGAAAAGCAACATTTTTGTTTCCTAATTTTTTGTTTTGGAGGGGAGGGGAGTGGTGTTGAACTTTTGGGATTAGAACCTTTCGGATGGTTGGGATGGTCAAGAACCTGTTTTTCATTCATTACACAATAAAAAATATTCATTGGATCCCAAGCCCGCTGGAATTATGTTCACAAAAATGGAAAATTCAGGTTCACAAATCCAAGATGAGTACCTGGCAAAGTAAACTGCTTCCTGCCAGATCTGATCAGCAAACACTGTTCCTTGGCTCCTTTAGAAACAAGCTGTTTCAGTGGACAAATGTTTACAAGGCTAGGGCTGAAGGCTGTCCATGTTCAGTAGCTCATGAAAAAAGACACATTCATAGGCCACCAGGCTCCTTGCAATAGGATTATAACAGTGTAAGCAGTGAAAGCTTATCAGGCCTACTAGCCTGCCTAATTGAGGCAGCCACAATTGCCACAAGACTATTATTTAGTGATTCACTAAAAGAAAAATCAGTGATGTCCTAAAAAGAGGATAAATTTAAGTTAACTGCAAAAAACAAGTTGAGTGAAACTTGGGCTAGGTGCAAACCTAGAAACATAGAATATACGATCAAGAGTAATGCGCCACCATTCATTATGATCATGGCTGATCATCTAACTCAATAACCTGTTCCTGCTTTCCCCCATATCCTTTGATCACTTGAGTCACAAGTGATTTATCCAATTCCTTCTTGAAGTCATGCAATGGTTTGGTCTTGACTCCTTTCTGTGGTAGCATATACCATAGGCTCACCACTCACTGGGTGATTTCTCCTAATCTCAGTGCTAAATGGTTTACTGGGTACCTTAGGCTGTGACCCCTAGCACTGAATTCCTCTGATATCAGGAACATCCATCCTGCATCTACCCTCTTTGGTCCTGTTAAAATTTTATAGGTTTATATGAGATCTGTCATTTTTCTGAACATAGCAAATACAATCCTAACCGATTTAACATCGCCTCAAAGGTCAGTCCTGCCATCCTAGGATTCAGTCTGGTAAGTCTTTGCTGCGCTCCCTCTATAGCAAGAACATCCTTCCTCAGATAAGAAGACCAAAACTGCACACTATATGCTATGTGTGGTCTCACCAAGAGCCTATATAATTGTAGCAAGACATCCTCTTGCTATGAAGACCAACACATTATTTATCTTCTTTACTGGTTGCTACACCTGAATGTTAACCTTCAGCAATTGGCACACAAAGGCACCCAAGTCTCAGTGCACATTCTTCTCTCTGTTCATAGCCAGTCAGATAAAATCTGACTTCCTGCTTTTGCTACTCAAGTGGATAACCTCACATTTATCCATATTGTACTGAATCTTCCATGCATATATCCAATCATTCAGCTTGTCCAAATCACATTGAAGCATCTCTGCAACCTCCTCACAGCTAACCCTTCTGCCCAGCTTTGTGCTATCTGCAAAGTTGGAAATATTCCCTCATCCAAACCATTAACAAACATGGTGAATTGCTGGGGCTCTTGCACTGATCCCTGCAGTATCCCACTAGGTACTGCCTATTATTTGGGAAAAGATCTGTTTATTTCTACTCTTTGTTTCCTTGTCTGCCAACCAGTCTTCGATCCATCTCAATACACTACCCACAATGCTATGTGTTTTAATTTTCCACATTAAACTCTTATGTGAATAACACAGTCAATAACAAAGGGGTGTTACAGGCACAGATTGACATACAGAAATATAATGTTGTAGCCATAACAGCAATCTAGTTCCAGGAAGGGCAAAGCTGCGTGTTAAACATCCCTAGGTGCAAGGACTTAAGAAAAGTTAGGAAAGGAAGGAAAGGAGGAGGGTGGCATAATTACTTAAGGAAAGCCAACTCCTAAAGACCTCTGCTCATTCCTTGTGGCACCTTATATTCCCTTTACTGCCTACTTCCAACTTACACTTTCTTCCTTTACCTACCATGTCAACTCACCTAGTATCCACAAAGATCCATGCACACAGGAAAACAAATGAAGCCCCATTATTTAAAATGTTATGTTGTAGACTACAGTCTATTGAGAAAATTAATTCAATCATTTGTAAAAATATATTTGATAGTGCTGATAGTTGTTGAAATTTCTTCTTGCATCAACATGAAAGGCAAATCAGGTCAGGACTTATATACTTAATGGTAAGGTCCTGAGGAATGTTGCTGAGCAAAGAGACCTTAGAGTGCAGGTTCATAGTTCCTTGACAGTCACAGGTAGATAGGAGAGTGAAGTAGGCGTTTGGTATGCTTTCCTGTATTGGTCAAAGCATTGAGTATAGGAGTTGGGAGGTCATCTTATGTCTGTACAGGACATTGGTTAGATTACTTTTGGAATATTGCATGCAGTTCTGATCTCCCTCCAATTAGAAGGATGTTGTGAACTTGAAAGGGTTCAGAAAAGATTTACAAGGATGTTGTCAGGATTGGAGGGTTTGAGGTTTACGAAGAGCTGAATAGGCTGGGGTGTTTTCCCTGGAGTGATGGAAGCTGAGGGGTAATCCTAGAAGGGTTTATAAAACCATGAGGGGCATGGATAGGACAAACAGACAAGGTCTTTTCCATGGGCTGGGAACTTGAGGGTATAGGTTTAGGGTAGTGGAGAAAGATTTAAAAGAGACCTAGGGGCAATATTTTCATGCAGAGGGTGGTGCGTGTATGGAATGAGCTCTCGGAGGAAAACATATGGATGGATATACGACAGGAAGGGTTTTGAGGGATGTGGGCCAAGTGCTGGCAAATGGGACTAGATTAATTTAGGATATCTGGTTGGCATGGGCAAGTTGAACTGAATGGTCTGTTTCTGTGCTGTACATCTCTGTATCTTGGCAGGTGGATATATATTTGAAATTTCAAGGGATTTATGCACCTTTTACATACGATCTTCTCCATAGCTAACAATCACAAAAGACAAGTGACCCAACACCTCACCAAACACCACCCCACTCCCCACCCCCACAACCTCCTAAAGCTTTGTAGGAGCTTTGCTGAAGGCTTACTCAGCTTTCCAAAGGTGTACACACAGTATCCAAAAGAAATGAATTGAAAACAGACCTGTTCTTTCCTGGTCTACTTACAACCCTCAAGGTTCCAGACACCAGGTTCCTCCAAAATCTAATTTGAGTGGAGGCATCTGATTATTTAAAAGACCAGCTGCCTCCATGAACTCTGCATGTGTGAACCAAAATTCAGTCTTGAGGAAAATTCGAAAATACTGAGCTTGTGCCTGGGTCTTAATATGAACCTCAAAGGTGGACAAAGTTCCCATCATAACAAAAGTCTGGGTCTATATCTATCTTTAATTATGGCTAATTATGGCTCTAATTATGCTATCTGTAACAAACTCAGCTAGTCCAGCTCTCCTAGAGTGAAATGCAACACATTATACAGAATTGTTTAATATCCAAATAAAATGTAAATAGAAAAATGCATTTTGGGAAGAAAAGTAAAAATATACTTATCATAAAAATTAAATTATCATTAGATACAAAGCATACATGAAGGTTATCTTTAATCTACGATAACAATACTCGATTTTTGTTAAGTTTTGCTTCCTTGCCTTGGCCATATGAAACACTTTTGTTCTGTGTTTAGTGTGTTATTACATCATGATTCTATGCAATGTGTTAATTTAATTTGATTTTCATTTATTGTACTGATTAAGGTGAGTAATGCTGCTTTAATTAAATTGCCTCTGTGAACTTTTCCGAGAACACTTCTGGGACACCCGCACCAACCAACCCAACCGCCCCGTGGCTGAACACTTTAACTCCCCCTCCCACTCCGCCAAGGACATGCAGGTCCTTGGCCTCCTCCATCACCAGATCATGGCAACACGATGCCTGGAGGAAGAGCGCCTCATCTTCCGCCTAGGAACCCTCCAACCACAAGGGATGAATGCAGATTTCTCCAGCTTCCTCAGTTCCCCTCCCCCCATCTTATCTCTGTCCCAACCCTTGGACTCAGCACCGCCTTCTTGACCTGCAATCTTCTTCCCAACCTCTCCGCCCACACCCACTCTCCGGCCTATCATCCTCACCTTAACCTCCTTCAACCTGTCGTATTCCCAACGCCCCTCCCCCAAGTCCCTCCTCCCTACCTTTTATCTTAGCCTGCTTGGCACACCTTCGTCATTCCTGAAGAAGGGCTTATGCCCGAAACGTCGATTCTCCTGCTCCTTGGATGCTGCCTGACCTGCTGCGCTTTTCCAGCAACACATTTTTCAGCTCTGATCTCCAGCATCTGCAATCCTCACTTTCTCTTGCCTCTGTTAAGGCCCACCTGATCAATTAAATATCTGTTGTGCTGCTTTTATACTGCACTGCTAGTAGGGGTTAGTAGGCTGAGCGCACTATTGAACATAATACAAAAAAGAGCTTAGATTAAGCAAGATAATCTTTTAGCCAATAGTTCTCAATTTGAAGTATTTTGTCCATAAATTTTTGGAAAGTGATTCCTTAAATACTGTTCTGACCTGTAACTGAGCCATACAGGTCCGAAAAGGCTGACTCTTCTCTGTTGGGGGTTTGATTTTATGTGGCCCTGTTTTTTAGCAAGTCCATTGACATGAATAATATGCTGCCAAGAAATTAAGATTTGGTTGGGCAATCAGGCAAGTGATTTTTATAACCAATGTGAGAAGTTGTTGGTGTGGTCGGTGATACTTTGTCGAGCTGTGAGAACCGGGGCTCTCTTCCCCTGTCTGTATGTCACATCCCTATCCACACAGCCTGCCTGATAGAACTCAGTCCCCCAACCCAAAAGTTCATAAGATTTAGGGGGAGGATTATGCCATAAAGCCTATCAAATCTGCTCTGCCATTCGATCATGGCTGATTTGCTCTTCACCCCCATTTTCTTGTCTTCCCCCTATAACCCTTCAACCCACTACCAATTAAAAATCTGTCGAACAATTCCTTAAATTTGCTCACTGTCCCAGCATGCACCATACTTTGGGGCAACAAATTCCACAGATTCACAAACCTTTGGGAAACATAGTTCTTGAGAAATGTTCTCAAGCACAGTGTGATGGGAGTTAAGCATAGGTAAGTCATAAAAGGGTGAAAGGGGATGCCCTTCTTAGCTGTTTCAGCCACAAAAACCACTATGGCAGCACCACCCAACACCCTAAACCCACACTCCAAACATACATGCAATGCAATCAATAGACTTACAAACCATCTCGACTCCCAAAACACTGAGCCTGTTTCTGCACAGTTATGCAGCCTTTGGCAGGGTCCTCATAGGTTCAAAACCTAGGAGAAGTCAGCCAAGAGCATTTCAGCTGATATAGCAAAAATATATTTTATTCATTCACAGGATGTGGTTATTACCAGCTAGGCCATCATTTATTGCCAATTGATTATTGCCCAGAGCACAGGTGAGAGTCAACCACACTGCTCTCGGTCTGGAGTCACTGACCAGTTAAGGATGATGGTTTTCATCCTCTAAAACATATTAGTGAACCGCTTAGGGTTTTTATAACAATTGATAATGGTTACATGGTTGTCATAAGGACAGCATTGTTTCATTCCTGGATTTTCTATTGAATTCAAATTTCACCATTTGTCATCGTAGGACTTGAACACCTGTTTCCAGGACATTAGTCTGAGGATTCTGGATTTCTATTCCAGAAATGTTACAACAGCACTACCATCTCCCATTGAATAGGAGTGGTCTGTCTTCACCTCTGCTGAAGCTACTGGAATTACACCACACAGGAGTAACAAGAAAAGGACAAGTAAGGCATGGTAGTTGCACAAGAATATACACATGAATGTTTTTAAAATGTTTTGTTGATGATTTCTGTTATTTGTTTTGCTCATATCAATGTCATTCTATTTCACCAATTTCTTGTGGCCACAAGAACATATCAGATGCTAGGATTTTTGCAGCAAATACCTTACTTCTAATAATATGACAAGGCATAAATGTAGTTGTGTCATGGAATACTCTGCATTTCTGTGGCTGAGTGAAGCTCCATCTAACATTCAGAAAGCTCAACTCGATCCAGGACAAAGCTGCTTCATTAGCACCCCATCCAGAACAAACATTTAATCAATCCGCAAGTCCAGAATTGCAGCAATATTTACCTTCTAAAAGTTAAACTACACTAACTTGCCTGTGCTGTTCTAACAGTACTTCCCCTGCCAGAGAGTGGTGAGAATGTGGAATCGTTGCCACAGGAAGTGGTTGAAACAAATAGTATAAATTTAGTGTAGTGTTTCATGGTAATGATATATAGAATGTAACCCTAATAACTAGAAAACACTGGAGGCTGACATGGAGTATATACGTGGACATGGGCTGTTTAAGCTGAACTATATATTGTATATTAATGTAATATCATTCAATGTCCACATTAGCATATTTAATCAAATAAATAAATGGATAAGTTAAGAGCAGAAACCCAAATTCAATTTTCCTCCTTGAAGTAAGCAAATTCACTTAGATTATCTCTACTGCATTAGATTGAATGAATTTGCACAACAATGACTGCAGTCATTGCCAGAGCTCACAGTCTACCACTCTATTATTGTCAAAAAAGTGCTGGCATTTGATTTGTAAAAATGAACTAATCTCATCCTAAAAGACTTGGGGCTGCAATTTTATGGTCCCTTTTAATGACAAGATTTATGTTCATGATTTGCCTTACCATCCCGCTGGCCCTGAAAGGTAACAATTTGAACTGTGGACTCTCACTCCAGCGGGTAGTAAATTGTGCTTAAAGATCTTTTTTAAAATTTTTTTAATACTATATTTTTATTAGGAAAAAATAGATGTTTAACTATTACAACAAATACAAAACAATGCAATTCAAAACAGTACAAAAATAGTACAAAACTAAACCCAAATAATAAAAAACTTCCCAACCCACCATCCTATACGAATGTATAAACATATATAGAGAAGTATAAAATTTTTAAAAAACCTAAACTAGCTATTTAACTAACTAAATAAATACCTAACAACAAACAAATAAATAGTAATAACTCAGCCCAGCCAAACAAAACACTCATACATTCACAGTTCTTCCTCCCGGGATATCGGACTCATGAAACACAATCGCGACGGCTATATAAAAGCCCTTATTAGTGTGGCAGATAAATCTGTATCCAGGTATTTCAAAAAGGATTGCCATGTCTTGTAAAAATTCTCAGTTTTGTGGTGTACCATATTTGTGAGAAAATCCAGGGGAATATGCTCCATTACAAACTTTCGCCAACCCGTCAGGCCTGGGGGGTTTTCGGATATCCAACCTAGTAAGATATTCTTCCTTGCACAGAACGTAAGAATATTGAAAAGTTTTTTCTTATGCGCATCTGCAGGAAATATAATGGGTAGACCCAAAAGGAGAGAAATAGGGTTCTTCTCCACCCCTACACCTAAAATCCTCTCCATTACACCCACCACAGCGCTCCAATATGTTTGAAGCCTGTCACAAGACCAAAGACAATGGGTAAGAGTGCCCGTGCAGACCTTGCACTTGGGACATGCTGAAGATACCCCTGGTTTAAATTTTGACAAACGGTCTGGGACTAAGTGGACCCTGTGGAGAATCTTCAACTGTAAAGCATGGGTCCTATTGCAAATTGATATTTTCCTTGCATTCTCCCAAATATCCTCCCATGCCTCTGAAGAAACTTCAACACCCAGCTCTCTTTCCCACATTTTGCAGAGTCGATCAGACTCATCTGAGGTGATTGGCACCCCCCAATTGGTGATATAAAGTACTGACAGAGAGTGTACTCTTAGCCCTTAGTACCCCTCTTTCTATGTCAGATTTGTAGGGTTCAGTCAAAAGTGTGGTCTTTTTCGGAATAAAATCCCTAACTTGAAAAAAACGAAAGAGGTCTCTATTAGGTAACTTGTACTTCCGTACTAGCTGATCAAAGGACATCATTACATCTCCCTCAAATAAATCACCCATGCAAGATATACCCCTAGCTGCCCAACGTTTAAATCCTGAATCTATCATACCCGGTTGAAAACCCGGCCTACCCACTAAAGGTGTAAACAAAGATGTTTTGCCAATATTACCTTCCCTCTACCGAATTGCCCTCCATGCTTTAACAATATTGATGACTATGGGGTTATGGCAATATTCCCTAACTGTCCTCACCTTGCCCAAAAACAGCAAACTGGTAAGGGGGCACCCTGCCTAGGAGGCTTCAATATCTAGCTATACTGAAAGAGGGTCCCCACAAACCCAATCACTCACGTAGGTCAAAAGCGAGCTTAATTGGTAATTTTTAATGTCCGGAAGGTCTACTCCACCAATCTGTGAGGCAACTGAGTTTGGCTAATTTAATGAGGGGCCATTTATGGTGCCAGATAAAGGAGCTGAACCAACCATTCAGTGTCCTGAGTGTTTGTTTATTGAAAATCAGGAGGAGCATCCGTATAGGGTATAGCAAACGAGTGAGAATATTCATCTTAATAAGCGCTATCCGACCCAACCATGAGACTGGAAGTGCCTCCCATCTTTGGAGATCTTGTTTAATTTTTTCAAATAATTGAGTAAAATTGGCTTTGAACAGCCAATCCAGAACTGGAGTAATGAATATGCACAAATACACAAAACCCCGCTGTGACCACCTAAATGGGAATCTATAGTCACTCTAAAGAGCCAAACTCTTTCGTAAGACCACCCATAGGCATAGCCTCTGATTTAGCAAAATTAATCTTATATCCTGAAAAAGTGCCAAATGCGTGAATGCATTGTATCAGGCAAGGCACTGAAACTGCTGGATTTGTCAAGAAAATTAGAACATCATCTGCATACAGTGAGATCTTATGTAATTTTGACCCCACTTCTGCAGCTGATATATTGAGATCCCCACGAATGGCCTCTGCCAACGGTTCAATCATTAACGTAAAAAGTAATGGTGAAAAGGGACAGCCCTGCCAGCTGCCCCTAGAAATTCTAAAATTGCTTGATCGTACCCCATTGGTAGTGTCCACCACGACAGGTACACTGTGGAGAACCTTTACCCATCTTATGAAAACCGGTCTAGAGTATAGAAAAGGTACGGCCACTCAACCCGGTCAAATGCCTTCTCTGCATCTAAAGAAATCACCAATCCCTGCACTGATTGCTGTTGGCATGCTTGAATTACGTTAAGCAGCCTTCTAACATTATTGGAGGATCTGCGACCCTTTATGAAGCCCATCTGATCCTCTTTAATAATAGAGGGTAACACAGTCTCCAGCCTTAACGCGAGAGCCTTAGAGAGGATCTTAAAGTCCACATTTAAGGGCGAGATGGGCCTGTATGAAGCGCAGTCTTCCGGATCCTTCCTTTTTTAAGGATAAGTGAAATATTGGCCTCTCTTGGAGATGGTGGGAGACAATCATGACTTTATGAATCATTAAACATATTCAGCATCAGGCCTGACAGTATACTTATGAATTCCTTATAGAATTCACTGGGAAGTCCGTCAGGACCGGGCGACTTTCCACTCTGAAGCTGCCTCACAGTTTTCTGCATTTCTTGTTCTGATAATGGGGCATTGAAAAAGGACTGTTGTTCGGGAGTCACACCCGGGAGCTTCAGATCTCTAAAAAAGGATTCCATTTTGGCCTGCCCCTCCTCACAATTCTCAGACTGATATAGCTAAGAGTAGAATCTCTGGAATGCCACATTAATCTTGTTAGAATCACATATTAGGTACCTAGAGCCTTCCCTAATCGCTGTATTGGTTTGTGGGGCACTTCTCTTTCTGGCAAGGTATGCTAAGTATTTGCCTGGCTTGTCACCTTTGCTTTGCAAAAGCCAGCTCCTTCTTTGCCGTCTGTGTGAGCACGGAATTTAGTGCAGACCACAGTGCCATAATCCACTGTAGTTTGGCCAACGAGGATCTGTCAAAATAGGCCTTCTCGGCTGCCTTCAACCATGCTTCAAGGAGACGTTAATGCTCACCCTTCTACCACTTCCTACTGATGGAATATGAAATAACTAATCCCCTGGCATAAGCTTTGGCAGTTTCTCAGAGAACAGATCAATCGAGCCTATGTTGATGTCTAGGAATGCCCAAAATTCCCTAGAGAAGTACTCCACAAGCTTACTGTCCATGAGAATAAAGAGGTCCATTCGCCAGTACCTTGAATCCTCTGTAACATCCTTAATCTTAACCATGAGGTAGACTGGAGCATGATCACAGATGGCAATATTACCAATTGTACAGGATACAACAGATCCAGGGTTACCGCAGGGGTCAGAAAAAAATCAATCCTCATGTGACATCCATGCGGATTGGAGAAAAACGTGAAATCCCTACGTGTAGGGTGAAGACACCTCCAGACGTCCACCAACCCTAATTCCCCACACAAACCCAATAACTGTTTAGTTTGTGCAGAGGTATCAAGGGACCTTTAGGCAACCTGTCTACTGTGGGGTCCATGAGGCAGTTAAAATCTCCCTCTATAATGACGTGCTGAGACTTGAGACTTATCAGTTTAGAAAAGGCATCTACCAAGAATTTAAGAGGATGGGCTGGGGGACAACAAACATTTAAAATACCATATTCTTCCCCATTTATCAAGGCTTTAAGAATTACAAACCTCCCGTATGTGTCTTTAACACATTCCAACAATTTAAATGAGAGATTTTTCCTAACCAATATAGCCACTCCCCTACTTCTGGTATTAAATGATGAAAAATAAACTCAAAGCCATTCTGCTGTAATTTCAGATGCTCCTTGTCATCCAAATGTGTCTCCTGCAACAAAGCAATATCCACCTTCTCCTTTCTAAGACTCAAGAGTACCTTCTTCCTCTTAATTGGTGAGTGACTTCCCTTGATATTCCAGGTACACCATTTAATCAAATCATTAGCCATAATCTTCTGCAATTACATTTAAATTCCAGAGAGGAGGAACCCGAACCACAAACTGCTGAGCCTTAGTGTTGCATGGTCCACCAAACATAAAAACAACATAAACTAAAACCACTAATTTAACAAACATACAAAATTATTAAAAATAAAAAACAACAAAAACCAGAAAACAAACCAACATATAAAGCACCAATAGCACTGAGTAGGGGAACTCACCCCCTGCCCGGAGGGGGCAACTACCCATCCCAAACTGCCCATAAATAGACATCTAACCATCTCAACCACCTTCACTTCTCCCAGCTAGAGCTGCATTGCAAGCACAAGCTAAAAAGAATAAACACCCCATAGAATATCAATATGAGTAAAAAAAATTTTATAAAAAAGGGGGAATAAATACCCCACCCATCCTTTGGTATGTCCTAACTTAGAAATTTAAAATGTACATCTTAACCACCGCCAGACATAGTTTGATCCAAATTATTATCAACAGAGGAAAGAAAAGGGGGAAAAACAAAGCTCCAACCGGATTTCCTCCATTTCTTTTACAGACCCAAGCATACCCAAGCAACAATATTTATACATACTACAATTGTTTAAATTAGGTTAGTTTGTCCACAAAGTCTCTTGCCTTCTCCGATGTGTCAAAGAGATGCATGGATCCATTTAAGGTGATCCGAAGCACTGCCGGATATCTCAGGGAGTACTGAATCCCAAGCTCCTTCAGTCTTCTCTTGATACCATCATATGATTTTTGTTTCTGGATCACCGCCGCTGAAAGGTCCTGAAAAAACATGATCTTAGACCCCTCGTAAATTAGGGCCTTTGGATCCTTCCCCTGGAGTCTGGAAGCTTCCATGACTCTCTCCTTATCCTGGTAATGATGGAACTGCACATGGAAAGGACGAGGGCATTGACTCAGACCTGACCTCCACGCTGCGACCTGGTGAGCCCTCTCTATCTTCAATTCTCTCATGCCACCAGTCTCCAAGTCAAGGAATTTTGGAAGCCAATCTTCAACAAATTCCACAGGCCACTCACATTCCTTACCCTCAGGCAGACCGATGATCCGAATGTATTTTCTCCTGCCCCTATTTTCAAGATCATCCACCTGGTCGCGCAAATTATGAACCTGTGTCTTCAGGGCTTGGATCTCATCCTTGAATGAACTGGCATCAGCTTCCACCACTGTGACCCTGTGCTCCACCTCATCCGTCCTCTTCTCCATGTCTCCCAACTGCTACTCATGCTTCTGCAGCATGAGACTGGAGCCAACTTCTCTTCAATCTGTTTCCCCAGCATCTCGCGAAATTTCGAGAGCTGGTTCACCAGGTCCTGGAGAGTAATCGGCTTCGAGGCTGCTGCAGGCTGAGCTGCAGACCCGGCCTCGGATGCTCCTCCTCCCTTTTTAGGCATTTCTGGACAGCTGAAAATACAGGTAAGTCAATTTTTAAATGTTTCCTGGGGCTCCACAATCTTTCCAACGTCCCAAGAAATCCTGATGACCTGGGTTGGGTGGGTTAAAGGACCGTCCTGCTCCTGCTGCGATGCGAAGCTCTGCCGTGTGATCTTCTCAGATCGCCACCATCTTAGATCCCTTTTTTTTATTTTTAATGTTTTTCTTTCTCTCCAATGATTTTCCTTCCACTTATCTTCCCGCATCTAGTTTGGTTCTAATTCACACCATATGCTTCTCCATCATTCACTATCTCATTCTCTGTTCTTAAGGGAAAGGCTTATTGGTCCTGTGGTTCACCAAGGCCCCAGATCCCTATTGTCCTCACAGGGTCAGTCTGCACTTTCAGTCATGTGGGGCACAAAACTAACTAGAGCTAAATGACGAAGACCTTGGTATGCCCTAATCTAGAAAATTCTGGATCAGTATTAATCCTGGTTGATTCCAGCAAATATAAACAAATATTATGTTCAATGCTTTAACAAAAAACTGCAGAAGCTGAAAGCTTGAAATGCACAGTAGGTCAACAAAGGGACCACTTTGTGATAGAAAAGATGATGGATTCCTGATGAAGCGCTTTAGCCCGAAACATTCTCCTGCTCCTCGGATGCTGCCTGACCGGCTGTGCTTTTCCAGCACCACATTCTCGACTAAAAAATATGCCAGTTAGGGCTTTTGTGGTACAGTGGTAGTACCCCAGCCTTTGAACCAGGAGGCCTGGGTTCAAATCCCATTTGCTCCAGACGTGTGTAATAGCAGGTTGAACAGAAAATATAAAAACTAAATCCACACTATCACACTTTTTTATATTGAAGGAATTTACTAAGGGAGAATCATGAACAGGAAAATTGATGGATTTTTCCTCAACCACAGATGAATCTAGTTATAGCAGGAAAACAGAATGTTTGGTGACAATAATATTAATTATGGGAGTTTTACATAGTTTGTCAACTCAAATCAACCTTGAGGAATAGTACCTTTTTGTTTGGGTATTTTACAGACTCTGCACTCAATCTTCAGTTCAACTATTTTAGATCATGACCCCTGCAGCAACTTTGTTTCTGTCCTGATTGTAACAAGGTCAGCTAGGAGGATTGCACTGTCTTGGCTGAAAAATACAAACAGGAGTGTCAGAGGTTCTGTTCACTCTGAGTGCTGGCACTGAGGGAGCTGGATCAGTGTCAAGGACTCTCCATGTGTAAATAAAGGTAATTTGGTGAAGGGATACCAGCCCCTGTGGAGTTATTTCAGTTTCCTTTCTCTTTTGTAGTTTTAAGAAATTGCTCTCTTGCTCCCCACCTCCTTTTTGCCGCTTTTTGTTTATTTTTGGATGGCAACAACTTACAATTCATACATCTTTGATTCCCTTTGTTACTTTGGTTCCTACTTCCACTCCCTCTGGCCTTCCAACATGTATCCTTTTGTCTCTCTGACTTACCAACTTCTCATAGACTTTCTCTTTCATTCTTTTTCCCACATTTACCCTTTGTTTGCTTAAAACCAGTGCTGGTAAACAGCCTGCAGTCATGGTACACATGGTACACATAGATTGAACTCAAATAGACTCATCACATGAACAGAATAGCTAAAACAGCAGGTCAGAGGCTAGGAATACTGTGGCACATAACTCACCTCCTGACTCCCCAAAGCCTGCCAACCATCTGCAAGGCACAAATCAAGAGTGTGCTGGAGCTTGCTTGTTCAGAATGGTACAGCTCCCATAACACCCAAGAAGCTTGACATCATCTTGGGCAAAATAGTCCACTAATTGGCACCAAATCCACAAACATCCATTTCCAGCACCATCAATACTCAGTAGTGGCAGTGTGTATCTACAAGATGCACTGCAGAGATTCACCACAGATCTTTAGAAAGCACCTTCCAAATCCACAACCACTTCCATCCAGAAGGACAAGGGCAGTAGATATGTGGGAACATCTCCACCTGCAAGAATCCTTCCAAGCCACTCACCATTCTGACTTGGAAATACATCACCACTGTAAGGACTTCACTGTCACTGGATCAAAATCCCGGAATTCCCTCCCTAAGTGCATTATAAGTTACCCTACAACAAGTGGACTGCAGTGGTTCAAGAAGACAGTTCACTATCACCTTCTCAAAGGCAACTAGGGATAGGCAATAAAAGTTGGCCAGTCAGCAACGCCCACAACCAATGGGACCAGATGTAATGCATCCAAGAATATGGAGAGAAGTGACAGTGCTGGCAATAATTTCACAGTCTGCTTTAGACTGAAGAGTGGTTTCAGAAGATTGGAGATTTGCAAATGTTACACACTTAGTCATAAAATGGTGTAAGGAAGTATCAAGTAACTTGGGGCAGTCAGTTTAAATTTGGTGGTTGGTAACCTTTGGAAACTATAGCTTAGGACAAATGTTAGCAGTCACATGGGCACATGTGGGTTGATTAAGGAGAGCCAACATGGATTTCTTAACAGAAACTCATGTTTAACTAATTTATTTGGAGTTTTTGATGAGGATCTGGTAATCAACATCCCAGAGTACTTATGGAAGTGGCCCAAGGAATAATGGTGGTCATCTTTTAAAATTTTACACTGAAATAGTGAAGACTCTGACTAAAAAGACCAGAGGGTAACTAACATAACACCTCTACTTGAGAAAGAAGGCAGAAGGAAAAACAGAAATTATAGACCATTCAGCATAATGTCAGTAGTGGGAAAATGCTAAGATCCTTTGTAAAAGGATTTACAGCTAGGTATTTGGAAAACGGTAGCTGGATTGGACAGAGTCACCATAGACTTATGAAAGGAAAATTATGCTTAACAATTCAATTACATTTTTCAAGACTGTAACTCAGACAATTAATGGGTGGGATCCAGTGGTTTATTTGGACTTTCAGAGGCTTTCAACAAAGTCCCACATAAGAGATTAATGTGTAAAATTTAAGTGTGTGAGATAGGGGTAGTCAATTGAGTTGCATAGAAAACTGGAAGGCAGGCAGGAAACAAAGAGTAGGAATAAATGGGTCTTGTTCTGCAACTAGTGCAATACCACAGGGATCAGTACTAGGACCCCGACTCCCATTGTATACTAATGATTTGGATGAGGGAGTTAAATATTTCCAAATTTGCTGATGAAGCAAACCTGGGTGGGAGGGAGACTAGTAAGGAGGATGCAGACATTCTTTAGTGCAATTTGGACCAGCTGAGCGAGTGGGCAAATAATAATGTGGATAAATCTAATGTCCATTTTGGTACCAAAAACAGGAAAGCAGGTTATGATGTGTATGGCTATAAATTGTCTTCAATCACCAGTCGCTGAAGGTAAGCATTCAAGTCCAGTAGCAGTAATGAAGGTAAACAATATGTTGACCTTCACAGCAAGAAGACTGTAAACAGGAACAGGGATGTCTTGCTGCAGTTTTACAGACCTTCATGGGACCGTACCTAAATATTTGTGCAGTTTTGGACTCCTTATCTAGAAAGGATGCTCTTTCTGTACACAGAGTGCAGTGAAAGTTTACCAGACTGATTCCTGGGAATGACAAGACTGACATTGAGGAGAGGTTGAATCATTTAGGATTATCTTCGCTGAAGTTCAGAAGAATGAGGGATGATCCCATAGAAATCTGTAAAATTAAAACAGGACTAGACGGGGTAGATACAGGAGTGATATTCCCAATGGCAGGGGAGTGCAGATATGGGGTAAACACAGAACTGAGATGAAGAGAAATTTCTTCACTCAGAGAGTGGTGAGCTTGTGGAATTCACTACCACAAAAAGCAGTCAAATCCAAAACATTATATGATTTCAAGAAGGAGTTGGATGTAGCACATGGATGCAAAGAAATCAAACGATATGGAGGAAAAATAGTCACAAGCTATTGAGTTGAATGATCAGCCGTGATCATCATGAATGATGCAGCAGACCTGAAGGGTGAAATGACCCCATGAGGGGCTTGGATAGGATAAATAGACAAATCCTTTTCCCTGGGGTGGGAGAGTCCAGAACTAGAGGGCATAAGTTTAGGGTGAGAAGGGGAAGATATAAAAGAGACCTAAGAGGCAACTTTTTCACTCAGAGGGTGGTACATGTATGGAATGGGCTGCCAGAGGAAGTAGTGGAGGCTAGTGCAATTGCAACACTTGAAATGTATCTGGATGGGTATATGAATAGGAAGGGTTTGGAGGGATATGGGCCAGGTGCTGGCAGGTGGGACTAGATTGGGTTGGGATATCTGGTAGGCATGGATGGGTTGGACCGAAGGGTCTGTTTCTGTGCTATACATCTCTATGACTCTAAGACCTACTCCTGTTCCTGTTTTTTATGTTTGTATGCAACAGAGAGGATTGATCAGGCCAATATCATGGTGTAGTGTACATTGATTTTCAGAAAATATTTGATGTCGTGCTGCACAATATTCCTATAAACAAAGTTAGGGCTCATGGAATAAAATTGCAACGTGGAACTAATATTAGCTGAGTGGTAGGTAAAAGGACGTTACAGTTAACAATGGGTTTTTTGGGAAAGATTTGTTCTTGATTGATATTTTGATTAATGCCTTTTCTGATATATATTAATAATTCAAATTTTGGTATACAGGGCAAATTCTTTTAATTTGTGGATGCAATGAAACTTGGACGCAATCTAAACTGTGTGGACAGTGCAAAACTTGAAAACTACAAAGGCAAGTTGGTGGTGTGGACAGATAAGTGGTAAATGAAATTTAAAACAGGGAAGAGTCAGATGATACATTTTTGTAGAAGAACATGCAAAGATGATATAAAAGTAAGAGTACAACTCTAAAGGGGTGAAGAAAAGAGGTACTGGGATGTATAAGTTATTAAATGTTGCAGAACAGATTGAGAGATTAATAAAACATTCAATATCTTGGTCTTTACTAATATGGTTATAGAGTACAAGAGTCGAAAAGTGTGACACTAGAAAAGCACAGCAAGTCAGGCAGCATCCGAGGAGCAGGAGAATCAACATTTTTGGGCATAAGCCCTTCATCAAGAATGTGGTGGGAAGGGGAGCTGAGAGATAAATAGGAGGGTGAGGGTGGGGATGGGGGAAAGGTAGCTGGGAAGACAATAGGTAGATGCAGGTGGGGGGTGATGGTAATAGGTTGGAGGGGAGGGTGGAGTGGATAGGTGAGAAGGAAGATGGACAGGTAGGACAGTTCAAGAGGGTGATGCCAAGTTGGAGAGTTGGAAGGATGAGGTGGGGGGAGGGGAGTTAAGGAAACTGGTGGTTAATGCTGATGCCGTGTGGTTGAAGGGTCCCAAGGTGGAAGATGAGGCTTTCTTCCTCCAGTCATCAGGTGGCTTAGATTTGGTGGTTGAGGAGACCCAGAACTTGCATGTCCTTGGCAGAATGGGAGGGAGAGTTGAACTGGTTGGCCACAGGACAGTGGAGTTGTTTGGCGTGTGTCTCAGAGATGTTCCCTGAAACATTCTGCGAGTTGGCATCCAGTCTCCTCGATGTAGAAGGATCCTTTCAGGGCTTGGACGGTGGTGAGTGGAGAGGTGTGGGTGCAGGTTTTACACCTCTTGCAGCTACAAAGGAAGGTGCCGGAGATCGGAGGGTGGGTTGGTGGGGGCTATGGTCCTAATAAGGGAGTCACGGAAGGAATGGTCTCTGCGGAATGCTCAAGGGACAGCGAGGGCAAGGAGGTTATATTCAATTTATATCAGGTAGGAGTTTAGCCTCAGCTAGAGTACTGAATCCAGGTTTAAGTGGTACATTTTATAAAAGATGTGAATACATTGAAGAGTGTATTGGAGTCAGAGCGCGAGGTCTATGAGAATGATTCCAGAGATGAGGAAATTCAGTCATGTAGAAAGGAGAATCTGGGACTTGTCTCCTTGAGAAAACTTCATTAAAGTATTCAGTCATGAGAGATCTAGTCACAGAAACTAGGAAGAAAATGTTCCCACATGAAAGGATCACGAATGAGAGAGCATAGATTTAAAGTAATGAGTAACAGAAGCAACAGAAATATGAGGAAAAGCTTTTTCATGCAGGAAGTGATTCAGATCTGGAACGCACTGTCCGAAAATTCAGTGGATGCAAAGGAGAATTGGATAGTTTTTTTGAAAAAGGAGAAGGCAGGAGAACGGCACTAGGTGATGTGCTTATTTGGAAAGCTATAACAGCTCTGAGATATCTCTAACTTTTCACAGGTCCAACAAAAGGTCCAACAATTGAAACTTTCACTGTTTCTCTCTGCAAGGATGTTGTCAAACCTAATGAATTTTCCTGCATTTTCTCTTTATTTTCCATCATCTGCAATATTTTATTTTTATGAATTGTCCATTTATTTGATTGACACTTTTCATAGAAATACTGCTGTACAGAAGTTGTTTGCATTGTTATATTTGTTCTCTGACTATTGCCTACTGTTTGCAACATTTTGAATCTTATTGGTCAAAACAAAAGTGAGCATCTATGGAGTAAACACTGACCCTTCCACAACCCACCACATAATTATTATGGCTCAGAAGGACAGCATTTGGTTCATTGTTTCTTGCTGGCTTCCTGCAAGTGCAGTTCACTTCGCATCATTTCCTACCGTAGCTTTGCACATTGTACATATTCTGATAATTCTTCAATGCTCCTTTGAAAGCTACCACTTCCACCAAGTAAATTCCAGATCCTGTGTCCTGGCTGTGTTGTTGCCATAGAGGTCTTCAGCAAGAAAAAGGCCCTTTGGTACATCAAGTTGCACCAGTTAAAAATTAAGCGCCTGGCCATTCTAATCCCATTTGCCCATACCCTTGTATGCCTTGGCATTTTTTTAAACCTCTGCTTCGAATCAACCTGTTTGGAGACGTTCTTACACACCTCTGGAGCAGATAGGACTTGAACCCTGGCCTCCCGGTCCAAAGGTAGGGATACTGACACAGCACTAAAAATATTCATAAGCATTTTTTCCTCATGCCACTATCACTTCTTTTGCTAACCATCTCATTGGATGGACGTTTGTTTTTCCGTCAATGGAAACATTCTCCCCTCCCCAACAACGACAACATTTTGTGCGTTCCTTGAAGGTTGATGAAAATGATAACGGTTTGGCGGTGTGAGACCCACCTTCTCCTCGTACCCTCCATCCAGGGAAACCTTGCTGTCATTTTCAGTTCTTGTTGTCATGATGATGCTCCATGCTCCGCCCCCTTTGCTGCGCGGCCTCGCGCTCCCCTTCCCATAACGGTCCGGCGCGGTTCCGGCTCCGCCCCCTTGGTGCGCGCCTCTGGCTCCCCACCCCCTCGTAATCCGGCGCGCCTCTGGCTCCGCCCCATTCTTGCGTGTGCCCGCTCGCCCAAGCTCCTGGAGGTTGACGTCACCAAAATGGCGGTGCTATGAGCTTCAAGTGCCAGTGAGAAGTGGAAAAGCAACGACAGGAGCGAGAGCTGTCACCGCCTTCCCTTTCCTTTCCCTTCCCGCCCCCGCCCCTTCTCCCTCCCCCAGCCGGACCGTCACTTCATTCCGTCTCTTTCCCTTTCTCTCTCGATGTCGGATAACCAGAGCTGGAATTCTTCCTCCGAAGAGGATCTGGACACTGAGTCCGGGCCGCCTGTTGAGCTGTGTGGGATACTGAGCAAGGTGAGCCCGGGGCTGGGGCGCCTCAACACCATTACCGGGGCCCGCAGCTTCAACCACTCTCATTCCCTTCCTTCAGGCACCCTCTCTTCTTCCCCCCCCCCCCCCCCCCCCTCCCTCCCTCCCCGGACCCCCGAGAAGAGGTTTGGCCCAGTCACTCTCAGTCTTCATCCTGCTGGGACCCCCTTCCCCCGGGACCCCGTTGATATTCTGTTAAACTCCTTGGCAAGCTTCTCACTGTCTCCCCGGTAACGGAGAGGCAACGGCAGGAGCTCCGTGGCCTGTTGCTCATTGCCAGCTACTAACTGGCTGATTAATTACATGGTGTAATATTAGAGGGAAAGTTATGAGAAGTGGGAGTCTTCGCATATGCAGAGCTTCAGTCTTGTTGTGTACAGCTTGGTGTTTCTTTTAGTAATGAAAGGGGTATTTTTGTTTTGACAGCTCCGTGCCTCGTGTTTGTACCGGAATCAAAGTTGTTTCCTGGTCTATGTCGTCTCTTTAATCCCGAGTCCAAAGTATTCGTGGACCCGGTTTTGGCCGATATGTCGGAGCCTTTTTTTGGCTTTAAAACTTTACTGTGAACGCGGGCGTGTTCATTTTGTTGTAACACTGGTGCTGGAGTGAGGAATACACTCAGCCCTCTGCCGTTTGTACTTGAATCAAGTGACTGGCTGACTGACTGGAAAGGGTAATTTTCGAAGGGCTTATAAAATAAATCAATCTTATAGGAAGCCTACAATACGAAATGAAACATTTTGATCCTTTTGAACATTCGAATCCAATCCAACCTATATCTTAGTATTCTATTACCAATTTGTTTTCATGTCTTTTCAGTGGACCAACTATATCCATGGGTGGCAGGACCGATGGGTGGTTTTAAAAACCAATACTTTGAGTTACTACAAATCCGAGGATGAGACGGAATATGGTTGCAGGGGATCAATCTGTCTAAGCAAGGCTGTCATTACCGTAAGTTTATCGGATGTTTGTATTGCTGGTCATGGTTTGCTGTTTCCATTGTATAATATGCAATAAATTAGTTTTACTAATTTGAATTCTGCAATATACCCTGTATGAAAAAAACACACCAGATTAATAAATCTTAGTGCCTTTTCAGCAGCTTTATGTAGAGAGATGATTGGCAAGCAAATTATTTTGTGTTGATTTGTTCAGGTCGATTTATTTTCACCATATGATCTTGGGTGATAGCTGTTTAGACGACTGCAGGTAACAACTGAGCTGCCCTGCTGCAATTTAGCTTTAATTATTTAAGCAGTCTATGTTTAAATTGATTCTCATGTGGATAGGAAGTGAGCATTTCACCAATAAGAAGAATGTTTTAACCTTATTCTGATTCCCAGTCCTTTCACATGAGTCTGGCTGTGAAAAGTTCATTTTGATGCCTTCCACAACCTCAGGATGTCTCAAAGCACTGTAGCCAATTAATTGCTTTTTGTAAGTTAGTAATTTAATTGCAAACTGGGTATTAGTGTCGTGTATCCAGCTTGGTCAGTAATAATCCAATGGAATTGTGCTTAGGCTCTGATTTGAGATAATCGCAACCAGCTTTTACTTTTCTCTCACCTATCCCTGCGGTAAAGAGGATTGGGAAATAGCATATTTTTCTTGTCTGGGAGTTGCAAGTGAGAGGGGGGGTGCTGGCAAAGGATAGTTTCTTGACAAAAATGTGTATCTAGTAGACCGACCAATGTTCATTAAAATTGCCACTCCATGAAGTATGTGAAAATGGGCGGGCAAACCCAAGTTTTTGCAGTACAGATATTTCAGGAATCTGAAATTTGCCTTTCCTTGATGTGGATATAAGCAAAGAATTCTGAAATGACTCACCAGTGCCATATTGGCAATGTTAATCTCTAGCATTTATTTGGGAGAGCATCTTTGTTTGCAGTTATTTCTGACTTCTCTCTAAAGTATGTCACAATTTATCTAAATATTAAGTTGTGCCTGAAGACTAAAAAAGTTCTCAATTGGCAAGGTATTGTAGCAGGGAAAAAAAACTAAGCTGGTTTTATCGTCATGTTATCATCTTTCTACTCACATGATGGAGTTACTTAGATTCCCTTGGTTAAGGGAGTCATGTTTTGTTCTGGCCTTAACTTATGCTTGAAATATTGAGGTAAAATATTCCCTGCACTTTGAATGCATTTGGGTTGCCGTAGATTAATTATCAGAAGTTAGCAACAACAGCCACCAACGTTTAATTTGTGTATTAAATGCTAGACAAGAGCTGGAGCAATAACAATACCAAGCTACTCAAGGAGGTATCTGGGCAGCTGACCAAATATTTTGATCAGAGGTGGGTGTTTCAGGAGTGACAAAGCAGGATTTGTGATGGAGTGGAGCAGATGTCCAGGGAGATCAGAGCCCAGGAAGCTGAAAGCATGTCTGCTAATGTTGAAGCATGTAAAATCAGTGTTCAAGAGGCCAAAATTGGGTGAGCATGCATATCTTGAGACTTGTAATGCTGGAGGGTGCTTCATTGTTTGGGACATAGTACAGGTAATTCTCAGATAACGCATGTTTCAGTGTGATTTGGCTAAAATGTTGTTGAGGAATTAAGAAATGGTGTTTTCGAGAATGTTTCCCTCAGTGCAATAGCACAACTTCAGTGGTGATCGTTCTGCGAGCTTCATTCTGCACATGCGCTGGTGTCAGTGGGTGACAGCAGGTTTCTGTAGAGAGAGGAAATCCCTGAGATGGATACATTGAGCAGCTTCCTGTGAAAGGTACTCTACTCTTAGAGCATTTTTGGAAAAAAATGGAGGGGTATAGTGACAAGAATATTAGCAAAAAGTGTCCTAGTAATAAAGTTGCAGGTGGTGAGTGCAAAAGAGAGGCTGTAACACTGGAAGAGAAGCTAGCTATTATAAAGCGTTTTGAGCATAAGGAGCGATTATATGATATAGCTCGCTTAACAGGAATGAGGGAGTCTATTTATGCACTATGATGACTCTCAGTCCCTGCACTAACAATATTTTTTAAATGTACTGTTAAATTTACTTCTGTTTCACTGCAATATAATTTATACCTTCATTCAGGCTGTGCTGTATTTTGTTAGATTTCTGGGTGATTTTTGAGTGATTGTGAGTGGTGGTGTTTTGCTGGTCTGCCCCTAACCCCACTGTTCCTGTAGGCAGCATTATTTATGTTAAGCAATTTTCTCATAAGTGGGGTTTTGCTGTGATGCAACTATGGCTTTATAAGAAAACTACCTAAATGGGAATTCATTGGTGATAATACCGCAATCAACATCCTGAGATTTACCATTGACCAGAAAATGAACTGGACCAGTCACGCAATAAAGCTAGGAGAACAGGTCAGAGGCTGAGAATTTTGAAGCATGAAACTCATCCATTGTTCTGGGTGTAGGTTTGCTTGCTGAGCTGGAAGGTTCATTTTCAGACACTGTCACCATAATAGGTAATGTCTTCAGTGTGCCTCAATGAAGCCAGAACCTTAACCCACTACCTATCCACATGACCGGAGTGTGATACGACAATCTGCACTTGGATGAGTGCAGTTGTTCTTCCACTGTCACTGTAAAAGTATTGGAATCCCTTACTAACAGCATTGTGGGTGTACCTACATTACATGTACCGAGACAGTTCAAGAATGCAACTCCATCTTCAGAGCAAATTCTTATGGGCAATAACTGCTGTTCTACCTACCAATCCCACATACTGTGAATGAGTAATAACAATGTTGCAGGACATAGAGAGATTTGAAGGATGAGAATTTTCAAACTGAAGTGTTTCACTGAAAGGCAATGGAAGTCAGCAAGCACAACATGAACAAGAGGTTTGGAATATCAGAATGCAGGCAGCTGAAATGTTTGTATCATTGTAGGTTCAGAAGCTAGTCAGTCAAGGATTGAAATAGTTAAATCTAGAAATGATAAAGGCTAAAATTGATTTTCAGCAGTAGGCAAAGTTCGGCATGATTGAAATTAAGTGACGTTACAGAGGGTGAAGGAGGCAGTGTTTGTGATAGTATAATGATGTAATTGGAAGTTCAACTTCAGATCAAACAAAGCTAAAGTTGTGAATGTCCTTTACAGTTGAAGGCATTTGCCGGGGTGAAAATGATGGTCAGAAAAACGTTTGTGGTGGGAACCAAATACATTAACTTCATAGAGTAGAAGAGATGTAGAGCATGGAAACAGACCCTTCGGTCCAACCCATCCATGCCGACCAGATATCCCAACCCAATCGAGTCCCACCTGCTACCCAACCCATATCCCTCCAAACCCTTCCTATTCAGATACCCATCCAAATGCCTCTTAACTGTTGCAATTGTACCAGCCTCCATCACTTCCTTTGACAGCTCATTCCATACACGTACCACCCTCTGCGTGAAAAAGTTGCCCCTTAGGTCTCTTTTATATCTTTCCCCTCTCACCCTCAACCTATGCCCTCTAGTTCTGGACTCCCCGACCCCAGGGAAAAGACTTTGCCTATTTACCTTATCCATGCCCCTCATAATTTTGTAAACCTCTATAAGGTCACCCCTTAGCCTCCGACGCTCCAGGCAAAACAGCCCCAGCCTGTTCAGCCTCTCCCTATAGCTCAAATCCTCCAACCCTGGCAACAGTTGTGCAATATTTAGTTGAAGGACATGTCTGCTCATCCAAAATTGGATAACAATGTGATAAATCAAAAAAAGTAGAGAGCTTCAGGAGTGCTTGAGGTAGGATTGTGTTGCTGGCATTGATTATATATTTTGTTTTTTATATAATACCACTAAAGGGAGGCAAGGGTAGATCCTTCAGGGTTTCCAGAGTTGAGTTTCATGTTCTTTCTTTGTCTTTCCAAGATGAGACATTTAATATGTATCTACAGTTGTTATTATAGTTTATTTTCAATAAACACTTGGCAATTTTAATGTACATAGTTTGCTTAACTGAAGCAGTAATTGTGCCTAATGTTTAAGTCTGTACCAAGACAGCACAGCAATCAAAATTTATAATTAGAAGTGGGCAACTTTTCAAGTGGGTTCAAGCGTTCATTAAAATTTTGTTTTTTCCTTGCAAGTTAGTGATTTGTTATAGGTGTGTTAGCACTCCAGTAGCGATTTCTCATGAGTTGGATTATGAACCTTATGTGCTGTTGAGTCAAGAGGTGGCAATTTAGTCAAATGTAGTCATGCTTGTCTGAATAAATAATTGGTCAATGATTTAATTAATCAGTCCTGACCTGAGGACATTAAGATTTCAAAAACCTATACAGTTCAGGTTAGTGGCTTTAGGATAAACATTAAATAGGGGACCTTGGGTGTGGTTGTGCTAGCTCTCTCTGTTGTGACAATGAGTTCAATATGTAAATATTCTATGTGAATCAAAGAGTGATTGAGGGAAGGACTCATGGACTTTAGTAAGGCATTTGAGAATGATGCCTCATGCCTGGCTGGTACAAAGGCAGTCTCTTGGATTATGGGCTGAGTTGGCTAGATTTGATACAAAACTAATTCTGTCGTCGAAGACAAGCTGTGAAAGGGCACCTTTTGGAATGGTATCCCACAGGCATCAGTGCCTTTGTAATACTTAAATGATCTGGAGGAAAATTTAGGTGGTCTGATTTGTAGATGACACCAAAATTGACAGTTGCAGATAGTGAGGAGCATTGTCAAAGGACACAGTGGGCTTTAGATAGTAGATTTGGGCAGAAAAATGGCAGATTGAGTTTAATCTGGACAAATGCGAGGTGATGTATTTTGGAAGATCAAATTCAGATGCAAATTACATCTGGTCTGAACTCCCAGGAGCATTAGTATGCAGGACGATCTGGGAAAAGAGGGCCACAGATCCCCCTGAAAGTGGCACACAGGTGGCTAAGATGGCATACAGCACACTTGCCTTCATTGGGGCATCAAATCTAAAAGTTAGCAAGTTACATTCAAGCTATATAAAACTTAGGGCACATTGCGGATGTTGCGTGCAGTTTTGGTCGCCACATTGCTTGAAGGACATGGATGTTTTGGAGACAATGAAGAGATGGTTAACTGGGATGTTGTCTAGTCTGGATGGTTTTAGTTATGAGGAGAAGTTGGATAAACGGAGTTTTCTTTCACTGGAAAGACTGAGATGGCAGAACATTCAAATACAAGAGGGCATAGGTTTAAACTGAGAGGGGAACGTTTAAGGGAGAAGTGTGGGTAAGATTTTTCACAAGGGTGGTGGGTGCCTGAACACACTGACAGTGGAAGCAGGTATGTAAGCAACCTTTAAGGTATATCTTGATAGACACGTGAACAGGAGGCAAACAGATGGATAAGCAGTACGCAGGGCCATTAGTAGCTAGTCTAAATGAGGATTTGGAATTAGTGCAGTGGCTCAAGGGCCTGTTCTTGTGCTGTATTGATTATATATTGTATAAATGGTGATATAATGTTAGAGAATGTTATTCTCCATTACGACCACATCTTGGCTCAGTATATTGTCACTTTGTTTTAGAAGGATGGACATGTTTAAGTGTGCATTATATAAAAAGATAATTAAACCTTCAATAATTTCTCTTACACAAAATATCAGCAACCGAGCAAATAGTAGTGATTAATTATTATCAAGAATAGAGGACACTTTTCTGGGGACTGTGGACACATTTCAAACCCATTATCAGGATAAGCTTTTAACCTTGGATAAAATAGTGAGCAGCTTAAATGAGTTTATTTGATCCAGGAAAGTGAAGTGTTATTATATGTTTGAAACTAATTTTGCCAGCAGTTGCATTTGTCATCCTATGGTTTGACCTTCGTGTGCAATGGACATTGTACTGTTAACTTTAGCCTCAAATATTGCAAAATGGAACATGTGGCATTTTCATTTTGGCCACTCCACTGTTGGAAAGAGCAATGGTGTTTGGTAAATTGTGGCCTTTGCCCAATTAGGATTGTGTTTGCAGGATTTGCAATGTTATTCAGTTTTGTGTGCCCGTATAATAAAGCATGTCAGGTCTATGGAGAAACACAAGATTTGTGAAGTTGAGATCAAATAATTAAAAATCTAAGTGATATTTTCTCATTGGATTGTGAAAGATTGAGGCATTTTAATGTGCTCAATGATGATTTTTGACATCATGAGAAACCACTTCACCATTTTGCTGAATGCATGTAACAGATTTAAACTCGTCTAGTACAATGGAAGTCATGAAAGCATTAAAGCAGAAAACTGAATGCCATTACAGAAAAGGTGGTAAAAACAGAAAAGGGATATACAATATTGTGCAACATCATAGTTTTGGTCTAGCCTAGAGTCAAAGCACAGAAAATGTACCCTAGTGTTATGAGATCTATGTTCCATAATTCAACTTGTTATATTACATACATTGATGTACTTGAAATGTTTTTGGTAGAATAAAAGCAAAATACTGAGGACACTATAAATCTAGTGCACAGAGAATGTGCCGATTCGGTCAGGTTACTAGTTTTTTCAGTAGTCCCGTTGTGAATTCAGAACAGTGGGAATGGATGTCAGGACAGTTGCATGCTTCTCCAGTAGAATGTGAGGGGTAATGGTCACCACTAATGTCCCCACTGAAGTGCACCCAACTCTAGCTCCTCAGAAACCGTGTTAGGGAGCTGGAGCTGGATGAACTTCAAATTATTCTGGAGGGGGTAATAGAGAGGAATTGCAGGGAGGTAGTCTCACCTCTGGTACAGGAAAAATATATTCTGGATTCATGGTGCTGGAAGAGCACAGCAGTCCAGAATCTGGTTTCCAGCATCTGCAGTCATTGTTTTTACCTACAGGAAAAATATAGATGGTTTACAGTCAGGGTATGGAAAGGAAACAGGCGGACAGTGCAGGGATCCCCTGTGGCTGTTCCCCTCAATAAGTATCCCGTTTTGGATATTGTTTTGGGGGGAGGGGGGCACCTACCAGGGAGAGCCATAATGGGCTCTGAGCCCAGCTCTGTGGCTCAGAAGGGAAAGGGGAGAGTAGAAAAGCCCTAGTGGTATGAGACTCGAGAGTTAGAGGAACAGTCTGGAAATTCTATGGTTGCGAGCAGGACTCTCAGAAGGTACGTTGCCTTCTAGGATCCGGGATGTCTCTGAATGCACCAGATTCTGAAGGGAGAGGGTGAGCAGCCAGAAGTCATGGTGCACAAAAAGGATGAGGGTCTAAAGTGATTTCAGGGATTTAGGTTGGAAGCTAAAAAACAAGGCAAGCAGAGTAGTAATCTCAGGATTATCACGGGTGCCACATGTGTGAGAGGTGAGGAAAAGGGAACGATTGCAGCTAAACATGTGGCTACAGGGATGGGGCAGGAGGGAGGGTTTCAGATATATAGATTATTGGGTACCTTTTTGGAGAAGGCAGAACATGTATATGAACATCAGGATAGTGGAAAGAACTCGTGTCTGGAGTCTAAAGAGATAGGGAAGGCCCTAAATGAGTTTAGTTTGCTTCAGTATTCACTAGACAGAAAAATCTTGATAGTGAGAATACCATGGACCAGGTTAATGGGCTTGAACAGATTGATATTAAAGAAGTAGATGTGCTGGAAATTCTGGGAAGCATTAAGATAGGCTCCCAGGGCCAGACCAGATAGATCCAAGGTTCTGCAGGAAGCGAGTAATATTGCTGTGTCTCTGGCGATGATCTTTGCATCCTCGCTCTCCACAGGAGTAGTATTGGATGATTGGAGGGAGCTGAATGTTACTCTTCTGTTCAAGAAAGGAATCTGGAAATCCCTGGAAATTACAAACCAGTCAGTCTTGGGTCTGTGGTAAGCAAGATACTGGAAAGGATTCTGGGATAGGATTCTTGACTATTTGGAAAAACATAGTTTGATTAAATAGAGTCAGCATGATTTTGTGAAGGGCAGGTCATGCCTCAAAGCCTTATTGAGTTCTTTGAAGATGTGATGAGACAATTGGAAGGTTCAGCAGTGGATACTGTGTATGTGGATTTCAGGAAGGCATTTGATAAGGTTCCCCATGGTAGGCTCATTCAGAAAGTGAGGAGGTATGGAATACAGGGAAATTTGGCTGTCTGGATACAGATTTGGCTGGCCAAAAGAAGATAGCGAGTAGTATTGGATGGAAAATATTCCACCTGGAGGTCATGACCTGTGGGATACCACAGGGATCTGTTCTTGGGTCTCTGCTATTTGTAGCTTTTTGTAAATGACTTGGATGAATAAGTGGAATGGTGTGTTAGTAATGATGGTTGGTGGTGTTGTAGATGGTGTCGAGGGCTGTTGCAGGCTACAACAAGACATTGACAGGAGGCAGAGCTGGAATGAGAAGTGGCTGATGGAGTTCAACCTGGATAAATGTGAAATAAATCACTTTGAAAGGTTGAATTTGAATGCTGGTTACAGGGTTAAAGACAGAATTCTTGGTAGTGTGGATCAACAGTGTGAACTTTGGGTCCATATACATAAATCCCTCAAAGTTGCTACCCAAGTTGACAGAGTTGTTATGGCGTATGGTGTGTTGGCTTTCATGAACAGCGGGGTTGAGTTTAATTGCCACATGGTTTTGCTGCAGCTCTACAAAACCCTGTTTAGTCCACATTTGGAATATTACATCCAGTTCTGATCGCCTCATCATAGGAAAGGTGCATAGAAGGTTTACCAGAATGCTGCCTGGCTTGGAGTGCTTGTCTTGTGAAGAAAAGTTGAATGAGCTAGGGCTTTTCACACTTCAGAGAAGACTGAATAGAGATATACAAGGTAATTACAGGCATAGATAGATAGCCAGAGACCTTTGTCCAGTGCAGAAATGGCTGCCACGAGGGGGTCACAATTTTAAGGTGATTGAAGGAAGGTATCATGGAGCTGTCAGGCGTAGGTTCTTTATGCAGAGTGGTTGGTGCATGGAATGCACTGCCAGTGGTGCTGGTGGTACAGTCAGATGTTAGGAACATGTAAGCGACTGCTGGACAAGCACATGGACGGCAGTAAATTGAGGGGTGTGTAGGTTAGGTTGATCTTAGATGAATGCTCGGCACTACATCATGGGCCGAAAGAACAGTACAGCATAGTACAGGCCTATGTTCTAATGCTAGAGAAACCCAGCAGCTCTGGTAGTGGTGAAAGAAACAACAGTTCTGAAGATGTTAAGTTGGACTGTTGAAACAAACAAATGTTGTTTCAAATGTTTTGGTAGGTTTCTTTCCCCAGGGTGAATTAAGTTGGTGCTGATAACTTGTGTTTTAGATACCAGGTGTCTCCTTAGTGTTCCCTGTAGAAATCATAATTAAATGAAATTTCACCCAAGGTTGAATTTTCCAAGTATTCTACTTAATCGATGTAGAAGTTTCCATTTCCTGCACTCATTCTGGTTGAAAATACCAATTTGCAAACATGTTTTATAGTAAACTTGTACAGTACTGTTTTGGGCATTGATTTTCTTGTGGACACAATCAAGGTTGAGGGTTCAAACTGAAGTTTGATTTTGAACAAGGTCCTAAAGCTGAGAAAATTGTGTTCTAAGCAGTGATGTATAGTGCAGTGCCAAGGATTCTTTCAAATCAGTGTACCTTTTGAAAATGTGATCTAAGGTTGGAAAAAGTTAAGAATAGCTGAGTTATAAAATCTAATTCAGAGTAAATTTATAATTTCCACTGTTGTCTGACTTCAGATGATGTGGTAGTTGGCTTCAGGGCTCAAAAGGAAACATTTCAGTGTTCCCAACATACTTTAACATTTTGCTGTAAACTGTTATGGGCCTTGAGTGAGAGGATTAAGATTGGCTGAGATGGCTCATGTACTTTGGTCTTAACTGAATTAATTTTCATTGCCCGACTATTACGTACGTGGTGCAATCTATGGAAGATGACGCTACAGCAATTCTTTCGAAACAAGGAGTTACCATATAATGAGATCAAACTCTCGATTAGAATTTTTACCTGATGCTGCAGATTTTTTTTTCAGTTGTTTAATCTTTTCATTTCTTAATTTTATTTTGATCTCCCTTTTGTAGAATAAACAGGAATGCTACTTCTAAACTGATTTGTTGGATTCAGTTACCCATGTTAGAATTATAAAATCAACCTTTTCTGTTTTATTTGTTGAATGTAATATGAATCTTTGTAGTTAATACTGCATTAGATTACTTACAGTGTGGAAACAGGCCCTTCGGCCCAACAAGTCCACACCGCACCTGCCGAAGCGCAACCCACCCATACCCCTACATCTACCCCTTACCTACTCTACGGGCAATTTAGGATGGCCAATTCACCTGACCTGCACATCTTTGGACTGTGGGAGGAAACCGGAGCACCCGGAGGAAACCCACGCAGACACTGGGAGAACGTGCAAACTCCACACAGTCAGTCGCCTGAGGTGGGAATTGAACCCGGGTCTCTGGTGCTGTGAGGCAACAGTGCTAACCACTGTGCCACCGTGCCGCCCAAATAATAATAATAATCTTATAATAAAGTACAGCAAACACTCTAACATTGTTAAAAACCAACTTGAATTCAGAGCACTTTATTTCACTATATAGCTCAAATTTTTTTTTTGAGCAGCCGTGCAGGTTTATTTTTTGAGTTGTGAAGAACAAAATATCACTGCATTGATTTTCATGGTTTAATTGAACCATGAACAAAAATCATTGATCACCATTTATGATTCACTGATGTACTCAGTCATGACATCTTGTGATGCAGTAAGAGCTCCATGCTTACTAACTGGCAGTGTTTTAATTGAAAACTCTTATGGCGTTCACATTTTTACTGAAATATATTTGTGGTTTGTTATTTTCATCACAACGCAGAACTTCTACCAGTCAATACTTATAGCTAAATCTGGTCTTAGTGCTCCTTGTATTCAGGTAGTAATTTTTACCCTGTATGCAAGATCAATCCTTTTAAAATTTTATTTAAAACATAAAGGTAGCATATATTCTGGGATGAGAGTGACATACACAGCTCAGGTTTTGTATGTTTAAAGTTCATGCACTTGACTTCCAGTTATGATACTGGATGATTAAAACAAGTTCTAACAGAACTTAACTCTGTTCCCCTCTGCACAAGTGTTCCCAGATCTGACTGTTTCCAACATGGTTTTTTTTATGTTGACAAGCTGATAATTTTTCTTGTCTTGCAGCATACAACAAGCAATAAGAAACATTTAATAGGCTTTTCTTTATACTTCAGTGTTTATTAGTTGGTCTTCTGTTTTATTGTTTATCCTGCTTTTTAAGCATTATTTTATTACTTCTGAAGAAGCAAACAGGGCAACATAAACCAAAACAAAAATAATGGTATAAATGACCATGGGAATACAGGATTGGAGGAGTGGAAACTATTATTATTTAAGATCCTTAAGGAAAGGATTTAGTCATTTTGAAAAATATGACCTTAACTATGAGGGGCAGCATGGCTTTGTGCAGGGAAGGTCATGTCTCAAACGTGATTGGATTTTTGAGGTTGTGATTGGATTTGTGATAAAGATGGTTGAGGGCGAGGTGGTGGTTGTCTTTATGGACTTTAGCAAAGTCTTTGACAAGGTCACTTAAGGCAAATTGATACAAAAGATGAAATCATGGGATCCACAGTGAGCTGGTTAAATGGATACAGAAGTCATTAGACATTATTTATAGAAGGTAGACAGTAGTGGTAGAAGAGTGTTTTTCAGATTGGAAATCTGACTAGTGGCATATTTCTGCAGGGATCCCTGTTATTTGTAATATAACTGTAAATGACTTGGAGAAATGTAGGTGGCCCGATTTAGTAAGTTTGTAGATGACGAAGACTGGGATCTAGTGCAGATAGTCAGGAGGATTGCTGGAGGATACAGCAAAATATAGGCTGGAGACTTGGGTGGATAAATGATAAACGAAGTCTAATCTGGACAAATGTGAGGTGATATGTTTTGAGATCTAATGCAGGAGGGAAGTATACAGAAAATGGCAAAACTCTTAATGACCTCAACATACAGGGGGATCAAGGCATATAGATCCACAGTTCCCTGAAAGTGACCACACAAATGAATAAAGTGGTCAAGAAGAAATATGGAAGAAGTATTGCTTTCATAGTGGATAAAAATTGGCGAGTCATGTTGCAGCTATGCAGAAATTTAGTTAGGATACATTTGGAATGTTGTATGTAGTTGTGGTTGCCACATTAACCGAAGGATGTGGAGGCTTTGGAGAAAGTTTACCAGGATGTTGCTGCTTTGGAGGATATTAGCTATGAGGAAAGATTAGACAAACTTGGGTTCTTTTCACTTGAATGTTGAAGGATGAGGGTCAACTTGATAAAGGTTACAAAATTGAAGCGTGGATAAAATGGATAAGCATTTTCCCCCCGAGGATAGAAATGCCAATTACTAGGGGACATATTTTTAATGTAAAAGAGGATATGTTTGAAGGAGATGAGAGGCAATTCTTTTGAGGCTAGTAAGTGCTTGGAATGTGCTGCTGGAGGTGGTGTGGAGGCAGATATGATAGCAACCTTTTAAGAGGCATCTTTCCAGATATGATTCAGCAGTGAATGCAGAGATACGGACAGGATAGAGACAAAAGGTTTTTAGTTTTAAAAGGCAACATGTGTTGGTGCAGCTTGATGGGCCAAAAGGCCTGCTCCTGTGCTGTACCTGCTAATTTGTTCCTTAATATTGATAGGAATGAAATAGGCAGGAGCACTGGGACGAGAAATGGCTAATATAGAAAAGCATAGAAAGTAGAAACTGCTTTAACTGTCTTTCAGAGAATGAAACAGATTGGCCAGTATGTATTTCAAAGGGAGTCATAATGTGAATAAATATCATTCTGACAATACTTTATGCATCCCTTATTTTTGGAGGTCCCTCAACGCCAACTTTGTCCTAAAAGAAAGAAATAAAAACAAAATACTGGAGATCTGAAATAAGATCGTCAGAAAAAGCACCATATTTGGAATCATCTGTCAAGAGAAATAGAGACAACATTGATTCCAATGACTCTTCTTTGGAGCCTGAACTGATATGCTGCCAGATCTGCCGAGTTGTTCCAGCACTTAGTTTTTACACTGAAAACAAATTGGATCAAAACACACACAATGGTTTGGCAATTGAGGCTTGACATTGAGTAACTTGAAACAGCTGTTATTACCCTTGATATCTTGGTAGGTTTTGGGTGTTATTCTTGATAATTAACTCATGCTTACTAAGAAATATCTGTCCCATTTGCAAGCCTTCATTGTATATGAACAGTGCAATACCATTTGCTAATGTGTAAGCTCAGGTTTATAATTACCTTTTTAACTTGCTGAATATAGTATGAGCCGCCTTGAAAAGCTAAATTTTGTAAAATATTAGGATTCGATTTATTTTTGAGAAAGGGGATGTTGAATTCAAGGGCATGTGGTTACTGCTATTGATTTGAATAAAATCCTTGCATTCGAATAGCATTGTTGCATTAACTGCATTTTGTAGGCTGTTTTTTGCAGCTTGCCATCCTGGGAAGCCAGTCTAGACCATAGTTTTTGCCTGCTTTCAATATTCATTTATCACTCAGTATTATATCTTAATTTGAAAGTTGCTACTTCAAATGCTTTTTGAAGAAGGCACTCCTATTGAAATGTCAACTTTGAAATTTTTTATTAAGCTTTGTGTTTCACACCTTTGTGTGAGGTGAAGTTATTTTTTTGTAAGACAGGTTGGGTCAGTTTTTGTGTTCGTAGAATGGGGCTTTGAGATGTCAGTGTTCATGTACTGAGAAGCTGAGTACAGCCTGTATAAAAGTTTTTGACATGTAGTTTGGCAGAGGAAGTGCAGCAAGAGAGAGAAGTGTACTGATTTTTCCTGAATTGCAATTTGGAATTCAGTAATCAGTTTTATAATTTTTCCTTGAGGGAATCTGACTTGTTATCTTATTTTTATTTTCTGTGTATTTTGTGATTGGTGGGAAGGGCCACATTAATCCTCAAACTGATGTTGTCTGATTGAAAATATTCCAAAGTAAAACCCATTCTACACCTGAATGCAGCAATGTATTAATTTAGAAACCGATTTGATACATTTTTGTAGTGTCTGCTGGACTTCAGGGATCTGACCAAATCTTTTGCTCAAATGGATCTGAAAGCAATGAGGGAATATGGAAGGCGTACATATTGTGCTGATTACTAGGTTTTCTTGCAACCTTAGATTAGGAACTAAATTTTAAGTAAGTCCCCAAAGAGTTGCAGGTGCTGGAAATCATAAACAAAAACAAATTGCTGGAAAAATTCCACAAGTTTGACAGCATCTGTGGAGAGAAAGCAGAGTTAATGTTTCGGGTCTAGTGACGCTTCTTCAAAACTGAAGTTTAGGAACTATTTTACTTCCTATTGCATTTCAATATTAAACAATGAATTAAATCTTTCAAAAGTTGAGGTAGTTTTGGATGTGTCTGATGTTGGAAGTTTGGAACCAAGTCACATTTTTGTGGGAGACGTTGAATTAGTACCTCACCAGGTCCGTTCACAGGATACTGCTGATGGTCCAGTTCATTGTGAATGGAACAAAAAGCAGTAGGTTGATTACAAGATGCTGCTGTTGTTTCCACAGCACTGCAACCTAGTACCTGGCAGCGTATTAGGCAACTCACTGTACTTTGGTAAATATCTGTATTTTTCTGCTTTTCGTAACTTCACACAGGGCGACTGGAGTTGATTGTTCTGAGTCTTGGCTCCAGTAAATCTCTGTTTAAGGTTTTTGTCCTTGGGGAAGTCAAGTTTCTACACCTTATCAAACAAATCGGAACTCTGCACATGAATGTTCCTCAGTTGTTTAATTTGGAGATGCTTATGCAAAGTAACCTATCACCATTTTAATTGATACCAAAAAGTCATTTTTAGTACTAGGATTGAACACAATTTTTGTAATTAAGTGATACTGAAGGTAAATAGTTAATTTGGTCTAGTCTTTGTTATTTGGGCTGAAACAATAAGTTGTCATCTAATAAATCAGAAACAGAGAAGATGAAAATGGTAAAAGAAGTTTACATTTATATTCCACTTTTTCAATCACCAGGCTTTCTAAGAACTTGATAGTCAGCAAAGTACTTTTGAGCATAGCTGCAAATATAATGTAGGAATCACAGCAGCCAATTTACTCAAACAGCAACATTTAGTAATGATTAGATAATCTATTTTTGTGATGTAGATTAAAGGTTAAATATTGCCAGGACCCCAGGGACAATACTTCGAAAATTGTTCTAAATAGTGCCGTGGAATCTTTTATATCCAGTCAAACAGGTAAACTGGACCTTGATTGTTTCATCTAAACAGTAACACTTCTGACAGTCCATATCTGTTCGAGGGCAGGGGTCATGTAAGACAAGATTATTTTAAAAGCAGGTGTTCTTGTAGAAGCTGAGATTGACCTTTGTTATAGATTGCATGTGGGAAATGAAATTCAGTTTGGAGTGAAGCATGATGCTAAGGTTATGAATTCACATGATTCATTCTGACTCACTGGCTGGGCTAGTAAATGTAATCAATTAGAACGTTTGTGATGCTGCCCAAAGACAATGACTCCCTTTTCAATTTTGAGCTGGAAGTTTTGATTTATCAAACATGCAACCATCAGAATAGTCTGAGATTGTGGAAAAAGAATGCATTGATCAGTAATGTGTACAATTGAGCAATTTGGTAAAGAATGCCAGAATAAAAGTATATGAATAGGAAGGGTTTGGAGGGATATGGGCCAGGTGCTGGCAGGTGGGACTAGATTGGGTTGGGATATCTGGTCGGCATGGACAGGTTGGACCGAAGCCTCTGTTTCCATGCTGTGCGTCTCTGACTCCATATGCCAGAATAAAAATAATACATTGCAATCCCTTATTTTAAATGCATTCTGGGTAGAGGCTTGCCAAGGCTGCTTGTACTGGTGAATGAAAGATTGGAAAAGTCTTAAACTGAGGGAATGAAAGTAACCGTGTCTTGGTTTAAAGAGAGGTTTGATAGCACGAGTTGTAAATCAAGGTACTAAGTTAAATTAAGAATCTGCATGAACGTTTGTCTTCTCACATTTGCTAATCTTTTGTCTTGTTTCTCTAATATTTGCACTTTATAACTTTTTGTGCTCCACCTTTTATTTCTTGTCCCATTTATTCTAGTATTTTAATACATTTTAAGGGGAATAGTTGAAAATGTGAAATTGGCTCAAAGTGAAACAGCAGCCTTTTTAAATCTGTTTTATACAATTTCATTTCCATTTAGTTTGAGAAATACTGCCAAGATCTTTAATTTTTGGAAAAATGTGACAGACTATAAAGAAGCCTCCAAGGAATTTGAACAATTATAACGACTGTTCAGTGACTTTCACTGAAAAGAATTGAGCACTTTGGAAAATCAGCTGTTGGTTCATTGTGAATCTATTTCACTCAGTGTAGAACTCTAACTTAGTGGGTTTAACTATTCCTTAGAGTTGTTTCAATTCTTGTTTTGATACTATCTAAACTTCCAAAACATAAAATGTTTCTCTTTTGGAAAAGAAACAAACTTAACGTTTCAGGTCAATGACCTGTTAACACGAAATGTTAACTTTGATTTCCTTTCCACTGCACCCTGAGCTATTAAAAACAGATTAAAAATGATAGCAGCATTTTAGTTTGATTCTCAATATGTGCAGTAATTAAAAAATTTCTCATTGTATATTTGGATTCTACTTTTTAAAACAGAATTTACTAACTTACAGCATAGGATAATCTCAGGACCATGCATCTTTAGTCTTTATATCCTATAGTGTAAACTCCTATTAGTAAAAATCTCAAATTGTAAACTTACAAATTTACTCCTGCCAATGCTTGAGTCGTGGTGTCCATGCTGACCATCATCCCAAACAAACCACCTCGACTCCAAGATAAAAACAGACAATGTGGATGCTGTAAATCAAACAAAAACAGAAAATGCTGGAAAAGCTCAGCAGGTCTGTGAAATCAGTTGATGTTTTGGATCTGGTGTACCTTCCTCTGAACTATGCTCAGTTCCTGTACTCAAAAGGTCTGAGCAATGAAGGCAAGCATGCTAAGCGCCTCCTTAACTACCCTATCAATATGTGATGCAAATTTGAGAGAATATGTACATGAACCCCCAAGGCTTTGTTCAACAACACTGCCTAAGGCTCTACTTTTAATTGTAGAAGTCTTGTCTTTGTTTATTGTCTTTTCTAGAGTTATTTCTATTTGCCAAAAAAACCCTCCTTTTGAAAGTCTTGTCATTTAAGACTGTGACAACTATGTATTTGCAATTAAAAACAAATATATTTTACATCTGCCAGCTTACTTAGTAACAACTCATTTTAGTTTTAAAATGATAGAATTTCCAATATGTCAATAACAACATTACTATTCACCCACCTTAATTCAATTTTGAAATGGACACAGAAATATTACTTTCTCAGAAATACTTGAGATACTTAAACTCTGTGTTAGGAAGCATAATCATTTATCATTCATTGTCAAACCAAACTCTCTCCTTTTTACCTGACCTTGTAGCATTTCACATTCTCGGTTGTAACTAAATCCACAAAATAGCACATCGTGGATTTTGTAATGAAACCTCTACATCATGTATGCAGAAGCGAGAAAGTACTAACCTTGACATTGAAGTTTGCGCCATGAGTTTTGAGGCCAAATGAATCAAAATATTCTTTTTTAAGAAAGTGATCGTGTAACATTACATCATCAATTATTACATTAAATTATCAATCTGAACCTGAAATTGCAAACGTTCCAAACCAAGTAGTCACTTGATCTTTTCAGACACTTGCATGACAATCTGATAATATACTAGGTACTAAAACATTATATTATGCAATTGTATTTAGTAAATTATTCCTTATAGTCGTCTTCCTTTTGTAATTGAAAGTTTGGCTATATTTCATTTTGACAACTAATTATACTTAAGGATATTTTATTGAAGTCTTTTGTGTGTTAGACGTAATTTACATTTGTGCTGTAAATGTGCAAGATTCATTTGCATATTTGCAAAATCCACTTTTGTGATCAAGAGGTTTTTGTACATTGCAGCAGGATAGTTGGTAATTAAAATATGTAAAAAAGATGAACTGAAGAGAAGAAAGCTTTGAAACTATCTTGTGATAAATTGTCTTAACATTTTGGCCTACATTAGCTCTAAGATTTCAATGTGGACAAGGTGATGGGTGAGCAGAACTTAACGTGGGATAGAATAGAACCAGAAGAATTGAGCTAATGGAAATACAGGGCTAAGGATGGCAGGCTGGCCAAGGACAGTTGAGTCCAGAGGAGATCCAGGTGTGGTTCAAGATTTTGGCAATAATAAGCAAGTGATGGGAGATGTTGCGGAGTTGAAAGTAGACTGTTAGTGAGATGGTGGGTATGTCATTCGAAGCTTTAGCTTGGGGTTGAACAGAATGCTGATGTTGAGAATTGTTGATCTTGGACACATCAGTGGGGTAAATTTGCGTTTGCAGAATTGTAATTGTAGATACATTCTATTTTTGTTCAAAAGCGCACAATCTGCAGTCAGTCAATCCATGTCATATGTTATAAATTCCTACTTTGGAAATAGAACCAGTTGGACTCAAGATTGATATACAGACAGACAGAAACCTCACACCTTTTAATGTAGTGTCTGAGCTGAGATGTCACTTTTTTTAAAAACCTTAAGTTATCTGAAGTTCTGCGATTTGCATATTAATGAACCAAAACCTGCAACTCTTTTTCTAAAAGATGAAAGACTTAACAGCATTCTACGTTCAATATATCTTATCAGTTGCATGCATGACCCTGTGATCTTTTCCTATAAATTCTGCCTTATGATCCTGCTCTGCAGCTACGTGATGGAGCAGTGCTCCAAAAGCTAGTACAGAACAACCTTACATAACTGAACATCAATTATCTCAACAAGACCTCAATGTCACTGTACATGCATTGCAATTGAAGTGGGAAAATTCTATTCCTCATCCATTTAATGCATCATTTTCTATATTTGAACAGGAATATAGATGCAAGTATGCTTTAATAATGTCAGAGATGTTCGGTTCAACTCGTCCATGCTGACCAAATATCCTAACCTAATCTAGTCCCATTTACCAGCACTTGTCCCATTTCCCTCCAAACCCTTCCTATTCAGATACCCATCCAGATGGCTTTTAAATGTTGCAACTGTACCAGCCTCCACCACTTCCTCTGGCAGCTCATTCCATACATGCACCACCTTGGAATGAAAAAGTTGCCCCTTGGTTCCCTTTTTAATCTTTTCCTCTCACCCTGAACCTAATCCTATTGGTTCTGGATCTCCCACCCTGGGGAAAGACATTATCTGTTTGTCCTCTCCACGCCCCTCATGAATTCATAAACCTCTGTAAAGTCACCCCTCAGCCTCCGACAATCCAAGCTCATTCAGCCTCTCCCTATACTTCAAATCCTCCAACCCTGGCAACATCTTTGTAAATCTTTTCTGAACCCTTTTCAAGTTTCACCACATCCTTCCAATAGGAAGGAGACCAGGACTGCACACAATATTCCAACAGTGGCCTAACCAACATCCTGTACAGCTGCAAATGACCTCCCAACCCCTGTATTCAATACTCTGACCAATAAAAGAAAGCATACCAAATGCCACTTTCACTATCCTATCCCACTTGCAACTCTACTTTCAAGTAGAGCCTATACTCCAAGGTCTTTGTTCTGCAATGCTCCCTAGGATCTTGTATAGTGTGTAAGTCCTGCTCTGATTTGTGTTTCCAAAATGCAGCACCTTACATTTTAAATAAATTAAATTCTATCTGCCACTCCTCGGCCTGTTGGCCCATCTGATCAAGATCCCGTTGTACTGAGGTAACCACCTTCGCTATCCATTGCACCTCCAATTTTAGTGTCATCTGCAAAATTACTAATTATATCTCCAATGTTTACATCAAAAGATTTATATAAGTGACGAAAAACAGTGGACCCAGTACTGATTCTTGTGGCACACAGCTTGTCACAGGCTTCCAGTCTGACAAGCAACCCTCCACCACCACCCTCTGTCTTCTACCTTTTAAGCCAGTTCTGTATCCACATGGCGAGTTCTCCCTCAATTCCATGAGGTCTGACCTTGCTAACCAGTCTCCCATGAGGAACCTTGTTGGACGCCTTACTGAAGTCCATCTATATCACGTCTACTGCTCTGGCCTCTATCAAGTTTGAGAGACATGACCTCCCACATACAAAGCCATGCTGACTATCCCTAATCAGTCCTTGCCTTTCCAAATACACACACATCTTCAAAGTTTCCTCCCAACAACTTGCCTACCACTGATGTCAGGCTCACTGATGTTGGTCTATAGTTCCCTGGATTTTCCTTAATGCCTTCCTCAAGTACACTACGTTAACACTCCAGCACCTCACCTGTGACTCAAATATCTCAGTAAGGGGCCTGGCAATCCGTTCCCTGGCTTCCCACACAGTCCTAGGGTACACCTGACCAGGTCCTGGCAGCACTTCCTCCTCTGTAATATGGGCATTTTTCAAGGTGTCACCACCTATTTCCGTACATTCTATACGCCCCATGTCCTTGCCCCATGTCCTTCCCCACAGTAAATACTGATGCAAAATACTCGTTTTAGTGTCTCCCACATCTCCACAAATAGGCTTGCTGATCTTTGAGGGGCCCTATTCTCTCCCTAGTTACCGTTTTGGCCTTAATGTATTTATAAAAACTGTTTGGATTTTTGTTGACTCTATTTGCCCAAGCTATCTCATGTTCCCCATTTTGCCCTCCTGATTTCCCTCTTAAGTATATTCCTACTGCCTTTATACTGTAAGGATTCACTCAATCTCTCCTGTCTATACTTGGATTTTCTCAACTAAAACCTCAATTTCTCTTTTCCAGCTTTCCCTACACTTACCAGCCTTTCCTTTCACCTGAACAGGAATATACTGTCTGTGAACTCTCTAACTCATTTTTGAAGGCTTCCTATTTTCCAGTTGTCGCTTTACCTGCAAACATCTGTCCCAATCAGCTTTTGAGTTTTTGCCTAATACCATCAAAATTAGCTTTCCTCCAATTTAGAACTTCAACTTTTAGATCCGGTCTATCCTTTTCCATCAATATTTTAAAGCTAATAGAATTATGGTCACTGGCCCCAAAGTGCCCCCCCCCCACTTAAACGTCAGTGACTAGCCTGCCTTATTTCTCAAGAGTTTTGTACCTTCTCTAGTAGGTACATCCACGTACTGAATCAGAAAACGTTGTACACACTTAACAAATTCCTCTCTCTGAACCCTTAACACTATGATAGTCCCAGTCTGTGTTTGGAAAGTTAAAATCCCCTACCATAACCACCCTATTATTCTTACAGATAACTGAGATCTCTTTACAAATTTGTTTCTCAATTTCCCTCTGACTATTAAGGGGTCGATAATACAATCCCAATAAGGTGATGATCTCTTTATTTCTCAGTTCCACCCAAAACCTTCCCTAAATGTATTCACAGGAATATCCTCCCTCAGTACAGCTTTAATGCTATCCCTTATCAAAAATGCCACTCCCCTCCCCTCTCGCTCTCCTTTCTATCCTTCCTAAAGCATTTATACCCTGGAACAGGAAGCTGCCAATCCTGTCCATCCGAGTCATATTTTTGTAATTGCTATGATATCCTAATCCCATGTTCCTTACCATGCCCTGAACAGTCTCAGATTGATCTCTTTGCTCAGTTTGTCTGGTTCCCAACTCTCTCTCCTCCTCGTCTGTCTGTCTGTCTGTCGTCTTCGCCCCCCCCAATCCTCCTGAGCAGCTCGAGCAAATCTCCCTGCAAGTATATTGGTCTCCTTCCAATTCAGGTGCAATCCATCCATCCTTCCTTGTACCAGTCATTTCTAGTCCCGAAGAGATCCCAATCACCCAAAAAAGTGAATCATTCTCCCATGCACCAGCTCATCAGCAATGCATTCATCTGCTCCATCTTTCTATTCCTACCCTCACTAGCTTGTAGCACCAGCAGTAATCCAGATATTACTAACTTTGAGGGTCTCCTTTTTAAAATCCTGCCTAACTTTCTCTATTATTTGTCAGAATCTCATCCTTTTCTATTCCAATGTCATTTGTACATGTTGGAGCAATGACCTCCTGCTGGTCCCTCTCCCCTTTGACATCATGCTGCACCCCCTCTGAGACATCCTTTATCCTGGCACCAGGAAGGCAACACACCATTCTGATTTTTCACTGCTGGCCGGAGGAATGTCTGTCTGTGCCTCTGACACGAAAGTTCCCTATCACAATCGAGCACTTGGAACCCGACATACCCCTCATTGCATTCGAGCCTGTCTTGATAACAGAAACTTGGCTGTTTGTGCTACATTCCCCTGAGAATCCATCACCCACTTCATTTTCCAAAGCAGCATACCTGTTTGAAATGGGGATAGCCACAGTAGACTCCTGCCTGCTTACCCTTCCTACCTTTGTTAGCATTAACCTGTCTACCTGAATGTATCTGCGGCTTTTCTCCCTTCCAAAAACTGCTGGCCATCACACCCCCTAGCTCTTGTAAATTCCTCATTGCCTCTAACTGTCACTCCAACCGATCCATGTGATCTACTGGGATTCGCAATCAAACACATTTCCTGCAGCTGTAATGGTCTGTAACATGGAAACTCTCCCTAAACTCCCACATCCGACTGGAAGAACATATCACTATTAAAGGCCATTTTTGCTCCTTCAAAATCCACAGCTGCAGAAAATAGCATTGTCTTTTTGCCCAAAGAAAAGTGCTCCAGACTAACTTAGTACTTAAATTAAAAAAAATAAGAGTCATAATAGAGATTTCAATAACACAATCAAGAAAGAACCCACTGTATTCAGCACTGAAAACTTACAGCAAGGTTACACATTAAAAACATAATTAACTTCAAATGTATACTTGAGATGTGATGTTAGACTCCAGTCTCACGCTTTTTATAAAAAGGCTCTCTGATAAATTTTCTCCCCGAGGACAAAGGTTTGTGACTGAACACAAGAACAACATGTGTGCAAGCCCGAGCTGTGCACTCGAACAGCAAGATTCCTGCTCAACGTTGACTCACTCCGTTTTGCAAACCCAACAACTGTGTTTTCTTCCGCTCATTTTCCGGAGAGTTTGCACTTTTCGTTTCTGTTGCTTATTCCTCCGTTATCCCATGACTTTTCGAGATGAAAAGTAGATCAATATGTTTCAGATGACAAGAAAATTTAATGTAACTTTTTTTTGATGAGGGAGAACAAATCATTGTGAGTTAGCACATGTGAAAATAAACAAGGAAAAACTGACTGGAGGAAACATGAGGAAAACATTAACCCCGAAGAAAAATTGAGGACAGAAACTGAAGTCAGCGGCGGGGAAAAAATCTTCCCCCTCTCTTGTTTCTCCATGTATTTTGCACCTTTTTCTAACGGCTTGGCGGTTGCTGAGGAGCCAGGGACAACACTTGGTTAGTCTGTGGGATGACACCAAAGATCCCAGTTGCTGTCGAGGAGTGGATAAAAACGAGGAAAATGTCAGTGAAACTCTTCAGTCAAGCTCTTGTCAAAAAGTGATTTTATTTGTAAAATATCATGAATTTTTAAGCAATATCCAGAGTTTGTATACATTTTATTGATTGAATGAAATAAAAACACTCAACATGCTTTTTTACGTAATGTTCAGTATGGCTTCCTTTGTTCGGATAACTGATCTGATTGTTTACTATCAGTTATCTGAACAAAATACTCACCACCCATCTCGTTAGGATAATAGGTTGTTCTGCTTCCAAATAAACCTGTTGGACTATAATCTGGCGTAGTATGGTTTTTAATTTTGATCTTGGGCTGAGCAGAGGACCAGGTAGAAATGGATTTGGCGAGTGTTTGGAGTTGAAGGCAAGGGCTTTGGTATTTTAAGGGTTTTGCTTGAAATTGCAGCTCATCAACGTCTGGATATTATGCAAGCAATCCAACTGACAGAGTAACATCAGCAGTGACGTGGGACACCAGTCAAAGGCGCAGACAGATGTTTTTCTGGCCAACAGCGAGAAGATAGGGGCCCAGAGAGGTGGTGAGGAAAGAGATCAGTCTGAGACTCGTGCATTTGGGAAAGGGAGCAAGTCAACAGTCAGGGCAGTCAGGAACAAAACTGAATGAGGTAGGACGGAAACTGCAGAACTTCAATGCAAGAGGCCTAATGGGGAAAGCAGACAAACTCAGGGCATATTTAGGAACGTGGGACTGGGATATCATAGCAATTGCAGAGACATGGCTCTGGAATGGACAAGACTGGCAGCTTTATGTTCCAGGGTACAAATGCTACAGGAATGATAGAAAGGGCAAGAGAGGAGGGAGAATGACGTTTTTGATAAGGCTTAACATTACAGCTTTACTTAGGGAGGATGTTCCTGGGAATACATCCAGGGAAGTTACTTGGGTGGAACTAAGAAATATGAAAGGGCTGATAACCTTATTGGGATTGTCCTACAGACCCCCTTGGTCGTTAGCGGGAAATTAAGAAACAAATTTGTAAGGAGATCTGCTATCTAAGAATAATAGGGTTTATGGTAGGGAATTTTAACTTCCCAAACATCGACTGGGACTGCCATAGTGTTAAAGGTTTAGATGGAGAACTTAAATGTGTACAAGACAAGTTTCTGATTCAATATGTGGATGTACCTACTAGAGAAGGTGCAAAACTTGACCTACTCTTGGGAAATAAGGCAGGGCAGGTGACTGAGGTGTTAGTGGGGGACCACTTTGGGGCCAGCGACCGTAATTCTATTAGTTTAAAATAGTGATGGATCTAAAAGTTGAAGTTCTTAATTGGAGAAAAGTTAATTTTGACAAAATTGGGTAAGGACTATTAAAAGCTGATTGAGGACAAATGTTCGCAAGTAAGGGGACAACTGGGAAAAGAGGAAGCCTTGAAAATGAGAATGTGAATCCAGAGACAGTATATTCCTGTTTGGGTAAAAGGCAAGGCTGGTAGGTATAAGGGATGCTGGATGAAGAGAGAAATTTGAGGGTTTAGTTAAGAAAAAGAAGGAAGCATATGTCAGGTATGGACAGGATAGACTGAGTGAATCTGAGCATAAAGGCAGTAGGTGTATACTGAAGAGGGAAATTAGGAGGGCAAAAAGGGGACATGAGATAGCTTTGGCAAATAGAATTAAGGAGAATCCAGAGGGATTGTATAATACATTAAGGACAAAAGGATAACTAGGGAGAGTATAGGGCCCCTCAAAGATCAGCAAGGCGGCCTATGTATAGAACCGCGGGAGATGGGGGCAATTCTGAACTAGTATTTTACATCAATATTTACTGTGGGGAAGGACATGGGGCATTTAGAATGTAGGGAAATAGATAGTGATATCTTGAAAAATGTCCATATTACAAAGGAGGAAGTGCTGGATGTCTTGAAATGCATAAAAGTGGATAAATCCCAGGACCTGATCAGGTGCACCCTAGAACTCTGTGGGGAGCTAGGGAAATGATTACTGGGCCTCTTGCTGAGATATTTGTATCATCGATAGTCACAGGTGAGATGCCGGAAGACTGGAGGTTGGCAAACGTGCAACTGTTAAAAGATGGTAAGGAAAAGCCAGGGAACTATAGACCAGTGAGCCTGATGTCGGTGGTGGGCAAATTGTTGAGGGAATCCTGAGGGACAGGATTTACGTGTATTTGAAAAGGCACGGACTGATTAGGAGTAGTCAGCATGGCGTTTTGCATGGGAAATCATGACTTAGAGTCATTGATTGTTACTTATGCAAAAAACTCAAAGGATTGAGGGTAGAGCATTGAATGTGATCTTTATGGACTCTAATAAGGCGTTTGACAAGGTTCCTCTTGGGAGACTGGTTAACAAGGTTAAATCTCATGGAATAGAGGGAGAACCAGCCATTTGAATAAAGAACTGGCTCGACAGTTGAAGATGGAGTTGTGGTGGCGGGTTGCTTTTCAGACTGAAGACCTGTGATCAGTGGTGTGCCACACAGATCAGTGCTGGTTCCATACTTCATTTGATGAACCTAGGAGATATAGTTAGTTTGCAGATGACACGAAAATTTGAGATGCAGAGGACAGTGAAGAAGGTCACCTGAGTACAACAGGATCTTGATCAGATGGGCCAATGGGTCGAGGAGTGGCAGATGGAGTTTATTTTAAATAAATGTGAGGTGCTGCACTTGGGCAAGGCAAATCATAGCAGGACTTGTACACTTAATGGCAAGGTCCTAGGGAGTGTTGCTGAAAAAAAGAGACCTTGGAATGCAGCTTCATAGTTCCTTGGAAGTGGAGTTGCCAGTAGATAGCGTGAAGAAGGCATTTGGTACCTTTTCCTTTATTAGTTTGAGAATAGGAGTTGGGAGGCCATGTTGCAGCTGTACAGGACAATTGGGTGAGGCCCATTTTGAGGTATTCTGTGCAATTCTGGCCTTCCTCCTCCAGGAAGGATTAGATTAGTGGAAACAGGCCCTTTGGCCCAACAAGTCCACACTGACCCTCCAAAGGGTAACCCACCCAAACCTAATTCCCTCTGACTGATGTACCTAACACTATGGACAATTGAGCACTGCTGATTCACCTGACCTGCACATCGTTGTGGGAGGAAACCGGAGCACCCAGAGGAAACCCATGCAGACGCTGGGAGAATGTGCAAACTCCACACACAGTTGCCTGAGGCTGGAATCTGACCTGGAACCCTGGTGCTGTGAGGCATCGGTGTTAACCACTGAGTCACCTAGGATGTTGTGAAATTTGAAAGGGTTAAGAAAAGATTTACAAGAATGTTGCCATGGTTATAGGGTTTGAGCAAGAGGGCTGGGGCTATTTTCCATGGAGTGTCGGAGGCTGAGGGGGTGGCCTTTAGAGATTTATAAAATCATGAGGGGTATGGATAAAGTGAATAAACAAGATCTTTTCCCTGGGGTGGGGGAGTTTGAAACTAGAGGACATCGGTTTAAGGTGAGAGGGGCAAGATTTTAAAGGGACCTAAGGGGCAATGTTTTTCAATGTGTGTGGAATGAGCTGCCAGAGGGAGTAGTGGCAACTGGTACAATTACAGCATTTAAAAGGAATCTGGATGGGTCTATATTTCGGAAGGGTTTGGGCTGATATTTGCAAAATGCTGTCAAATGGATCTAGATTGATATCTGGTTGGCAGGGATGAGTTGGACTGAAGGGTCTGTTTTCTTGCTGTACATATCTATAACTCTAACAACCATGCTATTATTAAATAAGGCATCAGAAATGAAAAGTTTGTGAATGTAACAGCGATGGAAGAGCATGATACATTTAAGAATGAATTAAATAATATTCCATTGATTCTCATGGCATTATGCCCAGTGTTTTGACTTGAAAGCAAAACTTTTAGCTGTATTTCACTTTATTTTTTAAACATGCTTCTCAAGCACTTAAGTTTTATATACTTTTCAGTGCCTTGGGATGCTTCAAAATATTTAGGTAAATTGATTATTTTTGAAGTGTAGTCACTGTCGTAATGCAGAAAAATATGGCAAGCAATTTTGCAGTACAAGGTCTTACAAACAGCAGTAAATCTATTTTGTCACATTGGGGGATAAGTATTTGCTCGGACATGAGGAATATCACAAAATAATTGCTGCACAGAAGCAGGCCATTTGACGGGTCATGTTCATACTAGCTGTCTGCAAAACAACTTGATCTCTTCTACTTTTGGTATTGTTAGGGGCTATTTTACTTCCATCTGGTCTCATCTTTCATCAGAAGGATCTGTACTGGATTATGTGTTTAGATTTTGGGATGAGGTGGGAACCTACAACTTTGACTCTGAAGCAAATGTGTCAAGTGTTTAACTTAGTGAATTTGTTTGATCTACACTTTGGTGCAAGACTAGGGAAGGCTGCGTGAGATGTTGTCGTTTTGAGAGACATGAAACTTAGATACGTGTGAATGTTCATAGGAACATAAATGATACCTTACATAATTTGAAAAACAGGAGCTTTCTCCTTGTATATTTGCTTGCATATTCCACTGCATTAGCACAGCCAAAACAAGTATCTGTCTGTGATCATGTTTAATTCATCAACTGTGAAGATGTGAAATGTGAGACATGAGTGAAAGTTTCTGTTTTCGTGATCATTTAATTTGAGATTGTGTTATTTATATGTTTGTGTATCAATCTTCCAGAGCTCAGCAGTCGAATTGAGAGACATGGGGGTATTGACAAGAAGCTAAGTCATTCTTTCAATTTTCCAATCGAGCCAGGGTCTTGTTCTTCCAATATATATTCAGAAGAAGCCAGTTTCAAGTTGTGTCCAAAAGATTCTGATTTTATCCTTTTGGCTTTTTGATTTGTTTGTTATTGACTTCAGGTTTTTAAAGAATTATTATGTCCAAACTCACTCTTTGTTAGGCTTTGCTGTCAGAGTGCAGGGAAGTCAACTGAGCATGAGGATTTTGCTGACAGTGAGAAACTAACACTAACAAGCTTCAGAAGTCACATTTAAGGAAGAATCTCCCTTGAGTCTGACGTTGCAGTGGAATCTGTTAATTGCTAATAAGTGAGACTGCACAGGAAAATAAAGGAAACTGAGAAAATGACAAAGTTACTCTGGTTTACAGTAATGACTTGGTCAATAAAATTCTTAGATTCAATGTAACAAATCAGTTTCAATCTACTGTGTTTGGCTTAGGATAGAGAGAACTAATAAAACAAAACCAGCTTGCATATTGGAATTGAAGGGAACTTGGTCTGTACAGACAACCTTGAGAGGTATTTAATATGATGCTAACAACTTAGCAGGTTGCAAGAAGGATGAATTGCAGGAGTGGTCTCTTTAACTGAGCTGAAAAATAATGGTGGGCGGCACAGTGGTTAGCACTGCTGCCTCATAGTGCCAAAGACCCGGGTTCAATTCCTGCCTCAGGCGACTCTGTGTGGAGTTTGCACATTCTCCCCGTGTCTGCGTGGGTTTCCTCCAGGTGCTCCAGTTTCCTCCCACAGTCCAAAAATGTGCAGGTTAGGTGAATTGGCCATGCTAAATTGCCCGTAGTGTTAGATGAAGGGGTAAATATAGGGGAATGGGTTATGCTTCGGCGGGTTGGTGTGGACTTGTTGGGCTGAAGGGCCTGTAAGTAATCTAAAATCTAAAAAAAAGTCGGCATTTCTGTTAAACTAACTGAGACGGTGTGTAAATATTTCATTTTAAATGCAGTTAACCAAAATGGTTGCAGCTTGTTTATAGGTATTATTTTTAATGTTTTATTATCTAAAATTTAAAGATTTTTCTGCAAATTAAAATGTAACATTCTTTTATAAAAATTAAATCAGTCAACTTTGAATTGACAACAAGCACAGGGCCATTTTAATTTCAAGGAATGTGTGCTTTGTAAGCATTTATTGCTTATCCTAATTTCCCACGCGATGTGGTGGTGAGCTGCACCTTGAACTGCTAAAGTCCATCCCTGTCTGAAGAAAGACAAGTGAAACCAGTTCAGTACAAATTGCAAGAGAACTGGATCACTTCATAAATGAACTAAGAACTTGAGAGAGTGAAAAAGTAGCATATGTAAATAATTTAGCCTTAAATTTCACCAGTCGCCCTCAAAAAAAAGTTTATGACCACTTGCACGTCAGTAAGCCCCCATTCCCTACACTGGACCTGATTCCTCCTGCTAGCACCAGACACTCCTTTTGCCAGGGAACCAGAACACAAAATGTTGGCATGCCAATTAACATGAGTGAACCTTCTCAGCAGAGCTTGGAGGGAAAATTGCACCTTACCTGTGCTACCTCTGACTTTCTTGCTGCTGGCTTAGAGAACTGGAAATCAATGTATCTGCGCCATTTGGCATGTGCAGACCTTCTGGCAGCACTTAGATGGAGCATTGCACTCTATCCACCTGGCATGGTACACCTACATCCAGCTGACACGTTACCCTTACACTTGTCTTTCTTACCTCCTCTCAGTCAGCAGCCATGAAAAGTGATTGTGATTCTGGGCCTTTTAAATTTCCGAATATAGTAGCTGACCGCTGTGAAAAGGGACCATGATTGGCCTCACCCTAATTATTCTATGCTATAAGGGACGTATCAGAATGGAAGTGTGGTTCTATATTTTTGATGGAACCCTGATTGGAATCTCCTGTCAGAACTGTGGAGCTCTTTGAAAATATAAATAATCAAATGGTAAACTGCATGAGATTGCCACTCCTTAGAAAATTTGGCCTGTTATTTCCAAACACTGCCCTGGTGATTAAACTCGTTTAGAAAAAGAAATTGAACATTTACTGAGAAGAACTCATAACCAACAAATCACAAATCATTAATCAGAAGCAGTTTTCAGTTTGAATGTGAATCTGAATGTGATTAATTTGCGCAGGTTATAACACTTAGATCTGTAGTACAATACCAACTTGCATTCCCTGCCCCTCTCAGTAGTGACTTTGCATTGACCTTAAGGTCTTTTTACTCCCTCTCCATTTCGGTCAGTTTGAAGTTCTTCAAGTTAGATCACTATCTGTTCTTTAACTATCAAATTGTTTCATAAGATGAACATCACAAATGTAGGAATTACATTTGACAAGTTGTACGTTTTTTATTCACTTGAGATATGGGTGTCACTGGTTGACCAGCATTTATTGCCTGCCCCTGGTTACTCTTGAAAAGGTGGTTGTGAACTGCCTCTTTGAACTGCTGTAGGTTCTTAGGGAGGAAATTCCAGGATTTTGACCCACCGACAATGGAGGGGTGACAATATATTTCCAAGTCAGGATGGTAAATGTCTTGGAGGGGGACTTGCAGTTTATGATCCTATGTATCTGTTGCCCTTGTCCTTCTCGATGGAAGTGGTCATGGTTTTGGAAGGTGCTCTCTGAGGATCTTTGAATTTCTGTAGTGCATCTTGGACATTGTACATGCTGCTGCTACTGAGTATTGGTGGTGGAGGGAATAAGTGCTTGTGGATGTGGTGCAAATCAAATGGGCTATTTTGACCTCGATGGTGTCAAGCTGTCATTGGAGTTGCACCCATCCAGGGAAGTGGGGAGTATTCCATTGCATTCTGACTTGTGCCTCGTTGGATGGTGGACAGGCATTAGACAGTCAGGAGCTGAGTTACTCATAACAATATTCCTAGCCTCTAACCAGTTCTTCTAGTCACTGAATTTGTATGGCAAGTCGAGATGAGTCTTTACTTAATGGTACCCTGTGCCCCACCCAAAAAGGATGTTGACAGTGGGGAATTCAGTGATGGTAGCACCATTGAATGTCAACAGGCAGTGATTCTTGTCTCTTAAGCGACAGTCATTACCTGGCATTTGTGTAACACAAATGTTACTTACCACTTGTCAACCCAAGCCTGGACATTGTCCATATCATGTTACATTTAAACTTGGACTGCTTCCATATCTGAGAAGTCACCAATGGTGCTGAACATTGCTGCAAATAGTATTGTGTACATATATTCAGTCTTTAAATCAATTTAATTTAAATTGTTAATCTACAATAAAAAACTTTTCCAATCACCAGATGCACAAACAACCCCCATTTCCCATTCTCCTTCCCACACACTCACAGTAGCTGTGGGATCCACTATCTCTTTCAGCAATTCTCCACCCAAAACACTAACTCGTTGCTTAATATTCTGCACTGGGCCAAAGTCAAAAAATCTGATTTCTTTTGTACTTGACAATCATTTTCATGTTGAGACTTGATCATAAACAAATTTAAAATGATCAGAAAGCAAAGCATGCTTTTAAAAGATTAAACAAAAATCGGAATTAAGATAATGGTTTAAGCTATAGCCCTAACAGAACGTGAGAGAAAGAGATTTACTGCTAATGTGAAAGCTTGTAGATGTTTCTAACCTGACGTTTCAGATCTTGTGCTCAGTGCTGAGTGAAGGTAAGCGTGACACACATCACCTTCACCCCCTTGACATCATTGTTGAGGAACCTTGTACCTGCAACCCCCAGGTATCTAACATTACCTGTGTAAGACTTGCCATGGTTTGTCTGAACAAAATTCAACATCTTTCTTTTATCGAAGTTAAGCTCTTGACCCAATTAATCAAGGTCCATTTGTAATCTTAGATGACCTTTCTCACTGTCCACTATACCACCAGTTTTACTGTCATTCGTAAACTTATGAACAATACCTCTGTATTCTTATGCAAATTGTTTATGTAAATGATAAACAACAGTGGACCCAGCACCAATCACAGGCCTTTAATCAGAATAACAACCTTCTACTACCATCCTTTGTCTCCTACCATCAAGCCAATTTTATATTCAGTTGGCTAGCTCTCCCTGGATCCATGTGATATAACCTTTATTAACCATTGTACCATGTGGAACCTTGTCAAAGGCCTTGCTGAACTCCATGTAGACAATGTCGACCATATTGCCTTCATCTATCTAAGGCAGATCCATCTGCCATGTCCCATGGTTTTTGCGCATGATTCGCATTTCTATTTTTCCAATTGGAAACTCTCAATCGGTGTCAAAGGCCGATGAGATCTGGTGCCAGGTTCCACTTCCAAAATCCGACTGAGCATCAGTGAGTTGGTTATGCTGAGTAAGTGCCAATTAATAGCACTGTTGGCGACTCCTTTCATTCACTTTGATCGACAGTAGAATGATGGGGTATTCATTGGCTAAGTTGGATTATGCTGTGTTTTGTGGACATAGCTGTTAAGGAGCAGATGCCAATGTTACAAAGGTACTGGAACAACTTGCCAGGAGTAGAGCTTGTATTTGAGCAGAAGTACTGTTGTCAGGGCCCCTAGCCTTTGCAGTATCCATTGCCTTCAATGGTTCCTTGTCATTACGTGGAGTGAATTGAATTGATTGAAGACCAGTATCTCTGTTGGTCGGGGGCTCGGGAGGCTGAGATGGGTCACTCAATCAGCACTTGTGGCTGAAGATTGGTGTAAAAGCTTCACATACATCTTTTGCACTGATTTCTTGCCCCTCCCTTTAGACATCCTGGGATTTGTATGCAATCATAGAATTTTACATGAGAAAAAGAGATTCTCCAAGCCATCGTGTCTGTACCAGCTCCCAAAAAAAACTACCCAGCTATTCCTGTTCTTCACCTCTATCTCTGTAGCTCTCTAAATACATCTAGCTCTATTTTGAAATATCCAATGAAATCTGCCACCGTTCTTTTCAGGAAATGCATTCCAAATCCTAACAATGTAGTGAAAGATTTTGGCATGCTATGATGTTGCTGGGTGTCATTAAGTGCAATGTTTTGCTGTTGAATGCTTCAGGCCACTGTTGGGACCCAACTTGGTGTACCATTCTCAAATGTCCACTCTTTCTAATTTTGTCTCCTATCCTCAATAATTGGCATACAGAAGACTGCTTTACATCTTTTATGTATGTTGTATCTTTTAACATAGGTGCATTGAATACTTGCCAGATTTCACATTTTAAGGCTTTTAAATCTGTAATTTATCTTATCAAATTCACTTTGTTTGATGGACTGATTCTATAAAACTATCAATATTTGTAGAGGTGACTCAGTATGCAATTTATTGTTTTTGCAAATAGGATTTTCATTTTTGCATTCCATTAGCGGAGAAAGTTTTGTTTTTATCATTCCTGTCAAATGGAGGTTATTATTTAACCATTTTAGTCTTGCAACCTGATTCTCCAAACCCATGGATTGACAAACAGGATGGCCTTGTTTGATAAATCGGTTTGTGTCAAATTCCACTGTCAAACTCTTTTTTTTGTTATTGGTGAAAATGAAAGGCATTTGATACAGTGCCACACTGCAGACTTGAGAGGCAAGTTATAGGCCATTGTGTAAAAGGAAACAGTGGCAACATGGATATAACTTTGGCTGAATGATAGGAAACAGTGTAATGGTTAATAGACATTTTTTAGGTCTGAGGAAGGTTTGTAGTGGGTTTCCTCAAGGATCGATTTTGAAATTCTTGCTTTTCCTGATATAGAGCTGGATCTTGGTGTACAGGGGACAAGTTCAAAGTTTTCAGATGACACTGAACTTGAAAGGATTGTAAACTATGAGCTGGATAGTATGGAGTTCTAAAAACATTGACAAGCTGGTGGAGTGGGCAGGTAGGTGGCAGACTAGGTTTATTGCAAAAAAAAACGTAAGAAGTGATGAACTTTGATTGGAAGAACACCGAAAGACAATACAGTCAGTTCTGCTATAATTCGTGTTTCTTCAGTGTGAATTGGCTTTGATGCTGTTGAAGAATTTAGACCATTATTTGTAGAACGTGATCTTTCCTTATGTATTGGTTATAATGTAATTCCGGCCTCATTAGTTTAAATGGCTTTGCTATTGTGTGATTTTCTTATGAGATCGCATGAGAATGGAACTATCATATTATATCAGAACCAATAGTATAAAATAGGGGACACTGTTTGATAGGGGGTACAGGAGTAGAGGAATTTGGGTGTATATGTGCACAGATCATCAAAAGTGGCAGGACAGGGTGGAGAGAGCAGTAAATTTTTTTAATGGGGCATAGAATACAGGGTGGAGGTGATATTGAACTTGTACAAGCCACTTTTAGGCTTTGGTTGGAATATTGGGAAAAGTTGCAGGTGTAACATGATAGGAAAGATTTGCGAATGCATTGGAGAGAGTGCATAAGTGATTTCCAAGAATAGTTTGAGTTATGAGAAACTTCCAGCTTTCGGAATAGATTGAAGAAGTTGGGATCCTTCTTCCTGGAGAAATGAAGGCTCCGAGGAGATCTAATAGAAGTTTCAAAATCATGACTGGGATGGACACAGTAAATAGGTCGCAGCTGGTTCTGCTTGTAAAAGAAACAAAAACAAGAGGGAATAGATTTAAGTAACGTGCCAATGAAGAAAGGGTGATGTGAGAAAAGACCTTTTCACTCAGGCATCTGCCCTTGTATGTTTAGGTCATACAGTTTTGAAAATGCAGTCAAAGGACCTTAGGGTGAGTTAATGTAGTCCATTGCATGTTGTAGATGGCGCACAATGTGCCAGTGTGTGATTGGGGGAAAGAATGGACGGGATATCAATCAAGTGATTGGTTTGTCTTGGATAGTATTTTGAAGAGTAATGGCATGCTGAGATAAAAATGAAAGGTAGGAGATTTGGTATTGGAGCACTACCTGATCAGGTCCACACCTACCTACAACCCACCCACCCATCCTGGCACCTTCCCCTGCCACTGCAGGAACTGCAAAACCTGCGCCCACACCACCTCCCTCACCTCCATCCAAGGCCCTAAAGGAGCCTTCCACATCCATCAAAGTTTTACCTGCACATCCACTAATATCATTTATTGTATCCGTTGCTCCTGATGCGGTCTCCTCTACATTGGGGAGGCTGGACGCCTCCTAGCAGAGCGCTTTAGGGAACATCTCCGGGACACCCGCACCAATCAACCACACCGCCCTGTGGCCCAACATTTCAACTCCCACTCTGCTGAGAACATGGAGGTCCTGGGCTTCCTTCACTGCCGCTCCCTCTCCACCAGACGCCTGGAGGAAGAAAGCCTCATCTTTCGCCTCAGAACACTTCAACCTCAGGGCATCAATGTGGACTTCAACAGTTTCCTCATTTCCCCTTCCCCTACCTCGCCCTAGTTCCAAACTTCCAGCTCAGCACTGTCCCCATGACTTGTCCGACCTGCCTATCTTCTTTTCCACCTATCCACTTCACTCTCCCCCCGCCACCAATCTATCACCTTCATCCCCTCCCCCACTCACCTATTGTACTCTGATACTTTTTCCCCACCCCCATCCTCATCTAGCTTATCTCTCCATGCTTCAGGCTCTCTGCCTTTATTCCTGATGAAGGATTTTGCTTGAAACGCGATTTTACTGCTCCTCGGATGCTGCCTGAAGTGCCGTGCTCTTCCAGACCACTAATCCAGAATCTGGTTTCCAGCATCTGCAGTCATTGTTTTTACCTATTGGAGCTAGACTAGCTAATAGAGCTGCTTCAAGCGTGATGGCCGAATGGTCGCCTCATGCACTGTAATGATTCTTGGACCAAGACTTGTCAGGAGTTGAGTTGTCCTAGTAGAATCCAAACCAAGCAGGTTATTGCTAAGGCCTTCCATTACTTTGTTAATTGAGAATCTACCAATGGAGCGATAATTGGCTGTTTTGAGTTTGTGTTGCCTTTTGTGGAATTTTGTTTAGACTGTCAGGTAAATGCCAATGTTGGAACCATGCTAGAATAGCTTGGATAATTTAGCTCACCATTTTTCCATACTCTTGGAATGTTTTCAGAGCTCGGCCTTTGCAGTACACAGTGTCTCCAAAAATTTCTTGGATATGAAGTGGTATGAATTGAATTGAATTGTCTGAAAACTGGCATGTGCCATATGAGGATTTCAGAAGGAGGCTGAGATGCATGATTCAGTATACATCACCTTTTTGCAAATGTTTAGTCCTGTCTTCACACTGATTAGATCCTTACAGGTGAGAATATTTTTGAAGCTGTTTCCTTTTTTAAAATTATCCACCATTATTCAAGTTGAATTGCAGAATCTGGCTGGTTGTGGGACCACGTAACTCTGTTTTATGCTATTTTCACTGTCAGGCAAGAAGCCCTGTGTTTTAGGGTTACTACTTTGATAGATTTTTAGGGATTGAGTTGGTGTTGCTCCTTACTTGACATTCCTGTACTGTTTATTGATCCGGTATTGATCGTCTGGTTTGGTGATGATGGGAGGAGCTGCTTTTATACTGTGCCAAGGTATTTTAGATTGTAGTTCAAAACAATTCTTCTAGTAATGGCCAACTTGACCTTGTAGATGCCCAGTTTTGAATGCTAGATCTGTTTGAAATCTACCCCATTTAGGACAGGTATTGCCATACAGTACAACGGTGGTTATCCTCAATGTGAAAGCATGACTTGGTCAGCATTGTGCAGTGGTCAGTCACACCAATATTGCCATGGACAGATGCATAAATGATAGGTTTGCAAAGGCAAGGTTAATTTAGGCTTTTCTACTCAGTTATGGTGCCACTGGTTAGACATAGAATATACTCAGCATAGATAATTTCAGTGTTTCTCTCACCCTCTGTCCCTGCCCCAAGTGGTGTTCAAGATGAAATGCTACTGGTTCACAAGTTGAAGAGGGTCTGGGTGTATTCGGTGATGTATTAATTTTCTTATTAGTTAATGTTTCATTGTTAATGAATGCAGGTCATATTATCTGAAAGCTGCATGCTATTCTGTTAATCCTAGTCTGTTCTCATGACTTGTCTGGTCTTCTCCACAGCCCCATGAGTTTGATGAATGTCGCTTTGATATCAGTGTGAACGACAGTGTGTGGTACCTCCGTGCCCAAGACCCAGACCATAGACAACAATGGATAGAGGCCATTGAACAGCACAAGGTAAAAGGAGAATTTGGAAGTATTGAAGATGATAATTTGGGGTGAACAATAATTATTGGCTGAGCCAGTAATGTGAATTAATAAAAACTGTTGGTTGAATGGAAAATTTGTGAAACATTTCAATTTATCAATGTTTTGTGTGGTAAAAATCTGATTCAACCTCTGGGTACTTTTCTTCTTTACTCATCCATGTTGGGGTGATGGATGTGTGTCAACTTTGAATACATTTCAACAAAGCAAAAACTGACAACTTAGTGGGATGTACATGACAAGTTTTGGTTTTGTGTGAGGGAAATAGTGTGTCTCAAACTTGATTGAAGTTTTTTTGAGGAAGTAACCAAGAAGATTGAGGCAAACCAAAAGAGAAAATGCTGGAAAATCTCAGCAGGTCTGGCAGCATCTGTAAGGAGAGAAAAGAGCTGACATTTAGAGTCTAACGGACTCTTTGTGAAAGCTTTGACAAAGGGTCCGTTAGACTCGAAACGTCAGCTCTTTTCTCTCCTTACAGATGTTGCCAGACCTGCTGAGATTTTCCAGCATTTTCTCTTTTGGTTTCAGATTCCAGCATCCGCAGTAATTTGCTTTTATCCAAGATTGAGGGCAAAGCAGTAGACATAGTTTACTTGGACTTTAGTAAAGCCTTTTGACAAGGTTCTGCATGGTCGTCTAATTTGTAAAGTTAAATCGGAAGGGCTTCAGGATGAGCTTGGATACAAATTTGGCTTAACAGCAGGAGACAAAGTGATGGTAGAGGATTGGTTTAGACTGGAGGCCTGTGACCAGTGCTGTTCCACAGAGATGGGTACTGGGTCCACTGTTACTCGTTTATGTCAATGATTTAGATGAGAATCTAGAAGGCATGGTTAGTAAGTTTGAGAATGACATTAAGATTGGAGTTTATAGTGGACAGTGAAAAAGATTATCCAAGATTAAAAAGAGGTTTTGATCAACTGGGTCAATGGGCTGAAGAGTAGCAGATCAAGTTTAATTTGGATATATGTGAGGTCTCTGACTCTAAGTACAGCATGAATTTAGTCATTTGGTCAGAAAAATTACAAAACAGAATGGGAGAGGTCGGAATTGAAAGCTCAGATGACCAGTTGGAAACGCGTGTATTTCTGCCGTCAGTTTCATGATGAACTTAACTCATTGGCTTGCTTTCCAAAGGACTTAATTTTGGTGCTTGTCGATTCTGTACCAGCTTTTGTATAGAAGGCGTCTGCAATGGTTATTCTCCTTTTACTGTTTGGAATTTAGAAGGCATTAATGAAAGCTGATAGTAAACTGAGGTGTAAAGCAAACTATGATTAGGATTGTGATTGAATTCAGGAAGGCTTTTTGGAGGCAGGTACAACTCCGGTGTTACAAATGTATTTAAATAAGTTTAATAAAAAGGTGCAGGAAATGGTAATTATGGTGAACAGTACACATGAATTTTTGGTTTTGTATACAATTGTTTTTACACAAACAGGATATAATGTTTAACTTGTAAAAGAGCATTGCTGGCCTTCAACAGTGAATTAGGAAGAGCAGGAAAATCGATGTTTCGGGCAAAAGCCTTTCATCAGGAATGACTCGTTCCTGATGAAGGTCTTTTGCCCGAAATGTCAATTTTCCTGCTCCTCGGATGCTGCCTGACCTTTGCTTTTCCAACACCACTCTAATCTCCAGCATCTGCAGTCCTCACTTTCGCCTGCAACAATTGTCTTGTTCAATGATTCTTTTCAACGAGAGATCTTTAACCGCTTGCTTTAGCTCAGTACTCATTGTTTAAGTTAATATCATCTATTTTTGTTGGGCTTTTAAGGACGGAAGGTGTAAGAATCCAGTACTTCGCTGTTTCTTTAGCCTAGCCTTGTTTTCAGGAGTGATCTCTGCATGCTTAAAGTTGTGAAAATAACCTGTGGAAAAGTGTGCAAAGTAAGCTATGCCAAAATACACCTGGATAAAGAACATAAGAACTAGGATGAGGAGTGGGCAATTCAGTCCCTTGAGCTCACTTGCCATTTAATATGATCATGACTGACCTTATCTCAGCCTCAACCTCCTTTTCCTGCCTGCTCCCCATAGCTCTACAGTTCACATATAACTAATTACAAATCAGTCTGCTTAGCTAAGTATGAGCAGTTTTAGCTGAAGACAGGAAGATCTTTGATAAATGTTATATGTGGACTTGACACCTTTACCCTAACTTGGATTCACCTTGCAAATTGTTGTTTCGCAAAAGTATTAATAGAAGAACTGACATGTGAACACAATGTTATAGAATCATAGAGCTGTACAGCATAGAAATAACTTGTCCACGCCAACCAGAGACCCTAAATTAATCTAGTTCTGTTTACCAGGATTTGGTCCATAGCCCTCTAAACCTGTTCTATTTATGTACCCATCCAGATGCCTTTTAAATGTTGTACTTGTACCCATCTCCTCCAATTCCTCTGACCGCTCACTGCAGGTATACACCACCCTCTGCGTGGAAAAAGTTGCCCCATAGGTCCCTTTTACATCTTTCCCTTGTCACCTTAAACCTATGCCCTCCCGATTTGGACTCCCCTGCCCTGGGAAAAAGAACTTGGCAATTCACCCATCAATCACACCTTTTAGTCCAACCAGTCCTATGGTTATGCTGACCATAATCCTAAAGTTAACTTGACGCACCTGTTAGTGCTTGGCTATACTCTCCAAACATATCTTATTCACTCTTAACAGAAAAAAATGCCCTCATGTCATGTTTAAATCTTGCTCCTCTCACCTTAAAATCATTCTCCCTAGTCTCGAAATCCCCCATTCTAGGGAAAAGACACCTACCATTCACCTTATTTATACCCATTGAGTTTATAAACCTCCTATAGGTCACCCCTTTGCCTCTGTGCTCCAGGGAAAATTGCTCCAACCTATTCAGCCTCTCCCTATATAGCTCAAATCCTCCAACCCTGATGGAATCCTTGTAAATCTTTTGTGAAACTTGAAAGAGGTCACACCATCCATCGTACAACAGGGAGACCAGATTTAAATGCAGTATTCCACAAGTGGCCTGTATGGCTGCAACATGACATCCCAACTCCTGCACTCAATGCACTGACCACTGAAGGCAAGCTTACCAAGCACCATCTTCAGCACCCAGTCTACCTGTGACTGCACTTTCAAAGAGCTATGAACCTGTATCCCAAGGTCTGTTTGTTTGGCAACACTTCCCACATTTTGTTTATTTTCAAATTCTTAAAATATTGATGTAGAAGCAGAACTGAATTGGTTAGCCCTTTGAAAGAGTAAGCATGATATGACCTAAAAATGGCGATCTTTTTATAAGAGTTTAGGATTCTAAGTTGAAAATTAACTATAATCAACTTCTAAATCTCATTTCCCTCATTCGCGTTCTGAAGCCTGCGAGGCTGTAGAAACATTGAAGTTGTAAAATAGAATTCTTTTCTCAGTACGCTTTTTGAATTTTTTGTTTATTTTGTTTCACACTAATGAATACAGTCTATTTCAGAATTCTCCATTAAGACAGTAATTCTATTCAGTTAACTAATGTCATCTTTTTTTGTTCTTTTTTCAAATGCTGTAGGAGTGGCAATTTTTCTCCCAGTGTTGGGACTGATCTTTTGAGGTTTATAATTTACACCACACACTATCCCAGGAGCTCTGAGGGATCCATCAAACTATAAGCAAAACTAATACTCCCTTGCCTTAACAAAAATAATGACAGCAACACCTGTTCTGAGTGGGAATATTGCAGCATGAAAGAGCACTCTGCCTATTGTGATCACACTGATCAAGCACCTATCTATTCTAGGCTTATTTCCTTAACTTGGCCTGTAGCCTTGTATGCAATGGCTTTCCAAATGTTCATCTAAGTACTACTAAAATGTTCTGATGTTTCCCACTCTAATACTCTTTCAGGTGATGAGTTCCAGATAGCCCCCTCCCTCTGGGCAAAAATGTTATTCCTTAAGTCTCCTCTAAATCTCTTGCCCCTCAACTTAAATTATTGTCCCATCTTTTGACCACTCTACTAAAGAGAGAAGTTTATTTCCACCTAAGCCCCTCATAATTTTGTATATCTTAATTAGTTACCCTGTTGACCTTCTCTGCTCTAAAGAAAGCAACTCCAGGCTATCTATTCTCTCTCTTTAGCTGAAACATGCCAGCTCAGGTAATGTTCTGTTCAATGTCCTCTGCTGTATCTCATGCAATCGCATCAGTCATGTTGTGTGACCTCAGGTATAAAACCTTGCTTACTATTTAGCACATCATTAAGCTCTTGTACTCAGTGCTCTGACTGATTTAAGGCAAGCATGCCAAATGTCACCTTCACCACTCTATCGACCTATGACACCACTTTTGAAGAACTATGTACCTGCACCAATGTTTGACAACACTCCCCAGGGCCCTATCATTAACTATAAGTCCTGCACTGGTTTGTCTTAGCAAAAATCTGAATTCCTGTCTTTGCAGCAGCTCCAGCTCCACAGCCATGTACTCACCTGCCCTGTTGTGCTATTCCTACTCTCACGAGCTTGTGCCGTCAAGAGTAATCCAGAGAGTGCTACCCTCTAGAGAAAGGTCTTATCTTGCCCTTAACTTGTTGCTGCTCATCCTCAACAAAGCCTGTTATTCATCTCAGCTCAATCTTGAATCTAGCCAGAAGCCCCCTAACCACAAAGTAGCCCCTTATAAAAATTGCTGGAACGAGGCACAGCAATACCTCCCCCTCCCACTTAACTAACCTCCTTCACTTAGCTCAACTCCCAGTGTTTTTACTTAGTTTTCACTCCATGCTAGGAGCACTTTAGACCTTGCTATTATACAAATAGCCTGCCCTGCTACAAGAACCAAATTTAGCAAGGCCGCTGAAAAATAAACAAATTGAGCACAAGCTTAATCATCTGGAAGGATAGAGTTAAAAGGATGTAATGTTAAGCCAATATTGAATCTTGGCTAACCACACTTGGAGTGTTTTTGGTCACCATTTTGTTAAAGGCACTTGAGGGTGTAGATATTTGCAAGGATGATGTTGAGAAATGATGAACAAACTGAGTTTTTCTTGAATACAGGTAAGTGCTGATGTAATGCAGGTCTTCAAAACTGTTGAAGGGTTTTGGCAGCAGAGACCAAGCAAATGTTTCCTCGAGTGGACATAAGAATAATTTGAGACTATCAGTGCAAGATATTCACCAAGAAATCAAATAGATTATTCGACAGAATCTTCACACAATAGAATGTGGAACCCACTTCTACAGGGAGCAATTGATGTGCATAGAATGAATGCACTTAAGGGGAAACTAGAAATGTATAGAAAGGTGAAATGAACACATGGTTACAAAGGCAGAGTTAGATGAGAAAAAGTGAGAGGAGACGAAGTGGAGTACAAATTCAGGCTTGAACAGGTAGGGCCAAATGGTTTGTTGCTGTCTACTTCATGTAACAAGTACATAGTTAGTCCTGTTTTGCACCTTTTCTGTCCACCAGTATGTACTGCTACATAGGCTTGGGGTACGGATGATGGAAAGAATAGACTGGTAATGCCATAAATTTCTAGTTGCTCACAAAAAAGTTTAACACCGATTGTGTTGCATTTCTTAACATTACTAAGTAGGAGTTCAATTAGTCTTTGTGGCTTTGTTTGATTTGTGTTATTAATATAGGCTGAGGTGGAATGTTGTAATAATGCGATGTAATTTGAATTGCAGCTTTATCTTCGTTTTGACTACAAAAAATTACTCTTGTCTACCTTGGGCCGGCATGGTGGCTCAGCGGTTGGCATTGATGTCTCAGTGCCAGGAGCCTGAAATTGATTCCAGCATCAGGTGACTCAGTGTGGAGTTGGCATATTCTCCCCGTGTCTGTGTGGGTTTCCACCCACTGTCTAAGGATGTGCACGTTAGGTGGATTGACCATGCTAAATTACCCACAGTGTTCAGGGATGTGTAGGTTAGGTGCATGAGCTATAGTAAATGCAGGGTGATGAGGATGGGTCTGGGTGGGATGTTGTTTAGAGGGTTGGTGTGAACTTGTTGGGCTGAATGGCCTGTTTCCACACTGGGATTGTATGTTTCTTAAAAAAGAAAGCTTTATTTATGTTTCAGCTAGGCTGTTTTTATATCTGAAACTATATATCCTCGTAGCTTGAATTTTATAGAAACATAAATTATTGGCAATTTGGATCAGCATCCTTATATTTTGCTATATACATTGTGGAAAAAATAATTGTGGGAATACTTTAGAATCAATATCTGTTTGAGAATGCATTTCTTTAGTTTTCTTTACTCAAAGTAATTTTTTTGCAGATGTTTTTGATTTGTTTGAGTCATTGTGGAATGTTTGGAGAAAGGGAGTGGGACAGATGTTTCCCTTGTGCTCGTGCTCAGGAGCTGAACAAGTGGTGAGGGAGTCTGGCTATGTCTTAATTAAACATTATTCAGGAGAAAGATGAGAAAAAGGAGGTAAAGCTGTTTCCATTGTGTTCATATTAACAGGCACTTAACTTCATTCATGAACATAATTTTTTTAAGCTAAACTGTTCGCAGGGCCAAAAACACACTTTAAGGAACAAAACATTAAACAAAACAATGTTTAATTAACTTCCTCGACCAGGTACTTTGCCGATGAGCACGCGACAGTGGAAAAATGTGAAGGTGGGTTTATGATCAATGTGTTGGCTATTGAGCAGATGTGTTGCATTGGTTGAAAATATCAGTTGTATTCAAAATGGCTGAAAAAGTAATGTCAAAACTGGCAGAGAAGCTTCCATTTGAACAAATTGACTTGTCTTTATTTAGCACCTGAAGATTGCATACTTAATTCAGCAATTGATTGTATCTTTTTCTTGGTTTTTTTTAACACGCAAACTAGCTATCATTGCCATCAGCCTTGGTGAATCTGACAATTTGCAAACTGACTTAATAGAACTGCCAGGGTTTATTTCCAGTCACTGACCAGGAGTAACCTTCAGTGTGTTGGATTGTTTGTATGTAAGCTTTACACAGCGCCCTCTGTTGGTTTTATAGCAGAAGATAAATGTTTTAGAGCTTGTATTGCTATAGGACTGAGACATCCTGAGTAGTCTTTTTGAATATGGTGCACGTAAAAGAACGTGAATGACTGTCATTTAATATATTCTGATTGCTTTCATTTCTAAATTGTGGGTACGTGAACACATACTACACTAACATAGATCATGTTTGGTAGCTTTGAGCATTCAATTTTTTTAACCTAAAATTTTTTAAAATTATTAACGTTTGGTTGTAGAGCTTTCTCATCTCAGATGAACTTCTATTCTCCGACAATATCTTCTTGTCACAGCCTGTAGCAAGTGTCACATGAGGCAGAAAAACTATATTGTCTGCTGGTGATGCAACATGGACTGTAATTTTTTTTTGCAAGAAATGACAATTTGTTTTTAAAATGATTTGTTTGAATAGAATGGCGTGATAACTGTTTATTTTAACAATAAATCACTCAATTCAAAGTTGCTTAATTCACTAAATCATGACTTTGTTGTATTGTCATTCAGTTTACGTTGAATGATTTGTATTTTCAATGCAAAATAGTATTTAAATTAATTGGGGAAAAATCAGCTATAAACCAATTCTGCATTTGTAGCTGAATGTATTATTTATGGATTTTTCAGTGCATTTTCATTCAGATATGAGCATTTGAGATATACAGAAAATATTCTACATTAAAAAGATTGGAAATTTTTTATTGGTCGGTTTGGACATTGAAGAACACATGTGTTGCCATTGTATCCTGAAGTGTGCCCTGAACTTGGACCTTCTGCTCAACCACTGTGCCACAAGACCCTTATTAAATTCAGGAATCTTGGCTTCATGCCAGTGCAATATGTGAGATTATGTTCAACTAGACTTTCTTCCATCTTGTGGACCCACCTGTTGACCTCAGTGTTTGACTGCCTCCCAGCTTCTGATAATGCTGGAGACATGGATTTCTCTTCGATCAAACTGGTTCAAAAGAAATGTAAAACTATGCTTAGAATTTCAGGAGTAGAAAAATCAGTTATCCATTTCTTTGCATGTTTTTGAATTCATATGGCTGAATTTACATACTTTTTACAGTAATAGCCATAATTTAAAGAAGAATGTTATACTTTGGCCTCAGTTGTTCAACCTGATTTTTATTAATATGTATTTTGATCTGTCACAACCCTAGGCATAAATTTACAGTGGTAACATGGGAACAAAAAGCCTGGAATTTATGTAATTTCCTGATTTCAGTCCCAAAGGATATTTGATTCTTTAATTTTGCCTATATCATTTTGAATGTGACAGCAATCTGAATATATTATAGCTTTCCATTGGTATACTAATGCTTAGTATTGTGTCCAAAGCAGATGTTCATTGATGACATGAATGGCTTTATAAAACATAAGCAAAACAATGGAATGATTTTGTTTTGTTCTTTGTAGGGGGGAATAGGTTGTTCATTCCCATAAGCTTGTTTGATCATTTAGTGAGATCTGGGCGGATCAGTATCACAACTCCAATCATCTGCCTTGGCTTTATTTCCAAGGCTAACAAAACTTCCTTGATTTCAAGTTTAAAACAATTAATTGAACTTGCATCTGCTACTTGACTTCCTGGAGTTTCTCCACTCAAACCAAATTAAATGGAAAGTAAGAAGTAGGCCACTAATTGCAGAGAAGAAAAACAAAAGTAGTTGCTCCTATTTACCCTTCACGCTGAAAAACAGAATTGATAGAATTGAAAGAAACTTGTTTCTGTGCTAGGCAGGAAAAAGACCGAGGGCAAGAACATGAAAATTTGGCCTCTGTTCAGAACATATGGCTGGATCATATATATCTCTTTGCATTTAGTATTTATTTTTCCAGAAGCATTCAGTCTGTGGTTTAGGCAAACTGAACATGCAGTCGAGAATGCAGTTGCATATCTGTTAATGTATATTATTCTACAGTCGTAATTATTTGGAATAAATCATTTTTACCCTGTACCTTCTCTGAAGGCAGTGAATTATGCTGATCTGATTCTGTAGGTGGTAATGTATTCTACAACCTCAAGGTTGACACTGCAGTAAGCTGACTTTTTACTTGAGAGAGTCATCTCAGCTGAGGAAATACTGGTCCTAATTTCCCTTTCAGCCTTGTAATCTGTCCCTGTCTGTCTTCTGTCAGACCCATTATAACCCTTCAGTATCTGCTCTCAGCCCCATTGTCCCTATATCCTAATCATTTCTCCCTGTGGTCCTCTCAGTCTCTATGCAGCCCCCTGTATCCCCGCACTCTTGGTGTCTTGTTGCCCCCCCCCATCTTCTTTGACCCCATATAGTTGAAGGCAAAAAGGCTTTTCCCCATCGTAGCATCACAAAAAGGCTACTCTCAGCATAGCTTCCCCCATTCAAATTTGTAAAATGATAGATTCCTGATGAAGGCTTTTGCCCAAAACGTCAATTTTCCTGCTCCTTTGATGCTGCCTGACCTGTTGTGCTTTTCCAGCACTACTTTAATCTTGATTTTAATCTCCAGCATCTGCAGTACCCATTTTTGCCTAGCTGGTATCGGACCTCAGCTTCCTATTCCCAGAGCTGTATTTCCTTCACTCTCAGACCTGGACCTCAACCTCCCTCCCCCTTGGCAACTCATTAACTGCTGGCATTTACCTGGTTCATGGAGCTCTTTCAATTCATTCTTTTTTCCTCTTCTGATTTTAATGAGCCTATTCGCAGCAAGCACAGGAGAGATCCAGCCTGTGATTGAAGGAGCAATTTCTCATCCATCCCTTCTGTTCGAAGTACTGGTTTCGGAACATAGGAACAGGCATAGTTCTTTCAGTGTCAGCATTGTTCAAAATTTTGAAGTGCTTGAGCTGTTTTACTATGTTGGAGGTGGTAAAAATAAAAATCATATGGCTTTCTCATACTGCTGCAGTTACACTTGTCTGTGCCTTTAGATATCAGCTGTGGCTCAGTTGCAGCTCTGTCAACTGCGTGCGACTCCAGAAGAGCACAAACTAATCACACCATTCAGTGCACTGCAAAAGGAGAGGTCATCTTTGAATGACAAAGGAGGGATCCATTGGGCTCAAGGAAATAGAGCAAGGAATTTTCCTTTCTGGCGAGGTGTTTGATAAATACAAATTTGTGCTCAAATGCAGAAGTGTAGCACCACTTGCATTCAAAAGGAAAATAAGGACATGTAATTTGATAGTAATGTGTTCCAATACCTTTTGTTTCTAACTAGATGGTTTGCACTGAGATAGTGTAGACCTTCAGTGTTTGCTGGTTCTTGTATTTAAATTGATGAAACACTTGAATTTACTGCCAGAAAATAGTGGTGCATCTCGTGGAGAAAATGTAAGGAATCACCAGGAGGTGCAGAGAGTTCTTCAAGAAGTAGGTCTTTTATTTGCACACAAAAAACCGTGACACTGAGAAAGCAGATTCTTGAATGCCCACGGACCTCTGGGTCCGTAGATTTTTTATATCTTTTTTTAAATCATGTTTGTTAGCTTATCAGCATGTCCAACTATATTAATCAAAGTACCTCACTCTAGCTACACAATAAACCAGTGATGTTAGTTCCCATTATCTCTTTAGTTGTACCTTCTACTGAATGTTATTCTAATGTCACGGTTAGATATTTATTGCTAACTCTTTGCAACGATGGTCTTTCATTCCAGACCCTACTTAATATTTTCCTAATGTCATGATTAGATATTTATTCTTACTTCTGCTACAGTGATCTTCCATTCCAGACTAACCAGTCATGATAGATATTTAGCTATTCCATCTATTGCAATAGTCTCCAGTCTCATGCTGACTCTACGAAATATTAATTAGATATTTTAATGTCATGTCCCAAATATTTATGGTCCCATAAGGACATTTAACGGGAAACTACCTCTATCAATTGTTATCTCATCTCCCCATAGAGCCCTTTCAGCCTTAACCATACTCTGCTAATTGGTGTAAGAGCATTCCACTATTCTTATCCCAACCTGCCTTCCACAGACCACAGATTGCCAGTGGTCTTCATGCTTTAAACTTTCCATTGCTTTCATGCTCTTTATTTTCCATATGCAGCACAAAATAATGTTTTTGCAGTGGTAAAGCATGCCAATTCTCATGTGACATTCCCACTTGGTGACTGGGAGTGAATGCAACATGAATGAAAGTTGGGACAAAAACAATTGTGGTTGAAACCTCGCAGGTCTGGCAGCATCTGTGGGAAGAAAGGGGAATTAATGTTTCAGGTCCAATGATGTTCTTTAGAACCTTGAAAGTGGAATTTTCGTGTTTTTAAGTATCGTTCTCTTATGAAAATATTACATTCCAAGTTTAAAATTCACTGACTAGGATTTAAGTTGGAAAGCATAGTCAGTTTGCCTGTCTTTTTTTTAAGTTACTTCAAACCTTTATCTGCCTAACATTTTGTGCTGTAATAATTTTAGATACTTGACCTGAAAGGACAATGGAATGAGTAACACTTTTGCTCTTGGTATAAATTTTTTTTTGCTTTTGAACTTATTACATTTTGTGATTTTTAATATCTCTCAATAAAATGAGCTTTGGGCAGTTTGTACTGCATAAATTCTTGGTGTTGTGCAGTCAGAACTGCAGTGCATTTCCATGCATTTTACTACAGGGCTGAAATGTTGTTTGACTAAACTTCAGCCACGTGTATGCACCAGAAATGTTGACCTTTCAACAGGAAGGGGATTGTCACAGCAGTATTGACACCAGTTGTGAATCAGGATCATGCAGAAGATCTAATAGAGCTGATTTGGCAGCAGTTGCTCACAGTTTGAATTTCAGGTGGAGAATTACATCTACGTTAACATGTATAACTCACGTTAAGTCCCAAACTTAATTGAAGTCTCTCTTAACTTAGTCATAGATGTACAGCACCAAAACAGACCCTTTGGTCCAACCCGTCCATGCTGAGCAGCTATCCCAACCCAATCTCGTCCCACTGGCCAGCACCCACCCCATATCCCTCCAAACTCTTCCTATTCATATACCCATCGAAATGCCTCTTAAATGTTGCAATTGTACCAGCCTCCACCACATCATCTGGCAGCTCATTCCACACAGGTACCACCCTCTGCCTGAAACCCTTAAGTTTCTTTTATATCTTTCCCCTCTCACTCTAAACCTATGTCCCCTAGTTCTGGGCTCCCCCACACCAGGGAGAAGACTTTGCCTGTTTATCCTATCCATGCCCCTCATGATTTTATAGACCTCTAAAAGGTCACCCCTCAGCCTTCGACATTCCAGGGAAAACAGCCCCAGCCTGTTCAGTCTCTCCCTATAGCTCAAACCCTCCAATCCTGGCAATATCCTTGTAAATCTTTTTTAAACCCTTTAATGTTTCACAGCATCCTTCCGAGAGGAAGACCAGAATTGTGCACAGTATTCCAAAAGTGGCCTAAGCAAAGTCTTGTACAACCGCAACATGACCTCACAACTCCTTTATTTAATGATCTGACCAACAACGGAAAGGATACTAAATGTCTTCACTGTCCTATCTACCTGAGACTCCACTTTCAAGGAATTATGAACCTGCACTAAAGGTCGTTTTTATTCAGCAACACTCCCCAAGACTTGACCATTAAGTATATAAGTCCTGCTCTGATTTGCCTTTCCGAAATGCAGCACCTTATATTGATCTATATTAAACTTCATCTGCCACTCCTTGGCCCATCGAATCAACATCGTTTTTGGACTTGGAGGTAACCTCCTTCACTGTCCCATACACCTCCAATTTTGGTGTCATCTGCAAACTTTCTAACTATATCTCCAATGTTCACATCCAAATCATTCACATAAATGATGAGAAGCAGTGAACCCAGTACCAATCCTTGTGGTACACCACTGGGGTCACAGGCCTTCAGCCTGAAAAGCAACCCTCCACCACCACTCTCTATCATCTGCCTTACAGCCGTAGGAGCAAAAGTAGACCTCATGACTGATAATGTCCACTCTGTCATTCAGTGCGACTATGGCTGATCTGGTAATCCTCAACTCCACTTTGCTGCCATAACCCATAACCCTGGATTCCCTTACCGATTTAAAAACCTGTGTCTCTCAGCCTTGACTAAATGATTAAGCTTCAGCAACCCTGTGTGGTAAAGAATTCCATCGATTCACTCGCTTTTAAGAAGAAATTCCTCTCCTCTGTCTTAACTGGGTGAAGCCTTACTCAGATTATACCCTCTGATCCTAGAGCCTTCCACAAGGGAGAGCAACGTCTATGTTGTCAAGCCCCTTAAGAATCTAGTATGTTTCAATGTGTTTCATTCTTCTATACTCCAGTGAGTATAAGTCTAAATTATTCAACTTCTCTCTATAAGAAAATTTATCCATACCCACAATCAACCTAGTGAACCTTCTCTGGACTACCTCTGATATACCTCCCTTAGATAAGGGGATTAACACTATTCAAAACTGTGTGGTCTAACTCATATCTCATACGCTTTCCTGTTTTTATACTACATTCTCTTTCGAATAACATTTCATTTGCCTTCCCTATAATCTGCTGAACTTGTATGCTAGCTTTTTGTGATTCAGTTCTGAAGAAGACCTAAAATGTTTTCGCTCTACAGATGCTGCCTAACCTGAGTTTATCCAGCAATTTCTTTTGTTTCTGACTTTCAGCATCCACAGTTCTTCGTTTGTTTAAATAAAGCTGGGTTAAGAAGGGTATTTTGAGGATGGCAATCTGCAAGTAGTAGAGTGCCATAGGGATCAGTGCTGGGCATCAATGTGTCATAGAGTCATATGCCGACCAAATATCCCAATCCAAACTAGTCCCACCTGCCAGCACCCGGCCCATATCCCTCCAAACCCTTCCTATTCATATACCCATCCAAATGCCTCTTAAATGTTGCAATTGTACCAGCCTCCACCATATCCTCTGACAGCCCATTCCATACACGTACCACCCTCTGCGGAAAAAGTTGCCCCTTAGGTCTCTTTTATATCTTTCCCCTCTCACTCTAAACTTATGCCCTCTAGTTCTGGACTCTCTGACCCCAGGGAAAAGACTGTGTCTATTTATCCTATCCATCAACAGTTTTGAAGATAGTTAATGTACTACAGCCAAGTTTTTAGATGGCAATAATAGATGGAAAGACAGTGCTGAGGATGGGCAGCATTTACAGAGGGGCAACTAAAAGGTTAAGAAAGTTAGCAAACACATGGCAGATGTAATATAATATGGAGAAATGTGAGGTTATGCCCTTTGGCAGGAAGAATAGAGGAGCTGAATATTATTTAGAGAGAGACTGCAGTAAACTGCAGAACAGATCAACCTGGGAGTCCTTGTGCATAAATCTGAAGGAACTAGAATACAAGTTCAGGTAATAGTAAAGACAAAAGGAGTACATTATGTCCTTCCCCTCACTTCGTGTTCAATATGGAGAATACTCCCAAAGGGAGATTTCCTTGCACATATTTGACCTGATGCCATGAGACTTCGTGCTCCCAGTCCCCTATAGATTCCAATCTGACAAGTCAAAACTCCCAACATGATACTCAATCTCCACCAAATGGGATTTCATCGCAGAGTGGAAGATTCACACCATTGTTTAAAGGAGTTTCCTTAAGTGTTCAGGCATGGAAAGGCTAAAGGGAATAAGTGTGGAGGAAAAATAAATGGAAAATAACTAAGTAATTAGCAGTTAATTTCTTTGATTTCACATGGCAAGTGGAGAGAAATAGTAATGACTCTTTATGCTGCTTGTGTTACATATACTGTAAAGAATTGAATTTGCTGAATGACTTCAATGTAAGACTGTTGGACACTATTTAATCTCACTTCTCTTTGTAAAGCAAACCAGCATGAGCGTACCTTTAAAGGTGAGTTATGATCACTGTCACTTAGATCTTAACAGCAGAGACAACAAAGATGGACTTCTCAGATTTATCAGACGTCAAATACAGCATATGAGCCATTGAGATGTATAGCACAGAAACAGACTCTTTGGTCCAACTCGTCTATGCCGACCAAATATCCTAACCTAATCTAGTCCCATTTGACAGCACTTGGCCTACATCCCTCAAACCCTTCCGATTCATAAACCCATCCAGATGCCTTTTAAATGTTGTAATTTCCAGCCTCCACCACTTTCTCTGACAGCTCATGCAAAAGTTGCACCTTAGGTCCCTTTCAAATCTTACCTCTCACACTCTAAATCTATGCCCTCTAGTTCTGGACTCCCCCACCCTAAGGAAAAAGACCTTGTCTGTTTATCCTATCCATGCCCCTCATGACTTTATAAACCTCTATAAAGTCACGCCTCAGCCTCCGATGCTCCAGCGAAAACAGCCCTAGCCTAATCAACCTCTCCCTATACCTCAAATCTGGCAACATCCTTGTAAATCTTTTCTGAACCCTTTCAAGTTTCACAACATCCTTTCAATGGGAGAGAGACTAGAATTGCACACAATATTCCAAAAGTAGCCGAACCAATGTCCAAAAGCCGAAACATGACCTCTCAACTGCTATACTCAATGCTGTGTTCAGTAAAGGAAGGCATACCAAATGTTTCCTTCACTATTCTATATACCTGGGACTCTACTTTCAAGGAGCTATGAACCTGCACTCCAAGGTCTCTTTGTTCAGCAACACTCCACAGACCTTACCGTTAAGTGTTTAAGCCCTGCCCTGATTTGCCTTTGCAAAATGCAGCACCTCACATTTATCTAAATAAACTCCGTCTGCCACTCTTCAGCCCATTGACATGTCTGATTTTGATCATTCTCCATAAGCATGCCCGCTCCTTTCAAGGGTTTAGCCGTCAATCTCAACGGACAGCAAATTGCACTAAACCTGAATTCCATGTGACTGTAGCCTTCAGTAAAGTGATATGTTTCTTCAGAGCAATCTCTGTTCTTCTCCCTTTTGTCTTGATTATGTGGATCTACGAGAAATACTTGATTTAAAGCCTCCATAATGAGCTTTTGCCCTATATGGTCTGTGCCTTGTCGGCCAATTAAGTCAATTGCTTTCAAGGATTTGAAGCCACACCCAATGTCTTCTCTCTTTTACGTAGAGAACTAGCCTTTATGTCCTCCTCCCTTGGTATTGCACTTCTTATTCCCATATAGGCTCATGGGTTGCAGGATCAGTGACTTCTCACTGCTTCGCTCCCTTGCGCAGACCAAGTGGTTGCTTGGTCTTGACAGTGCAGTAACAGAACCCCACATGCAAGTGCTGTGTGTTGTACTGGCTACCCTCAAAACTGGTTGCCCCACTGGAATTTGCTCAGGCATCAAAGGAGAAGTATGGACTCACTAGCTCAACCCAAAATAAGACCATCACCATCTCAGTTAATGTCAGCACTTTCTGTGGATTTGAAAAGCCACAGGTCTGCAGGTTTAGGGGTTTGCCTCAATTATGGATCGATTTGTTAGAGTGTAAAGTGGTATCTGCTATTAAGTTGCAATTGATAGTGATCATGATTTGACATTCACTCAGTTTAAGTGAAACCACTTAACCACCCAGCGAAAATAGTGCTGTATATTTATCAATAGGCTGAAAAATATATTAAAATACCCACTTAGGATAAGCTCGTTTTGTTAGCCAAGTTAGTAAACTGTATGCATGCGAGCAAAGTATGCTATTTTTGTTTTTGAATGAAGAGATCTAAACATCGTTCTTGAGTTGAAGTTATGGCTTTTTGATAAGCAGTTAGAAGCATCTGCACTTATGGAGTGGCATGTTTTTATAATTACTATATTAGCACTTCATTGGTCAAATGTCATTGGAGGAACTGTACCTTACAACATTGTATTTATTGATGACCTGGAATGTAGTTAGAATATAGTATCTACTCAATGTAACTGATTAAAGTGTGACAATTTAACTGCTAAGAGTTTTCTTGAAGAAAGCTTATCTAGCTTCTGAGAGTAATGAATTCCGGCATTATCGTTGCATGAAAGCTATAGATGATTGCAGAGAAATCTGTGTTGCTGAATGCAGTGTTTTTGCTAAAGTCAGCCCATAAATATTCAAAATGAATGCTGCAAATCTTATGCATTGGTGTGTTCTTTTGAAAAAAAGTATTCATTTAAGGAAATTGTAAATTGTATTTGTTATTTGAGAGGACAAAGAAAAAAGTTGGTTAAAAGTGTCAGTTTAAACTAATTCCCATGGTGCTTTGTTTTGAGCTGGAGTTTTGATCTACTTTAGGATGTTGAGAGTTTAGAAGTGTGGGGTGAGGTTTCATTGTCTATGTTGGAGACATTTAATGCAGAAACTGAAAACCGATGCTCTGTCCGTTAGCTGCCAATAGCATTTTCACGCAGTGATGAATTAAGTTCACGTCACAAAATGCTTAACTGCACGTTGCAGTATTTTATGTTGAAATTGAAGGAAGCTGTAATGGATCGTATGGTAGAATGTAGAAGGCAACAGCAGCCATCGTTGCAATGCACCATCAACGTTAGTCCGTGAGAATCATATTGTATAGTTTTTGCATGGATCTTCAGCTCTTGAAAAAGCATCCAGACTCTCAGCATGGTAACCTGAACAATTAAGTTGCTATTTTTATAGCAATATCAGCACTTTATCTAATGTCTGCTTTCCGCCTGATAAGGCCAAGGATCTGCTGTTAACCGTCTCCCTCCCTTGACATTTCATGATGTATTTCCTGAAGCACTGGGCTTACTGGTGTGACTGAGAGAAGGAGCCTTCTATCCATCACTACTACAATTTGTGCTTGCTTTGCAGTGAGCAGCTAATGACCTACACCAAAAGTCGTGATTGTGGCATGGACCAGCTCTGCTTTAGTTGCATATCTTGCAGTCACAGGGTGGGCTTTGCATGTTGCATTTTTTCCCCTGTGCATTTTTCTGATATAGTTTGTATTGATCAAGTCTCATTTTAAGTTGTCTGTGGAATTATTTGTGTGCTAGTACATTTGTTGCCTAACATCTGATTTTTCTAAACTGCTATATATAACTAAAGCTTGTATTCTTTGTGAATTCAAACACCCTTTTGTGGATGGTATATAATGTGCCATTTTTGCTCAAAAGCAGGAGGTAAAGTGCAAGTAAAGAAATTATTTGTAATTTGTATTTCAGAAATGCATTTCTTCAATACACTGAATAACCAATGTCTTGCTGAACCTAGCTGACTGCTGCTTGGCTCTACTCAGAATCATGGCTGTTTTCCAAACAATGCAGCAATTGAAGTTGCAGCAGTCTTGATTTTTGAGCTGGTAACCTTGTGAAAATGCTTTTAATTTCCATGATTAGCTACCAGTATCAACATGGATATTTTTACATAATCTTCAATTTTTTTTCTATTGCATTTATTGTTTTCTAATGCACAGGCATTTTTTTTTTGAAACATGTAAATTTTCTATAACTGTGCCTTATTTTTCCTCCCTGTAATCTGCACCTTTACTGGGAATGTTGAGCTTTCTGGATTTGCACCTTTTCACAAAATGTGTACTATTTAACTATAGGTTGGCATATGATAAACAAATGGAGGAAATATAGTTTGTTCACTATAACATTGCATGGCTTGGCACAGTATTCGAACTTTCTTCATTAGAACCATAATTCATAATAGCTTTTCCAGGTGTGGTACTTCGGAGGGTTTCAGTATGTGACCTCTTGCTGCCAACAACTGCACCCTACCTTGTCTCTTCAATCCTCATTTTGGTTGCCTAACATGTCTATCTTTGCAGTTATAAATTAGAAAGTGAAGACATAATTAGAAGATTCTTGACTGGCAAATCAAGCAACCATTCTTCAATCTCATCACCACTGCAGATTGCAGGGCTTTATTTTTGAATGCAGGTGTTCAAAGATTATTTTTAATGCCCCATGACTTTTTTCAGTTATAAAATAACTTTGTTTTGATGTTTTTTGGTTAAGGTGTAAATACCAAGGAGACCAGGAATAATTCCCTGTTGTTTTTTCAATAGTGCCATGGGATCTTTTACATTTACCTGATCTGGCACATGATTTCTTGAATTATCCCTGATGCATCCATGATCAAGGCAGAACTACTTCTGGCTGGAAGCCCTCACTCGGTATTGAGTTCATTGTTCATCTAGATGTCATCAAATCTGTGGAGTGGAGTTTGAATCCGTGACTTGTTAAAATCTGAGGTCATTGTTACTTGTTGGGTAGAGGCAGACAATTGAGTTGTAACTTCAGCTTCACCTGTGATCATGCTGCTTAAAGATTAGCAAACTGCATAACTAGTATAGAGGGAATTGGAAACTGGAAAGTATTCCATGAATTTTTCAAAGCTCAGTATTGGTTATTGTTTGATACTGATGCACTGTGCTACATTTGAGTAATTTTTGCTCATTCCAGTTAAATTCAATCTATGATTAATTAAATAACCCGTTTAGTAATTCTTGTTAGTTGTGATTAACATTTCTGGTTCACTTGATCTTTGCATTTGTGTCTCTGCATTCTGAAGGTTCATCAAATCTGAAAGTGTTCTCAAGAGTCTTGCTAGCTTTAAGTATTGCTGAGACTTCGTTGATTTTCTCATCGCATGACAGATGCCCAAAGTATGGGTGAAATGCAGAATGTCATTTTGATACAAGAAAGCTTCTCTTTAGGTAGCTTTCTCTGGCCTGAATGCATACTCTAGATTCATTTCTATCTCTGACCGTCTTTCATGATGCCATGGCATCCCAATGGGCATGTCAAAGAACCAGACCACAAGAACTACCTCTGTCAGTTCAGGGAATAGAGTTGTCATCAGCATTATTAAGCACTACACTTGAACTGTTTCAGCTAACCTACTAAAAAAAAAGCTTCAGCCCCTTTCAAAAGAGTGTTCAAAACAATTTATCTGAGAAATAAGAAACAATACCTCAGTCCACCTACTGTGGAAAATTTTATTTTTTTTTAACTTCTTAACTTCTGACTGTTCCAGCATACTCCTGGCCTACCTCCCACATTCAACTCTCTTAAAATTGAGATCATCCAAAACTCTGCCCCTCTCCTTAGTTGCAATCCTGTTCACTGATCACCTTTGTGCTCATTTATAGCTGTTTTTAAAAATGCCCATGTTAGTTTTTAAATCCCTCCATAGCTAAGCCTAACCCTCCCACTTCTCTCTTTAAATTCTCTTTTTAAAGCTTACCTTTTTAAATCTGAGTTGGCTGTCTTTGATATGGGTTTATGGCCTTGAGTCTGTTTGCCCGTTATTTCTCCGATGAAATAGTTCGGGATGTCTTACTACATTTAAAGGCACTTTAAGAATGAAAGTTGTATTCGAAATGAATCACATGTTCATTTGCCTTTTACTAGGTTTGGTGGTGAACTTTAGACAGTACTTGCTTTATTGAACTTGATTAGATCTCTAACTACGCAATGAATAGTGTATGAGCTACTGTGGGAATTAATGCAATGAGTGAGGTTGTATAACAGTCATTTGGAAATATGTAGATATAGGAGCTGTGCTGTGCACTCTTACTCCATGATAATCTGGAAAACTAGGAATAACAGTTGTACATGTTATGGTTACGTGGAAGGCTGGAACTATCTTTTTCAGGGATTGCTTGTCCTTGGAACCAAGTCACAGCAACCCTGGAAAGCTTCTAAAACATCACTAAAAGCTACTTGGAGATTATTTGACATTGTTGCATTGCATGGTATTGTATCATATAGTACTGATAAGTCTATGCTGAACCAGCTGACCTCATTTACGTGATCATATTTGACGACTTTCTGCCTGTGGCTAGGAGGGGAAAGAAAATCACATGGTTCCTGGTCTAAGTCACTTCTGGAAAGTTTGGCTAGGATTTTCATTCTTTAGTTACAATGGAGATCCGTGTCTTTGAATGAATGCATGCATACACCCCAACACATGTTGAGTTTATTAGAGTAGGATTCAAACTAAAACTGAGGAGGATAGGAAAATGGTGAGCAGTGATATACAATGTTTCAATTCTTTACACATTTTAATCAAACCACATGTATCTTCAATAAGTGCTTTGACAAAGTAATGCGTGTATTTGATGAGAAATATGAAGTATGTACTCTATTATTCATGCATCCTTGCCTAATTTTTTGTTTTAAAATATTATTTTTTAATAGGCAGAATCAGGCTATGGGTCAGAATCAAGTCTGCGACGTCATGGCTCCATGCTTTCTCTCACGTCTGCAGCAAGTGGTTATTCTGCCACGTCCACCTCATCATTTAAGGTAAAGAATGTTGTCATTTTTATTTATTGAATATTCCCCCATTCCACCTAATATTGATATGTTTCTTTTGTGTAATCTATTGCTGTGAGACAAAAGGAGGAATTCAGTATTCCAAATTTTGAGAAATTAATTTCAAATATAGCATTGGGTAACACAGTAAAGCATTCAATTCTTGGCTAAAACCAGAATGAAGTTGTTCCTCGTTGAAGGGAAATTTCAGTCACTCTGTAGTTCTAGATGGCAAAATGTCATTGTGCCTGTGGTAGGGTTGCTGACCATGAAAATTACACCTTCACTTTGGAAGGGATGTAAGGGAGTGAATAATTTGTATTTTCAGTGTCAGATCAGACTTGTATAGTATATTCAAATCTCTGATTTTGCTGTTTAGCAGAATATGGTCGTTTTGTTGGTATATACTAATCTTTTGAGGTGGGAGAGAGGGTGAGAGTCCAGTTATGATACAATAAGTTGTACTTCAGTCATTGTGACTATGACCTGAAATAAATCTATCTACTTGGGCAACACTGCTGCCAAAATTATTTCTCCTCAGGCTTTTTAATTATCCTTATCATAATTTGATACTGTTGTTATCAATAATCCATGAGCACAATGTATTATAAGTAATGGTGCTCAGGAGTGGAATTGAGCACTGAATGCTTCGATTTGTAATGTCAGAAGTTAGGGGTGGTGAATGTGACTCCTTCTCTGACACTGGTCAGAAAAATGTTTGGATTGACTAAGATGATATTTCCAATTTTATATATCCGACTGTATAAAACTCTGAGTCAGAGACAAAACAGTCAGGTTTTTTTAAATACAAATAAAAGAACAAGTTTACTGCAAACAAAACTTATTACTTTACAGCTACCCTTCTTGAGAAACTGCATGCACACCCTCATGCACATGTAAACGTGTAGATGCTCACGTGTACATGCAGCTCTGCATAGTATTACCTTAAAACTACATTGACCAAACAACAGTTAAGTTTGGGAAAAATAATTATTCACAAACTATGCAAATGTTAATCTGTAGTGAAAATCACTCTTCATACAACTGTTGGGGTTCGGGTGTCTTTTGAATCCATTGTTGTTGGCTGACTTTATTTTCCTAGAGAGCGCAGTATAGGTTTTTGACTTCCCCTTTAGGAATTCTCCATCTGGGGTGATGACACCTTCCAGTAAGTTTTCATCCCTCACACTTGGATGAAAGATTTCTGAAAAAAAGAGAGAAGGAGGGACGAAAAGGTTCTTGCTCTAGACAAGTTATCTCTGTAACGGTGTTCAAATCCAACAGCCTTATTTGTTGCCCAAACATGGTCATGTGACCATTATCTGTAACCATAGACTGTGATTTCATGCAAGCAGTTGTTGCAGTTGTGAAAAAAACGAGTCTTTCCTTGCTTTAGTCTGTCTTTCACTTGCAAAGCCTTTCCCAAAAGGCCAAGGTGTAAATATGTATCCACTTAGTGATCTTTCATCACAAAGGTGTCTAGTTTAGAAAATGTGTACAGTAGTTTTAATGACCCTAGTATAATCTGTGGGATGTGTGACATTGCATAATAAATAGGGAGAGAGTATGTGAAGTTTTTGCATGGAGAAGATCGTAAACTGTGAATAAAGCCTAGCTTGTTCTATAATCACTTCATCTATTCCCAGGATGACCAATTCCACCTTAGAAAATGCCAGATGGCCACCTTCTTCCAAGATTCAATTTCCCTTCCCACGTGGTGGTTGATGCCCTCCCACGTATCTCCACTTCCCGCAACACCACCCTTGAACCCCACCCTTCCCAACACATTCCTGATGAGAGTCTTATGCCTGAAACATCGATTTTCCTGTTCCTGGGATGCTGCCAGACCTGTGCTTTTCCAGCACCACACTTGACTCTATTATAATCCTAATGTTCAACAGTAGAGAAACAGTAGAGGGCACTGTAAAAGAAGATTGCTGATGGTCTATCTTCTGTTCTGTGGAACTGTCCAATCCTAACTTCAATGATTGGATAATTTTTTAATAAATCTAAGCAGGGTTGGGGGGAGGGCTTCTACATTTTAAAGGCTTCAGATTGAAACCAAAGTCAGATGCTATAATTCAAATGTTTTTAAAAATAGTTGAGTCATTTTAAGGATGGGTAGAAGTTTCAATTAATTAATAATTTTATCCTCCCTCTTGCTGTGGAAAACTCTTTCTGCAGATTAAACAGTTTCAGTGAGCTTTGCTTTGGGTGGAGACCTTAAGTTGCATCATAGCATGGACTAAATTGGCTTCTTGAAATTAAACTAATTCTCAGATACTGAGGCTTGAATGTGAACCCATTCACTCAAATTTTCTTTTGTGTACTTTTGCATAGCTGCTATCGGCAAAAAAATGCATCTGTGTTGAAAATTCCCAGAGGTAATAGAAACTTGTAAACTGTTGGCTATAGATGAAAAACTATACAGAACTTCATTTGTTATCACAGACTTCCGTTGGGCCAGTCCAAGATCTCAACCAACAGGTAGGAAAGCTTAAATTTTGCACATAAGCAAAATGCATCGTTGGGTGACTATAGTTGATCCCTAATGCTTTCAACAAAGTAGTTCCAACTAAGCTGAACTTTATGCAAAATAATATTTGTCTGATTAATTGCAGAAATGTAAAGGAATTAAATCATTTATGATTTGGGGCTACTTCAGACTGCATTAACTAAGTTACTATTTTACTTTTGAAGTTCAAAGATCATTTAAAAAAAAGGTATTATAAGTACCTCGGCAAATTATGACTAAAGGTAAGGGTAGGAGACAATGCAATTATATTATTTTGGGTGTGTAGCTAAAAATGTTGTATTGAAAGGATATCATGATCTAGTGTACATAATGCTTATCAAATGTATCTATTTGAGCTGTTGGAGCAACTGTGGCATGGGTGTAATTTATCTGAATGAAACCTATCTTTGTGGTAAGCAGTGCTGGCAGTTTTTGGTGCATACCCAACTCCTGTGAACAGTACCATGTATACAAAGTGACTTTATTTAAACTGGATTGCACGGTGTGGAGCAACAGAATTTTTAAAAAGTCTTCAATGATGCAGAATGCTTAGAATCTACAGTTTAATGAGGGACAGTAGATTCTGCTAAGTAGCACAATAGAGGCAGCTTGACAATCCAGAGAAATGAATACTATATTTGGAGTACAGATTTTACTGGTATCAGAAGAATTTTATTGTTACAAATGAATGCAAAGAGAAAAATTGGATGGTCTCTTAAACTAAGGGGAAATGAAAGAGTGGTAGCTTTTCATTAGGGATGTTTAACTGTGCCAGTGGTAAAGATTCTAAGAAGTCACAATACTGTAGACCCTGGAATTTGAGATAAAAACAAATTGCTGGGAATACTCAACAGGTGAGGGAATATCTGTGGAATGAGGAACAGATAAAGTTTCAAATTGATATTTGCTCATGTTGGAATACTGTATCCAGTTCTGGTGTCTCAGCTACAGGAAGGATATTATTAAGTTGGAGAAAGTTTAGAAGGCATTTATCAGAATGTTGCAGGGCATGGAAGAACTGAATACAAAGAAGGCCTGGATTGGCTGGAACCTTTCTCACTGGAGCATAGGAGGTTGAGGAGTGACCTTTCTATTTATATAGCCATCCAGATATCTTGTGAATAGGAAGGATTTCGAGGGATATGGGCCAAGTGCTGTCAAATGGGGCTAGATTAATTTGGGATGTCTGGTTGGCGTGGACGAGTTAGACTGAAGGGTCTGTTTCTGTGCTGTACCTCTGATTCCTAAATGCACACCAAATTTTTCAACCATCTGCAAACATTACCATGCCTCCTTACATTTGAGCTTGAGCTATTAATGTTAGCGACATGAAGTAAGGCAGCGGGTACTGAGCCAGGAGAACCTCCATTGATGTCAGCCTTGCAAAAATACCCATCGACTTAACAGTAAAGAAGAAAACTTGATACTGCAGGAAGAGTTTCATAGTCTGATCAGTTAAGCAAAGAAAAAGAAAACACAACCGAATCAGAGAGGCAGTAAGTAATGCATTTTGGGAAGTGAGATGTGTAAATGCAGAACAAATAGGATGAAACTAAATTACTAAGAACATTGGGATTTTATTATCATTGATACTTAAAAAATGGTAGCAAATAGTATATTTCCTTTTATTAGCCCAATAGGGGAGAAGGTGACACATTATTAATGCAACTGGATTAGCAATCAGGAGCCAGGCTAACGATCTGTGAACATGGATTTAGACCCCATCATGGCAGTTAGTGGAATTTAAACTCAGTTAAATCTGGAATTGAAAATTTGTAATGGTGCCATGAAACTGCATCAATAGTGATAAAAATCTATCTAGTTCATTCATGTCCCTGAGGGAAGGAAATCTACTGTTCTTAACTGGTCAAGCCAGCGTTTAATGCCAGGTTCACACAAGTGGTTGATTCTTAAGTCTTTAGAAATGGCGTAACAAGCCACTCAATTCAAGGGTAATTAGGGATGAGCAACAAAAGGCTGGCCTTGCCAGTATTGCCTGCATCCCATGACAGAATAAATGATAAAAGATGTAGGTTTGCTAGAAATCTATACAGCACTCGTTAAGCACAGCTTGAGAACTGTGTGCAGTCCCGGTTGCCATTGCGATAAAATCCATAATGACCAATAATTATGCAAAGTAAATTTGGACTGCCAATTAGCCAAAAGTATGGCAGGAGATGATTTCATGTTTTAATACTTTTAAGCAAAAAAATACTAAAAGTACAATTGAACCTACATCATATCCTAGTTGGCAACTTAAATTTTAGATATCAATTTTGAAATGCAGAAGATTCTTGGAGGGTTTGATGGGGTAGATGTAGAAAGATTATTTCTCCTCATAGGAAACTCTGGGATCACAGAACAAAATCTGAGAAGGAAAATCTTTCTCTCAAAGGTAGTTATTCTTTGGAATGCTTTTATGCAGAGGGCTGTCAAAGCTGAGCCAGTAAGTATATTCACAGCTGAAACAAACAGATTTAACATCAGTAAGGGAATCAAGATTGCGTCGATAAGGCAGGAACGTAGCATTGACGATTATTGGATCAAATGGCAGAGCAGAATCGTGGGCTGAATGGCCTACTTCTAGTCTCCTGTTTTATTGCCTTACAAGAGAACATGCATCCTTTTCATATAACTGAAAATGCATGAGGGGTATACTTTACACTGTCCATTAAGTAAACATTCCATTTTTCTGTAACTAGTGTAAAGTGATTCTTCGTTCCTCGGGGTTCACACCTTTGTTCCCAACAACCAGCATTGCCAGCCAAGTCTACTTGTATGAGGGAAGAATGAAGGCACTTGTTACTTTGCAGACAAGCAGCCTCCCTTTGAACAGTCGTCACTTGATCAACTAACTGCATGTTCCCAACAACCTTCAAGGAATGTGCAAAAGCAGAGATAAAAATATCCTGGATAGAGAACCAGAGAACACCCACTTAAGATGATTGACAGAGCAAGTAATCGTGGCATGAGTACGAACAATTGAATTTAAACACAGTGAGGGATTAGGATTTGCAGTTCGCTACTTGGAAGGATGTTGGTTATTAAAGGCAACTAAAGAGTTATAAAGAGAATAAAGTTTGCTGAGCTACAGGAAATTGCAGGTGAGTGGCATGAGGTGAGTAGAAAGCGCTCGTCCTTTTCATACACCAAAATCACTAAGATTCCCAAGTGGGTTTAGGCTGGGAAACTGTTTAAATGGCACTGACATAATGGGCCACATGGCTTCATTGCCATCGCTATGGTTTCTATGATTTGCTCCGCCAACTCAGAATTAAAAGTTAGCCTGGGATGGAAGTTTTGTATCGGGATATTGAACTTCAAATCAAAAACATTGAATGTTACTTTTAATGCTGTTTTAAAAAAAATATCAAATATCAGAGCATCTCAGTCCATGGCCACCTCAGACCATTTACATTCATAAAGGACATGCAAGCTGCCTCAAAGTCATTACTGTTGAGCATCCTTTTGTTGGTTCTAGAGACTATTACACCAAAAGAATACAGCTGTATACAAACTTAAATTGCAATGGGTATTTCTTGTAAACCTATTGCTCTCATTAGTAAACTTTCCTTTAAACCTAAGGATTATATATTTTTAGCCTGCTATAGTACAAACTTGCTATTTAGTAAGATTAGGGAAATCATTGAAAGGAGAGGGATGTAAGTTTAGTAATGTATTATGAAAAAACTTCAGTGATGGTTTGGAATGATGGTCAAGCAGAAATTCTAAAATGATATAATGGAGTGTTAAGGTACTCAAGATTCAAGGGACCAGGTGGTTCTTTTTCCATTTGTGTGGCATGAGTCTTTTCATGTGTAACAATTGTAATTAATTTGTGGGAAAGTCCAATTCTGGCTCTTTTTGCTTTAGAGGAAGGCAGGGAAAAATTACCTTCATAAGGCAAGGCAGAAAGTGGGGAGAGAACCTGTCAACCCATTAAATAAGATTTTGTTGAGTAGTAACGTAAATCTGAGAGATTAAACTTTATTCTCCAAGACTGGCCTTCACCAATAACCAGCCAATTTTCCAATTGTCATCCCCATCAAGAGCAATAGGTTTTTGAAACTCAATTTGGTAATCTGAAGTGTCAACCAGATAAGCCTGCAGTATACACGTGGAAATGATTTTTTAAAAAAAAGTGACTGCTATGGTTGGAGGGTTTGAGCAAGTGGGAAAGGCTTTGTAGGCTGGCGCTGTTTTCCCTGGGAATGTCCGAGGCTGAGGAGGGACCTTTTAGAGATTTCTAAAATCATGAGCATAGATAGGGTAAAAAGATAAGGTATTTTTAAGTGGGGGAGTAAAATTAGAGGGCATAGGTTTAGGGTGAGAGGGGAAAGATTGAAAAATTTGCCCCTTAGGTTCCTTTTAAATCAGAGGTGAGATGTGTATGGAATGAGCTGTCAGAGCAAGTACAATGGTACCAAGCTGGTACAATAACATTTAAAAGGCATCTGGATGGTTATATGAATAGGAAGATGGTTAGATGGATATGGGCCAAATGCTGAAAATGGAACTAGATTAATTTAAGATATTTGATTGGAATGGACGAGTTGGACTGAAGGGTCTGTACATCTGTGACGATATGAACTGGAGATACTAGCAAGCCACATTTTATTGTTTGCACTTGGGTTACCTGAAAAGACTACGATGTGGCCAGGACTGCTCTGACTGCTTCTGCTTGGGTCAGACATTTTTTACTAAGCAACTGGTATGCACGATCCCTTGATATTGTTTGATCAATTTGACCTTTCCCTTGGATTTGATGCCAGGGTTCAAACAAAAGTCCTGAGACGAAGATTATACTTTGGAATTTGATTGGATGTCTGGGTCAATTTTACAGGAGGGTTGTAAGAATCTATTTTGTTTACAGCCAAGTTGCACCTTTCTCGTACTGAATTCTGCAGCGATACCTGTGAGCTGAGGTATCCCCAGTTAGCTGTATACTGGTGACATTTTTCTTCCATCAGATGTACAATCCCTCTTAAGCAGCCATAAATATTTTATCCTTGAGGATGCCTGATCTAAATATTAAACCTGGTGGTTTCTATTAAGCGTGTTCTTCCAACTTTCTCCCAAAATTTAGAGCCTCTCCAACAGTCCAACTTAATTATCTAGAGAAGACCACTTGAAGTAACCAAAATCAGGAACATATTAGATTGTACTTAAGTGGAGTGCATTTTGACAGGAACATCTGGTGCCAAGGTATCTTAGTGCTACACCTAATATGTCCGCAAAGCCACCAAATGAGTGGTTCTGTTTCAGTTAGGTACAATGGTACAAGAAAAGGAATTTGTGGAATGTCTGCAAGATGGCTTTTTGGCGCAGCTTGTGGTGGAGAAAGTGAGGACTGTAGATGCTGGTGATCAGAGTAAAAAAGTGTGGCGTTGGGAAAGCACAGCTGGTTAGGCAGCATCCGAGGAGCAGGCAAGTGAAGTTTTGAGCATTAGCTCTTCATCTTGTGGTGGAGCCCACTAGGGAACAGGCAATACTGATTTAGTGTTGTGCAATGAGGCTGACTTGATACGGGAGCTCAGGTGAAGGAACCCTTAGGAAGCAGTGGTCATAATGATTGAATTTACTTTGCAGTTTGAAAGGGAGAGTATAGAATCAGAGGTAACTATATACAGCTGAATAAAGGCAACTACAGAGGAGACTAGCAGGAAAGACAGTGGAACAACAATGGCAGGAGTTTCTGCAAGTAATTCAGGAGCCACCGATTCGTCCCAAGGAAAAAGAAACATGGTACAGGGAGGATGAGATGACCGTGGCTGACTAGGAAAGTCAGGGATAGCATAAAAACAAAAGTGAAAGCATATAATGTGGCGAAGGGCAGTGGGAAACCTGAGGATTGGGAAACTTATGCAGGCCAACAGAGGGTGACAAAACAAACATGAGGGAGAAGATTAAATTAGGCTTAGCTAGCCAATAATATAAATGAAGACTTTAAGAGTTTCTTTAGATGTATAAAGGGCAAAAGTGGACATTGGGCTGCTGGAAAATGACCTTGGCAAGATGGTAGTGGCGAACAAGGAAATGACTGAGGAACTGAATAATTACTTCACATCAGTCTTCACGATGGAAGACCAGTAATATCCCAAAAATTTAGTATAGTGTGTGTTGTCTCCACAAATATTAGTTTTTTTTTGGATCCTTAATTGGCTTCTTAAAGGCCAACAAATTCCCCATGTTATTTAAGGTGGTAGCTGCAGAAATAGTTCATGAACTGGTAGTAATCTAAGAAGAGCGCACGTGCAATTGATGGCCGTTAAGGCCTGCCATGTCTCAAGTTTAAAACTAAACCATTGAATATAGGCACACATGCGGGTAACCATGGATAGGTTGTAATAAGAGGGATGTGATCTCAGTTGGTTTTTCGGAATGTTCTGGAGCCTGGTCAATTGGATCGGGAAGAGTAAGAAATATCAGCTTTAAAGATATAAAAGTATAAAAGGTTGGAAGGGAACAAGTGAGTTTCAGTGATCTTGATTGATTGGATCAATGGTCTGAAGAGTGGCAGACAGAATTTAATTTGCGTAAATATGAGGAATTGCATATTGGTAAAATAAACAAGGACAGAACTTGTACAATTCATGATAGACCTTGAATAATGTTGGAGAACAGAGACCTTTGGGTTCAAGTATATAATTCTTTGAAATTTGTCACATCTAGACAGGGTGGTTCAGAAAGCATTTAGCACACTTGCCTTCATTGCTCAAACCTCTGAATATTGGAGTTGGGATGTCATGCTGAGATGGAACAGGACATCTGTGAGACCTCTTCTGGAGCACTATGTACGGTTCTGGTCACCCTCTTCTGGAAAGATATTATTAAGTTGGAGAGGGTTCAGAAAAGATTTATCAGGATGCTGCCAGTATGGAAGGTTTGAGTTATAAAGATAGGCTGGGACTTAGTTCACTGGAGCACAAGAGGTTGAGATGTGACCTTAGAGGTTTATAAAATCATGAGTGGCATAGATTAGGTGAATCGCAAAGGTCTTTTCCCTAGGGTGGGTGAGTTCAAAAGGGGACATATTTTTAATGAGAGAAGAAAGCTTTGAAAAGGACATGAGGGGCAACTTTTTTTTTTACACAGTGGTTCTTATGTGGAATGAACTGCCAGAGGAAGTGGTAGATGCAGATATCGTTACAACATTTAAAAGACATTTGGAAAAGTACGTGAGTCGGAAAGTTTCAGAGATACGGACCATCGCAGGCAAGTGGGACGAGTTTGGTTTGGGAGCATGGGAGATATGGGCTAGTTGGACTGAAAGGTATGTTTCAAGCTGTACTACTCAATGATTGTAATTTTTAGAGTTTGGGAAAACTCAGTGGATTGGAAAACTTCCAGTGCAACCCTTATTCTAAAATGGAGGGAAACAAAAATAAGTACATATAGATCACTTAACATCTGTCACTTGAAGAAAGTTGCACTATTGTAAAGCGACTAATAGAGCATTTAAAAATAAATAATCTAATCAGAGTCAAAAAGCGCATGAAGACAAAAATAATGCCTGACAAATTTCTTAGCATTCTCTGAGAATGTAATCAGCAAGGATTAATGAAATGGGGAACAGTGCATGTTATATTTATGGATTTTCAAAGGATGTTCAGTAAGGTATCGCAGAAATGGCTACTTATTAAGAACCCATGGTTTTGTAGTATGAATAGAGAATGAGCTAAGAAATAGAATGTTGAGATACGGAGTCATTTTCAAAATGATTGTTATTCATGGTGTGCCAGGGTCACAATTATTTGCAAAATTTATTAAAGACAAGAATGTGGAAAATGAATGTACTGTTGCCAAGTTTGCAGATGACCTAAAAATAGATGGGAAGGCAAGTGGTAAGGATGATAAGAGTGAGCAAGAACTTTGCAGATGATATCTAATTTTTCAGTTTGACAGAAAGAATAGAGCTGAATATTTGTTAAATGGAGACAGACTGCAGAAAGCTACAGAAGAGTGAATTGGGAAACCTCAAATAAATCATAAGCTAAAATAAAAGTCTAAGCCATAGCATCGGTAAATGGAATATTGACAGTTACTTCAAAGGGATTACAATATGAAAATATAGCAATCTTGCTAAAACTATACAAGGCACTAATTAGAGTACAGCTGGAATGAGTTTTTGCCACCTTGTCTGTGGGAAGATATTAGAGGCAATCCAGAGAGTGTTCACCAGGTTGATTTTTTTTGGGTATGGAGGGATTTTCATATGAGCTTAGGTTGCAGAGCTCATTTAAATTAGAAGAATGAGAAATAACTTCATTGAAACACAAGATTCTTTGAGGACTTGACAAGATAGATGCTGAGAGGTTGTTCCCCTATCCTGAATATCTGGAATATATGGTTGTGATTATATGGAATTCTTTCCTGAAGAAAGCTGTCAAGGCTGAGCTGAGAGCACATTTATGGCTAAGGTAGTTAGACTTTCACATTAAACTTCTAATCAGTAAGGAGAAAAAGGGTCACTGGAAAAGGAAGGAAAACAGTTAAAGATTATCAGGTCAGACATGATCTTGAATGATGCTGCAGACTCACTGGGCCAAACAGCCTACTCTGCCTATGTGTCATGCTTGCTTGCTCTCAGATTAAAAAAAAATAGAATTTTTCTTGATTTTATTTGGCTTGTTTGTGTCCTGCCTTTGCTTTCTTAATTCTCCTTTTAATTTCTCTATTCAGTTTCTGTACTCCAGGTTTTCAGTGTTAAGCTGAAGGGCACAGTGTTAACCACAGTGGTTAGCACTGCTACCTCACAGTGGCAGGGACCTGGATTTGATTCCATTCCTGGCATCTGTCTGTGTGGAGTTTGCACATTCTTCCCGTGTCTGCGTGGATTTCCTCCAGGTGCTCCGGTTTCCTCCCACGATCCAAAGATGTGCAGATCAGGCGAATCGGCCATGCTAAATTGCCCATAGTGTTAGGTGCATTAGTAAGGGATAAACAATGGTTTACCCTTCAGAGCGTCAGTGTGGACTTGTTCGGCCAAATGGCCTGATTCCATACTGTAGGGAATCTAATCTAATCTTCACACTTGACTTAAGCTTCCCTTTTTACCATATTTAGCATCTATATGGCTTATCTTCCAGGGAGCTCTGGATTTGTGTTCCACAAGTTTTCTGTGGGAACAAGTTTACATAAACTTAAATACCTTCTATTGCTTTGACGTGAATTTCACTTCAAATACCGAAATTTCTTTTGCTAATTTTGATACCTTTTCTCTTATTTTCTCCTTCACCATTACTATGATAAATCTAATGATTGTGATGACTGCAAAATCACTCCTCTGGTTTTCCTGAGTGTAATTTAGGAATTGTGTGTCCTGTGTACTTTGTTACACTGATTATAACCGGTTCTGATTAGAATATTTGGAATTCTCCAGTAGTATGCTTTGTCTCACATTTGCTACAAATTTGCTCTTCCACGTCCCTCAAACTAAATGTTTATTAGTATGCTCCCACCCGTGTTGTTGCCACTTTGTTGTCCCTTAGTTCAATCTAACCGACCTCGTCTGAAGATCTTCCTGATAGCTCTTTAGATGCAGTGTATATTTTCAAAATCAATTTTTATACCCTAGTTATCTCATCTGAAAACATTGTAACCAGGAAAATTAAGGTGCTGTTCCTGTTCTCCTTGAAGTTGTTTTTGGAGTAACTTTTAAAAAAAAAATCATAATGTCCATGTGCCATATCCCATTTGCCTCGTCTACTCTACTCTTGCATTTATGTATGTACCATTAAAACTAAGCTCCTTTTGCCTATTTTCCAACCTTTGTTCTGCCTTCCAAAAGTCCTTTGCTAATTTTGTGCGTTCCATTTACTCCTACTTTCCTTTCTTCTGAATCTATGCTCAGATTAATTTAACTTAAATTTCCCACCTGTTGTTTTGGGATTTAAATTTGTGCACAGATTCATGGTCCAGACCTCTGGTTATAAATCCAGTTACATAATCACTGTGCCACAGTTTCCAAAGGCCTAAGTATTCTTATTTGCATATGGACAAAAATCTGAGGTGGAGCCCAAATACTTGCTAAAGGTGCACAATATACCAGCTCGTCATTACTAGTATTGCAATAGCTATTTGCTATGTCTGTCAGCATCTCCAATTGACTGCAGTAAATTTAATTATGTTATCTTTTACCATTTATTTGTAGAAGCTCAGGACATATAATTAACTTCACATTGCTACAGGAGTCATAAATAACTTGCTTTCTGATTTCAGAAAGGCCATAGCTTACGTGAAAAACTCGCTGAAATGGAAACCTTTCGTGATATCCTATGCAGACAAGTTGATACACTACAGAAGTACTTTGACGCTTGTGCGGATGCTGTCTCTAAAGATGAGCTCCAGAGAGATAAAGGTGCATTCATATTTTCTTATGCATGGATTTTTGAACTGTTGGTGCAATATGATTTCAGAACACCTTTTGGGGGGAAAAAGAAATGCAATTCTTATTAATGAATTTAAGAAAGAAATGAAAAATTACCAGAGCAGCACGTTGACTATATTTCTTCATTTCACTCAACACCTGGATGTTTTTGAGTTTTCATGCAATTCTAGAAATTAGAGTAATTTGGGTTTTTAATGTTTTCAGAATTAAACCTTGCAAAACAAAAGTTTGGTTTACTGGAAGTTTGGAGTTGCATATCTGTTTTAATCTTGCTTGAAAAGTCTTAATTTTACTCATAATGTAACTATTTGAGGCTAGTGTTTACTGTCTTTCAGAGAAAACAGTACTTCAGTGGATATATCAGGTCGTTAGGGTATTAAACTGCAATATTTATCTCTTATGAAGCTTTTGAAACATAACAAATCTAAATAACAAGAATTAGACTTTTTGCAGCAAAATTCAAACTTTATTGGGTATGTTTTCCAATTTTGTAGTAAAAAGTTAATATCTGAAGTTATACATTAAGACCTTGGGAGCATTGGTAAACTGTTTTATCAACGTTCCTGGTAGTGCTGCTCTGTAACTGTAACAGTGTTGGTACCAGTCATGTACACAGAGAAATTCAAGTGTAACTATTGTAGCTTTTCATCAGCGTAGCATCATTCATAAAACTCAACACTTAAAGACTGCTGTTATTGGAGTGTGTGAATGCAGTGTACGTGCTTGGACTGGTAGGAAGATGAGGCTGATGCTGATATAGAAGCGGAGTAAAAATTGGTTTATTTGGCAGAAGTCTGGAATAATATATCAAAGATTCAAATCTCCTGTTTTAGTAGTGGAAGATGATGAAGATGCTTTTCCAACCACGCGGTCGGATGGTGACTTTATACATAATAATAATGGCAGCAAAGAGAAATGCAAGTACTTTTTTAAAATTTGCAGCTTAATTGCTTTACTGCTCTAACTTTTTTTAATGTAGTACGTTTAATATTTGTGTATGAAAAACATTTCTACTGCTTTTAAATTAGTACGTTTTTCCAAAAAAAAATTCATTTCTGTGCTGTATCACTGACTGGACTTTTGGATGTGTAAACCAGATCCTTTCAATCTTATGAGCAGATTTCATACCATTTTTAGTAGATAATTACTTTAATGAAATATTCCCTTGGCTGTTGATGCTAAATTGTGGTGATCTATAAAAATAATTCACGACATATATAAAAATAGTGTATTTGATTGTAACTATGATATTAAAAGCATTGGATTAGTGGTGCTGGAAGAGCACAGCAGTTCAGGCAGCATCCAACGAGCAGCGAAATCAACGTTTCGGGCAAAAGCCCTTCATCAGGAATAAACTTTACCTTTTTACCTATTAAAAGCATTGGTCAATTATGGTTGTTTCGACATTCACCATATTACAGTATGTTGCAAAATATAATGATTTTTGAAGAGAAGTGAAGGGTTTACTGAATAGTGTACTTCTCACCTGAGATTACATTGTAAAATCTCCCACTAATTATGCTTTTGGGAAGACTCATTGATGTGAAACAACTTGGCCTATTAATATACTTTCTTTGTACTTCTTCCAAAACTTTATCAAACTCATCTTCTTGACTAAACTTGCAAATGCTTTGCACAATTCGCCCAATGGTTCATTGCCATTCTGTTTTTTTTTCCCTCCGATTATAATGTTTTCGTGTGGTTTCTTGATTGAAGGCATTCTTCAAGTAATTAGATTAGATTAGATTTCCTGCAGCTTGGAAACGGCCCTTCGACCCAACCAGTCCACACCGACCCTCCGAAGAGCAACCTACCCAGACCCATTTCCCCTCTGACGAATGCACCTAACACTTTGGGCAATTTAGCATGACTAGTTCACCTGACCTGCACATCTTTAGACTGTGGGAGGAAACCCACACAGACATGGGGCGAATGTGCAAAACTTCACACAGACAGTCGCCTGAGGCTGGAATCAAACATGGGACCCTGGTGCTGTGAGGCAGCATTGCTAACCACTGAGCTACCGTGCCTCAATGAATTAAAGAAAATACTCTGTGGTGATCACTCAAATTTGAAGTTGCAAGGGCAAAGTTCATCTTCCCCAGAATTTTTGATTGAGTTAATGACCCTTTTCTGACATACACAGGGGCGTACCCTTCTTATGATATCTTTTTATGGTTAAATGGCAAATATGGTTAGCAAGACTACTTTCGATCTCTACATGATTTGGCGAAAATCCTCGTCTCCACTATATGCTCTTCTCACTAAACTGTGACTGTGCATGAAAGATTATCGGGATTAAATGGGCCCTTATTCATGTCCTAACAATTTTACCTCAAGTTATGAAGATGAACATAGAACATTACAGTGCAGTACATCCCTTCAGCCCTCGATGTTGCGCCGACCTGTCATACCAATCTGAAGCCCATCTAACCTACATTATTCCATGTACATCCATTTGCTTGTCCAATGACGACTTAAATGTACTTAAAGTTGGCGAATCTACTACCGTTGCAGGCAAAGCATTCCATACCCTTACTACTCTCTGAGTAAAGAAACTACCTCCGACATCTGTCCTATATCTATCACCCCTCAATTTAAAGCTATACCCCCTCGTGCTTGCCGATGATGATGAAGCTGATGAAGGAGCGTTGCTCCGAAAGCTAGTGTGCTTCCAATTAAACCTGATGGACTATAACTTAGTGTTGTGTGATTTTTAACTTTGTACATCCTAGTCCAACACCGGCATCTCCAAATCTGATTATCTTATGTGTCTCTAAGTCGTGCCTCAACCTCCTTCTCTCTAACGAAAACAGCCTCAAGTCCCTCAGCCTTTCCTTGTAAGACCTTCCCTCCATACCAGGCAACCTTCTAGTAAATCTCCTCTGCACCCTTTCCAAAGCTTCCACATCCTTCTTATAATGCAGCCAACCAGAGTTTTGTACAGCTGTAGCCTCGTGGTTCCGGAACTTGATCCCTCTTTTAATAAAAGCTAAAACACTGTGTGCCTTCTTAACAACTCTGTCAACCTGGGTGGAACTTTCAAGGATCTGTGTACCTGGACATAGAGATCTCTCTGCTCATCTATACTACTAAGAACTTTACCATTAGCCCAGTAGTTTGCATTCTGGTTTCTCCGACTAAAGTGAATCACCTCACACTTATCCACATTAAACTCCATTTGCCACCTCTCAGCCCAGCTCTGCAGCTTATCTATGTCTGTCTGTAACCTACAACATCCTTCGTCACTATCCACAGCTCCATCGACCTTAGTATCATCTGCAAGTTTACTAACCCACCCTTCCATGCCCTCATCCAGGTAGTTTATAAAAATGACGAACAGCAGTGGACCCAATACCGGCCCTTGCGGTACACCACTAGTAACTGGACTCCAGGATGAACATTTCCCATCAACCACCACCCTCTGTCTTCTTTCAGCAAGCCAATTACTGATCCAAACTGCTATATCTCCCACAATTCCATTCCTCCGCATTTTGTACAATAGCCTACTGTGGGGAACCTTAGCGAAAGCCTTACTGAAATCCATATACACCACATCAACCGGTTTACTCTCATCTACCTGTTTGGCTACCTTCTCAATGAACTCAATAAGGTTTGTGAGGCACGACCTACCCTTCACAAAACCGTGCTGACTATCCCTAATCAAATTATTATTTTCTAGATTATATATCCTATCTCTTATAACCTTTTCCAACACTTTACCAACAACTGAAGTAAGACTCACTGGTCACAAGTAGGGTTGTCTCTACTCCCCTTCTTGAACAGGGGAACCACATTTGCTATCCTCCAGTCTTCTGGCACTATTCCTGTAGACAATAATGATTTAAAGATCAATGCCAAAGGCTCAGCAATCTCCTCCCTGGCTTCCCAGAGGATCCTAGGATAAACCCATCCGGCCCAGGGGACTTATTTACACACTGCAGGATTTCTAAAACCTCTTCCTTGTGAACCTCAATCCCACCTAGTCTAGTAGCCTGTATCTCAGTATTCTCCTTGACAGCATTGTCATTTTCTAGAGTGAATACTGTCGAAAAATATTTATTTAGTGCTTCCCCTATCTCCCCTGACCCCAAACGCAACTTCCCCCTACTATCCTTGATTGGCCCTAATCTTACTCCCGTCATTCCTTTATTCCTTAAATACCTATAGAAAGCCTTAGGGTTTACCCTGAATCCTATCTGCCAACAACTTCCTTCGTAAACCACAGCTCCTGCGCTCTACAGCTTCCTCCCTGCCTGACAGGTACATACATATCTAGGACAGTCAGGAGCTTTTCCTTGAATAAGCTCCACGTTTCTAATGTGCCCATCCCCTGCAGTTTCCTTCCCATGCTATGCTTCCTAAATCTTGCCTAATCGCATCATAATTGCCTTTCCCCCAGCTGTAACTCTTGCCCTGTGGTATACACCTATCCCTTTCTATCACTAAAGTAAACATAATGGAATTGTGATTACTATCACCAAAGTGCTCACCTACTTCCAAGTCTTAACACCTGGCCGAGCTCATTACCCAGTACCAAATCTAATGTGGCTTGACCCCTTGCTGGCCTGTTTACATACTGTCAGGAAGCCCTCCTGCACACACTGGACAAAAACTGACCCATCTATAGTACTCATACTATAGTGTTCCCAGTCAAGATTTGGAAAGTTGAAGTCCCCCATGACAACTACGCTGTCTCTCTCACTCCTATCGAGAATCATCTCTGCTAACCTTTCCGCTACATCTCTGGAACTATTCAGAGGCCTATAGAAAGCTCCCAACAGGGTGACTTCTACTTTCCTGTTTCTCACCTCAGCCCATACTACCTCAGTTGGCGAGTCCCCAAACATCCTTTCTACAACTGTACTACTGTCCTTGAGCAACAAAGCCATAACTCTCCCTCTTTGACCATCTCTCTGTTCTTACTGAAACATCTAAATCCTGGAACCTGCAACAACCATTCCTGTCCCTGCTCTATCCATGTCTCCAAAATGGCCACAGCATTGAAGTCCCAGGTACCAACCCATGCTGCAAGTTCACCCACCTTATTCCGGGTGCTCCTGGCATTGAAGTAGATACACTTCAAACCAACCTCATGCTTGCTGGTGCCATCTTGTGTCCCTGAAACTTGATTTTGGACTTCCCTATTCTCAACCTTTTCTATACCCGAACTACAATTTAGGTTCCCATCCCCCTGCTGGATTAGTTTAAACCCACCCCATAGCCTTAGCGAATTTCTCCCCCAGGATATTGGTACCCCTCTGGTTCAGATGAAGACCATCCTGCTTGTAGAGGTCCCGCCTACCCTAGAAAGAGCCCCAATTATCCAAGAATCCAAAACCCTCCCTCCTGCATTCTCCCTGTCGCTACGTGTTCAACTCCCCTCTCTTATTCCTCGCCTAACTAGCACATGGCACTGGCAACAAACCAGAGACGACAACTGTTCGTCCGAGCTCTAAGCTTGCATCCTAGCTCCCTGAATTTCTGCCTTATATCCCCATCTCTCTTCCTACCTATGTCGTTGGTGCCTATGTGGACCACGACTTGGGGCTGCTCCCCCTCCCCCTTAAGGATCCCAAAAACACAATCCGAGACATCATGAACCCTGGCACCTGGGAGGCAATGCACCAACCATGAATCTCAGAATAATAAAATATTTTTCGATTGAAACAAAGCTGCACAAGCAAAACAATTACGGTGTTTCTCGAACTGGGCTTCTTGTGACCTTGAATGAATGGCTTCAATGATCCTTCCTTTCACTGTTGAAAAATGTGAAATGAACCTATCATTTGAAAATGGGTCTTATGTTACGAAATACTTGAACTTTTACATCATCTATTATTTTGGTGTTGTATTTTTGTTTATAAAGATTATTAACTGATTTACATGTTACTGTCACGGCTTTCTTTCAACCAATTGAGTTTTACATTCTCAGAATCTTGTATGTATTTTGATATCCATTGTACAGTATTTCCATGTGTGACACCCAAAGGGATTAACGGAATAGATTTTAAAGGTGAAGCGATCACCTTCAAGGCTACTACAGCAGGAATTCTGGCTACACTTTCTCACTGCATTGAACTGATGGTAAAGCGAGAAGACAGCTGGCAGAAGAGAATTGATAAGGTAACATTGAAAGAATCAGTTGACAATATTTTGGTTTTAAAATTATGAATTTCCACAAATACTTATCATTGTGTGTGTAACATATATTTTTTCTTTGTAGAGAGATATGAAAGCATGAGAAACAAGCAAACAGGTGGAAAATCTCTAAAGGGAGAAAAACCAGTTGACATAGTAAAGAGTAGGTTATAGGTTTGCAGAGAAATTAGTTCGTTTGAAGTAGTTTCTAGGTTAATGTAGAAAAGTACATAGTGATCTCAGGATTATGTTTGTGCACGAGTTAAATTGGGGGAAAAAGTCATGTCAATGAATGATTTGTATGATGTAGAAAGGAGAACTTTAAGCTTCTCAGATATTGTTATCTTTCACAAAAAAAAGTTATATTTCCTCTCATACTGACTACAAAGTAACTTATTTCCTGGAATATTTATCCCAGCAATGATGCTGTGATATTGCTATCTTCAAGAGGCATGTTCAGGCCTTTAATGTTTCTTGATGCTAGCTTTTGTACACAAAAATGATGTTTAAAAAACTCAGTTCCTTTTGTCGTCATTGTTGCTGGCTGTACCTGGCTTCAAGGATAAAGTCTTCTCAGGTTTGTGAATTCCTGCCTTGGGTGTTCTTGTGACTGAAGAGGTCAAATCCTTGACACTCAGATCTTGGGAAAATGGGACAGAATGTTCCACAAAATAGTGGGATTAGAGTGCAGTACTTGATTTCCTTTTGTTTTGCAGCTGCTAAACTTCATAAAGCATCAGACTCAGCTTGATTGTCATCAAATTGAATGATTAAGATGGGGTTCCTAGTCATTAAAGCCAGTGCTGCCCCACTTCAAATGAAGCTCCTTTGAAGCATTGTCTTTGGTCTTTATAGAATCAAAGATCTGTAACACAGAAAAGGGTCCCACGTTGCATCTGGATCGGTCAAAAAACAGCCATTCAAATATTCTAACATATTTTTCAGCATTTGGCCCATAGTCTTGTTTGCCTTGGCATTGCAAGTCCACATCTAACTGTTTCAATGTTGAATGTTTCTGCCTCTACCGCCATTACGGGCAGAGATTTCCAGATTGCCTCCCCACTCAAAGTGAAAAAGTTTTTCCTCTCACCCCTCTATACATTCTGCCCCTTAACTTAAATCTATGCCCCCTGGTCATTAATCCCTCTGTGAAGAGAAGTTTCTTCCCATCTATATCCCTCCATAATTTTGTGCATCTCAATCATGTCACCTCTCCATCTCCTCTGCTCAAAGAAAAACAACCTCACGCTGTCCAAACTCTCTACAGAAGTGAAACTGTTCAACCCAGGCACCAACTGGTAAATCTCCTTTGTACCCTCTTTAGTGCTATCACATGTCTCCTATAATGTTGATTCCAGAACTGCGCACAATATTCCTAGCTATGGCCTAACCAACCTTTCCTGCTCAAAGTTTGGGAGAAGATTTGTAGCTCGGGTGCTCATTGTTGTGGTTCTGTTCGCCGAGCTGGGAATTTGTCTTGCAGACGTTTCGTCCCCTGTCTAGGTGACATCCTCAGTGCTTGGGAGCCTCCTGTGAAGCGCTTCTGTGCTGTTTCTTCCGACATTTATAGTGGCCTGTCTCTGCCGCTTCCGGTTGTCAGTTCGAGCTGTCCGCTGTAGTAGCCGGTATATTGGTTCCAGGTCGATGTGTTTGTTAGAGTCTGTGGATGAGTGCTATGCCTCTAGGAATTCCCTGGCTGTTCTCTGTTTGGCTTGCCCTATAATGGTAGTGTTGTCCCAGTCGAATTCATGTTGCTTGTCGTCTGTGTGTGGCTACTAAGGATAGCTGGTCGTGTCGTTTCGTGGTTAGTTGGTGTTCGTGTATACGGATCGTTAACTGTCTTCCTGTTTGTCCGATGTAGTGTTTTGTGCAGTCCTTGCATGGGATTTTGTGCACTACATTAGTTTTGCTCATGTTGGGTATCGGGTCCTTTGTTCTGGTGAGTTGTTGTCTGAGCGTGGCTGTTGATGTATACCATACATCAGGAGCATTTCTGAACTGACAGCCTGACTACTGCGACCACTAGGACTCCTAACAGCACACAAACCAACAGCCACGCTCAGAGCACAACTCACCAGAACAAAGGACCCGATACCCAACATGAGCAAAACTAATGTAGTGCACAAAATCCCATGCAAGGACTGCACAAAACACTACATCGGACAAACAGGAAGACAGTTAACGATCCGTATACACGAACATCAACTAGCCACGAAACGACACGACCAGCTATCCTTAGTAGCCCCACACACAGACGACAAGCAACATGAATTCGACTGGGACAACACTACCATTATAGGGCAAGCCAAACAGAACAGCCAGGGAATTCCTAGAGGCATTGCACTTATCCACAGACTCTAACAAACACATCGACCTGGACCCAATATACCGGCCACTACAGCGGACAGCTCGAACTGACAACCGGAAGCGGCAGAGACAGGCCACTATAAATGCCAGAAGAAACAGCACAGAAGCACTTCACAGGAGGCTCCCAAGCACTGAGGATGTCACCTAGACAGGGGACGAAACGTTTGCAAGACAAATTCCCAGCTCGGCGAACAGAACCACAACAACCTTTCCTGCATAACCTTACTGTTCAAACTCTATGCCTCAACTAATAAAGGCAAGTATACCATGTCCTTTCTTCATCATCTGCCCTAATACCTTAAGGAACTGGTGTATATTTCTTCTGTAAAAGAAGAAAGTGTAACTTTCTTCTGTAAAGACAATTTAAAATATGAACAGCAATTTACCTATCTGGAATTAGTGAAAAGTGGAAGCACTGTAGTTTGGAATGAGACTTACGTGACACAGCTGTCTGTCATTGGGACAAGGTTTGACGTATTATATTTTGTGTGAGAACTTTATTTGTTATATAATTAATGTATAAACTAAATGGCCACTGAGCTGCAAATAACTTTTTTTGTAAATCTTGTACAACGTCTGATGCACAGTCACCTGAAAAATATATGTACTTTTAATCTTTTGAACTTCCAGGAAATTGAAAAGAGGCGAAGAGTGGAAGATGCTTACAAGAATGCATTGTCAGAGCTTAAGAAAAAATGCCACTTCGGTGGACCTGATTATGAGGTAAGAATTCAAATTGTCAATCCGTTTCCCTCCAGCCAAATTGCTTGGCTTTTTTTTTGAGCTTGCTGTCAAATTCTGGCTATCTGGGTTGAATAGAAAGATAACCCAAGAAGAAAATAGTGATAGGAAATCTTGTGGCTTACCAGACTTGTTTCCACATACCAGTCAACAGTACTTAGGATTTTGCCAACAGAGTAACTGTCTTGAACGCTGGGAATGTTGGGTTTTATTGATTGAACGCCTTCCTAGTTGTGAGCATTTTGACAACATGAACATTAGACAGTATCTTTGAAAGTTTGTTTATTTTAGCGAAGTTTTGAGCCTACTTTGATTTTTACATTTGAATCTCCCACAATTTATAAACATGCTGATTGAAGCTGGTTATGATTTTATTGTTGCATTTCAATATCTTTCCTTACATTACCTTTCTTCACAATTGAGCAATTGGTGAAGTCATGTAACTAGGACTTGATCCTGTTACCATCCAGTTTTCATGTAAAAGACTTCCTTTTAGGGATCACCAAATGACAATGGGAGGAAGGAACATGGTGGTTAATTAACTTGTGGTAAACCATTCCAACGCCTGGACTAATAAACTTAAGGTTCTGGAGATATATCTATTCTGTCTCATTTAATTTTTTAATTTTAAAACAAAACTAATATTGGGTTTGCTGATCTAAAAGTTATTAAACAGCGCATCTCCTGATGGGCCCAGCTCGACTAATTTCTGCACTCATCCGCTCAAAACGTTCTGATGAGTTCCTTGCTGAAGTGTGAGCTGCATGCTACAATCTGTAAATCCTGGCTGACAGACCAAAGCTGGTGCAATGCTGCATTTTTTGGTGCATTTTTCTGTTTTAAAAATTCTTTCAAGTATTAAAATTAAGGTGCTTGTCTATTTTAGTGGCTATTAAAGATCCCATGATGAAATTTGAAGTGTTCTGTTTAACCTCAACCAGTAGCACAAAATCAGATTAACTGTTAGTAAACAAAAGTCGAAATTGCGAGAGAAACCAATGGATCTGGCAGCATCTGTGGAGACAGCGTTAACACTGAGTCCAGAAACCCTTCCTCATTCCCCTGAACATCTGAAATGTCATTGGACTTTGAAGCATTAACTTTACTTTATCTCTACAGGTGCTGCTTGGCCTGCTGAGTTTCTCCAGGAATTTCTGCTTTTGTTTTATTTAACTGTTATTCTGTTGCTGTTTTAGAGTCTTTGTAGTTGCTGTTTATTCTATTAGTATTGGGATTGCACTATATGACCTGCTGTGTTTCACATAATTCATTGTAAATCCAGTGTTTTTAAGGTATTTGAGATGTGAAGAGAGTATATGAATGCAAGTCCCTTCAGCTTGCTTTCTTTTATTGGAATGCTTTGCTTTATTAGGAAGGTCCGAACAGTTTGATAAATGAGGAAGAATTCTTTGATGCTGTTGAAGCTGCTCTTGACAGACAAGACAAAATTGAAGAACAGGTATTTTTCCATTGTAGTTCTAAAATTATTTAATGTTTTATATATTCTAATCAACCTTCTGCAATCACTAAAGCCTTTTCGGCATGCGCTTTTGCTCATAGCAACATCAGTCAGATCGAATAATCAGTGGTACTTTTGGTTTGTAACTGAGTTCTGTAATAATTTCAATTTTTAGTCTCACACGGAGAAGTCAAGAATTCATTGGTCAGCTGCTCTGCCATTTGGTGATTCCTTCACAGCAGTTGGTGTACACAGATTTGCCAAACAGGTATGGTGACCTGATCATTTCATTGGTATGTAGGAAATTGCTTTAGTATTGGCATTACTCTGTATTTTGCGAGCAAAATCCTCAGTTGCCGCTGAGATTCTAATCTGTAAATAAAAATTTTGAAAAATGTATTTAATTGTTTTAAACTTTTTATTGTAGAAGGCTGAAATCAGCAGTTCCTATGGAGAATGCAATGTGAGGATTTGCACTCCAGTTAGTTGCCGACTCATCCTGTGATGTCACTGAAGCACTGCTTGTGGTAGTGTTGGTTAGTTGATACTTTCATAAATGTAACCAGACTCTCTGCCTGGTGCGAAGTATCAGCATGGGAGGGGGAAAAGAGGGAATTTTGAAATTCAGTGTCAATGAAATAAACAGGATGTGCTGAAAAGCCCGAACTAGTCATCCCTCGGGTGATGTGATCCAAAAATCCATGGTCATGGTACATGATGTGTAAATTTGGTCATCCATTCTAATTGTTGATTCTGTTTGCTCAATGCATAAAATGAGGGACTTTGAAAGTTATTGGAAATTTTCTTCTTCTCAACTATCTCATTCTAAATGCCATTCAGAAGTTGTCGTGGTTGTTTTCTATTGTGGCAGTGAGATCTCTTTTCCTTAGTTTCTTTTTCGTAATTTGTTTTGATGAGCCAGTTTTATTAATAGTGAAATCCATTTGATTTTGCATTTGCAAGCTGGTAAAGAATTGATGTACATTTTTAGCTCTACAACATATGAAACCAGTTTAAGGCCATTGCAACATTTTAAATGAAATTTGTTTTTGCGGTTGACAAACTATTTTACTTGTATGAAAACAATAGTTACTTTTGCCATTTTTCAGTCTTTTTATCTGGAGGATTGTTAAGAATATATCTAAATGTCTTCAATTTTTGAAAAGTAATATTTAAGAGAAAGCTTTGCATAAGGGTTTTGTGGATTTCACCAGATCACTAAAGCTAATACTTTTTTCCAATATCAGAAGTAGTTGAGACAAAAATGTTGTGCAGAAGTACTATAATATATGCTTGATGGCTCATATACTAACTTTTTACATGCATCACAATCATTTTTAAAACAAGGCACGAGTTGTTTTATGTACTTAAAAGATAAGGCATCAAATATTTGCACTTGATTGTGGCTATTATCATAGAATTGTCGACTTCAGGATTCCATGAGTAAAGAACATAGAACAATACAGCACAGAACAGGCCCTTCAGCCCACGATGTTGTGCCGGACATTTGTCCTAGCTTAAGCACCCATCCATATACCTATCCAATTGCCGCTTAAAGGTCACCAATGGTTCTGACTCTGCCACTCCCACAGGCAGCGCATTCCATGCCCCCACCACTCTCTGGGTAAAGAACCTACCCCTGACATCCCGCATACCTTCCACTCTTCACCTTAAATTTATGTCCCCTTGTAACACTCTGTTGTACCCGGGGAAAAAGTTTCTGACTGTCTACTCTATCTATTCCTCTGATCACCTTATAAACCTCTATCAAGTCACCCCTCATCCTTCGCCGTTCCAATGAGAAAAGGCCTAGCACTCTCAACCTATCCTCGTACGACCTATTCTCCATTCCAGGCAACATCCTGGTAAATCTTCTCTGCACCCTCTCCAAAGCTTCCACATCTTTCCTAAAGTGAGGCGACCAGAACTGCACACAGTACTCCAAATGTGGCCTAACCAAAGTCCTGTACAGCTGCAACATCACTTCACGACTCTTGAATTCAATCCCTCTGCTAATGAACGCTAATACACCATAGGCCTTCTTACAAGCTCTATCCACCTGAGTGGCAACTTTCAAAGAGCTATGAACATAGACCCCAAGATCCCTCTGCTCCTCCACCTGACTAAGAACCCTACCGTTAACGCTGTATTCCACATTCGTATTTGTCCTTCCATAATGGACAACCTCACACTTGACAGGGTTGAACTCCATCTGCCACTCCTCAGCCCAGTATGGTACATAGTTGCATGATATCATTGCGGCTGTTGTCATTTCTTTTAAAGCTTATTGGCTCTTTAATGCATTTTTTTGTGGTGAAGGTTAATGTTTGAATGCCTTGTTGTGCTGTTGTTCTGAACTGGGTTTTTCTTTGTCTGTCTCTGTGGTAGCCCTTTAGTCGCTCTTCCTCCATGTCTTCCATTGATCTAGTCAGTGCCTCAGATGATCACAGATTCAGCACCCAGGTACTGTACAAACTCAGAGTGGTCCTTCTCTGCAGCTCACTTCTCTTGACTACTTCACCTGGGTTTGCGTCTACATCTTCATAGTGTTGGTGATGTTTGCTGACTATAACTTATTCCCTGACCTATGACAGTGTACCAGCTGCATGACACTATTGCAGTAATATTTAAAAATTGCTCTTGTCATGAACATCAATTTATTAAAATTTGAGTAAAGAATTACATAACATTTCTCCAAATCAAACTTTATGCCCTCGTTTTCAACATTGCTTTGATATTAAGGAAGAAAAGAGCCAAATTACAGCTTGGCTGTGAAATACAATTGTGTGCTGTTAGCATTTCTATGGAATACGTTAATCCAAGCATCACTGGTATAGTAACATAACAGCATGCCATACTGTAAACCTACCATTACTAATGCAATGTTCTGAAAGCCTTTAAACTCACTTATACATGTGACTTGCTGAAAGCTTTTAGTTTTAGAAATGTAACTATTGCAACTAAATTTCAATCATTTAGCTGTTTACCTTCTTTGTACAGTTAGAAATTTGCTTCATCCTCATGAGAGGAAAAGAAATTCACTTAACACATTGTCTTTTCTTAGAAAATTATGCCTGAGTTATTCTTCACTGTTTTAGAATCATCATTTTTGAAGCAGGACCACCTACAGGTTTTGTTTCTCCTGTTGGGAGAACCATGCCCGGTTGCAATGAAGTTTGTCATCTTTTGTTCTTTGGTCACTTCTCTCCCAATCCCAAACATTAATTATTTTTGACTGTGGAACGTGACCAAGTTGAATTCTGATTGCAGTATACTACCAACCACATATCCTCAATCTTAAAGTTTCTCAATCTGGACAGCTACTAAAGCACTAAGTACCCCATTAGGGCAGTGCCCTAAACTTTCTTCTTTTGAAGAAGTTGATGGCGATAGGTGACATCTTCCTGAAAGCATGTTTAAGGTCCTATTTTATTGACAAATACGACAATGATCATACATAAATTTAAAAACTGCAGATGCCAGAGATCTGAAACGAAAACAGAAATTGCTCGTGAAACTCAGCAGGTCCGGCAGCATCTGTAGGGAGAAAGAAGTAGTTTAGAGAATTGCCTGACTTGAAATGTCAGCTTTGCTTTCTGGCCACAGATGATTCCAGACCTCGTTTCATCAGTTTCTGTGATTGTTACATACTTGGGTAGATCACAAAGGTACCATGTTAATTTAAGGAATTTGTAATCTTGTCAGTGTCTGTGGCTGTCTACCATGTGAACTTAAGGTAAGTCCCAGCAGACATAAGCTTTTGTGTACTCTTGACATTTGTCCTTCAGATTCTGGAGTTCTTACTGCCCCAGTTCTCATATTCCTGGTAAAAGCTAGACAAAAAGCCCATCCTGAAGTACATTGTGAGAAAAGTGGGTGAAACAGTTGAATACTATTAATATAAACAATGCATTTTTCAAAATCCTTTTCAAAACTGCTGGCGATTTAAGACATGAAAGAATGTTTGTTTGTTTTATGAATTATACTTCTTTTGTGTTCAATTTTAACAAATTATAAGTTAGTTTGCTGTTTCTCAAAAGTACTTGCACACTTACAAAGGCAAAAATGCATTGGCAGAAGGAAGGTGGGGAATGTACATATTTGTGTCAATGGTGTTTGATCTCCTTTTTGTAAACTGTTTATCAGTTCTACCTACTGAAGGATATTTGCCTGCTGCAAAACTTCTAGTCTGTTTTGAAATCAGCCCCGGTTTGTACCAGGGAGAAGATTCTTAAGGCAGGTAATTACTTTCTACCCTCACTGCTGTTAGCTGTTCTAAAACTGAACAGAGCACAATCCAATAAGTAATTAGCTGGGAGAGTTGTCAATAATTGTGCCCGTTTACCCTCTTCATTTTACATAACCATACATCAAGTGCTCTTAAAATTTTAACATATCAAATAGTTATTTTTAAGCTTGACCAAATGCTGCTTGTATAAAAACAGCACTATGCATATTCTTCTGCCTGAAAATCCAGTGGCATTTTATGCAAAGAATTAACCAGCTAGTATCTGAATGTTTTTCCGAGTTGCAGGACTTTGAGTGTACTGTTGCCAAACTTTTATAGGATGTCTCCTTACGTTAAAGTTAATGGGGAAAATTATTTGATATCTTCCTGATTCAACATCCTTCAAACCATTCTTAAATTTACATGTTTCTTAATTCATTTTTACATTTAGGACAGTGACAAGATGTGCTGTTTTGTTGCTGAGTTACTGTATGTTTTGTTGGATGTCCTTGCAATATTCAACATTGCTTGAAAAATTTTGTGTACTTTGCATTTGATGTGGGCAGCCTTGGTTTGTCCCTCAATCTGAGACAGTACCCAGGTTCTAGAATATATGGTTGGACCGAAGGGTTTGTTTCCATGCTGTTAGTCTCTATGACTCTATGCATGCGCGTACGCACCCTGCGTGCATAAGTGTACGTTTTGAATAATGGCCATGATGAATGTATTGGATTGTTGTAACTATCTGGGTTAATGATGACCTTTAGAAAAAAGAATCAGTGATCTTTTAGCCTGGCTTGCATGTGATAGCAGATCCACAGCATGTGCTTGATTCTTAACTGGCTTAGCAAGCTACTCTGTTTCTTTTCTATTGCCTGAGAAGGATGAAGTGCAGGCTTATAGGGAAAATTTGGGGAATGGCACTAGGTGAATGAATCATTCAATCGTGGTGCAAACTGGCCCCTTCTGCACTGTAACAGTTGTGTGATGCACTGCATTATTGGAGAAAATGCCTGACTCATCTGTGGCTAATCTGTTCCCAAAACTTAATGTATCAGTCCTAGAAAAACATTGCTTTTCCAGTCCCAGGCACCAGGTACTGGTTATAAGTTTGTTCACTGAGCTGGCAGGTTTGTTTTCAGATGTTTTGTTACCATGCTCAGCAACATCAGTGAGCCTCTAGTGAAGCTCTGGTGTTCTGTCCTGCTTTCTGTTTGTCTTGATCTATTAAGGTTGGTCATATCGTTTCCAGTTCTTTTTCTAAGAGTTTGGTAAATGGGGTCCAAATCAATGTGTTTATTGATGGAGTTGTGGTTTGAATGCCAGGCCTCTTGGAATTTCCGTGCTTGTCTCTAGGATGGATATGTTGTCCCAGTTGAAGTGGTGTCCTTCTTCATCTGTATGTAAGGATACTAGTGATGGTGGGTCATGTCTTTTGGTGGCTAGTTGGTGTTTGTGTATCCTGGTGGCTAGTTTCCTGCTTGCCTGTCCAATTTAGTGTTTGTTGCAGGGTATTTTGTATATGACATTTGTTTTGCTGGTTGTTGGTATAGGGTCCTTTTTCGGTTCATCAGTAGCTGTTTGTGTGTTGGTAGGTTTGGTCAGCTACCATGATGCCAAGGGACTAGGGTAGTCTGGCAGTCATCTCAGATGTCTTTGTATGATAGTGTGGCTAGAGTTTCTGGCTCTGTTGTGTCTACTTGTTTGGGTTTATTGTTTAAGGATTGGGCTGTGTTCATCGGGTACCCATTTTTCTAGAATATGTTGTATAGGCATTTTTCTTCTGCTGCTCATAGTTCCTGAGTGCTGCAGTATGTTGTAGCATGTTTAAATAATGTCCTGATGCAGCTCTGTTTGTGGGTGTTGGGATGATTGCTTCTGCAGTTAAGTATCTGGTCTTTGTGTGTTGTTTTCCTGTAAATGTTGGTCTGCCATTCTCCATTAACTGTTTGTTCCACTGTGACATCTAGGAAGGGAAGTCTGTTCTTGTTTTGTGAAATTTATGCCAGTAAGGATGTTGATGTTGGTAATGTAGGTTTCCTCTAATTTGTTCCGTTTTGTGATGACAAAGGTGTCATCCATGTAGTGGACCCAGAGTTTGGGTTGGATCATGGAGAGGGCTGTTCATTCAAGTCTCTGCATTACTGCTTCTGCTAAGAAGCCTAATATTGGTGATTCCATGGGTGTTCCGTGGATTTATTTCTAGGTAGTGTCATTTAAGGTGAAGTGGGTAGCGAGGCACATTTCTACTAGCTTCAGGATGTTGTCCTTGCTGATGAAGTTGGTGCTGTCTGGTGTTTGTGTCCTTGATTTGTCTAGTAGTGGGGTAAGTGTTTTTTTTGGCCAGGTTGATGTTAATTGATGTGAATAGGGCTGTTAACGTCAAAGGAGACCATTATGTTGTCCTCTGCTATCTTGGTGTCTTTGGTGTTCGGGTGTCCCATTTCGACTGGGACAACACATCCATTCTCAGACAGGATAAACAGAGACACACTCAGGCGTTCCTGGAGGCCTGGCATTCATACTGGAACTCCATCAATACACACACAAATTTGGACCTTGGGTGGAGTGGCACGAGTCTTCTAGGTATTTCCGTTTTTGGTGGAGTTCCTTTGCCTGTGTTATGTCACTGGGTAAACCCTCCTGGTTATTTCAAACCAGCAGCACAAGATTTATCCTGTTCAGTAATCTGAACATTTGAGAGTCCAAGAACTATTTAAAGTAAAAATTAACAATTTTATTCAAGTATAACTGAATAATTATTCAAAGTTATTTACAGTTCCTTCCTCTAACCTATCTTTTACCTTCCCCTTCTGTAATACTAGTCGGATAAAACCCTCCAACTAAAATTTACCAAAATTCAAGTTTTCAAAACCATTGGTTTGTGTACCTTGGGTAATCGTTAGAAGTGAGTGTGTTGGATCCATCAGGTATCATTGTTTGGAGATCTGTCTTGTTAATCTGGCCTAATTTATGAAGCTGCTTCAATGAAGCTGAGAGTCTAGCTGTGGAGTCAGGTCTATCGCCACCTAAGTGTCGGTATCTGCGAGCAGTGACTTTTTTTTCAGCGTCCTGTGTTATGTTAAGGATGACAGTCATGCACCCTTTTTCTGCAAGTAGGATTACAATATTTCTGTCTATTGAGTCCTTCTAGAGCTTACCTTACCTGTGTGTAGAAGACATTGACACCAAAAGACATGACCCACTATCACTAGTATCCTTACAGACAAAGAAGGGCACCACTTTGACTGGGGCAGCACGTCCATCCTAGGACAGGCTAAACAGAGACACGCAAAATAATTCCTAGAGGCCTGGCATTCAAACTGGAGCTCCATCAATAAACACTGATTTGGATCCCATTTACCAAACTGTTAGAACCAGAAATGATATCACCCATCTTAACAGACCAAGACACACAAACAGAAAAAGGGATGGAACACCAGCACTTCACTGGGGGCTCACTGATGATGCTACCGAGCATGGTGACGAAACATCTGGAAACAAACCTTCCTGCTCAGTGAGCAAACTTGCAACCTGAACCTCAACCTGAGCTACAAATCGTGTAATTTATTTTGTAGGAGTTTTACTGAACATTTGTTTGTGGAGCAAGAAACACACTAATTTTGTTTAGCAGTTTCACCTTTGAGTCCAGTGGAAGTGGCTGAAATGTTGATGGAATTTCTGATGTCTCTGATGCACAGTCCAGGTCTCACTGCAGGGTAGATATTGTGATCACAATTGCTATGTACACCATGACTTTTGTTGACTTGTGGAGAACATTATTGTCAAACACTCACTGCTGCAATTTGTAGAAGGCTGAGCTGGCACAGATGATGTGAATTTGGAGCCCTAGTTGACGCCGACCTTTTTAGAAGAGGTGGCTGTCATGAAAAGGAAAGTGCTTGACATTATCCAGAATCTATCCTTCACCACATATCAGAGGTGGAATATTGGCTGAAATATATGGTAGATAATACATTTTGTTTGGTGACTGTATTGAAGAGACAGGGGTTTACAAATCCCTAGGATGAGTCATGGTGTCTTAATGTGAGCAAAAGCCCTCCAGGTTTTAAGATCTGGACAGAGTGGATGTTGGGAAGATGTTTCCATTGGGAGGAGAGACTAGGACCCAAGGGCACAACCTTCAAGTAAAGGGAAGACCCTTCAGAATGGAGATCATGAGAAAACTTCAGCCAGAGATTAGTGAATCTGTGGAGCTCGTTGCCACAAAAGGCTGTGGAGACCAAGTAATTGAGTATATTTAAGATAGGTTTTTAATTAGTAAGTGGATCAAGGGTTACAGCGGGAAGGCAGGAGAATAGAGTTGAGAAACTTATCAGCCATGATTGAATGGCAGAACAGACTCAGTGGGCCGAATGGCCTAATTTCTACTCCTATGTCTTGTGGTCTTTTGGACCTTGGTTGGAATACCATTAGGAATTCAAACTTTGTTGGTTTTCATCCATTTGGTTGCTGCAGTTCTTCCACCAACACTGGTTTGCTCAGATTCTACCGCAGGTTACTGGGGGATAGTATTGGTATGTGTTGATGAGCAATTAAAGATGTCTAAGTCACTGACCACTGCATGAAGATCTCTTCATCTTTTGAAATGTTAACATGATCAAAATATGTACCATGGTCACATGTACCATTTCATTTTAGTGAAGTATTGTACTGTGTTAGCACTAGTGCTTAAAGTATAATGATTTCAGCTGAGCTATAGGTGAAGTGTCATGAGTCAAACTTTAGATAAAGTGTTAACAGAACACAGGGTTACTCTCTCATTAGAGAGACAGTTGATGCTTTAACCTGAGGGTCACCAAGCCTTCATTGTAACCTCAGCCAGAGTGGGAGTTAAACCCATACTGTTCGCATCACCCGCATTACAGACCTTATGTCCAGGTAATGGACTTGCCCAGCCTTCCATTTATACAGTGGGCCGTGCATGTTAAATGCCTTTTCTGAACGGTAAAACCAACCATGGACACACATCTTTTCTTTAATACTTATGCCCATGGTTGGTTTTGCCACCCATTTCAGGCTTTCCTTTTCCTTTTTTCCTTCAGTTGCTATTTCCTAGGAAGGTGGTACTTGTGAGTTTAGCATTGTGAATTTGAAGTCTTCATAGCTCATAATATGATTGCAACAGACTCGTGAGAAAGGTCAGCTCATTGAATCAAAGGTACAGAGGCCCTCGGAATTGGTCTTAGAACATATGCTTTTCACGACCTAGATTCTTCTCTGCACAGTGCAATTTTAGAATTTTCAGATGATATAAAACTTGAAATGTTAGTGAATTTTGAGGAAAACTGAGTGGCGACCTTCAAAAGGACATTGGAGATAATAAATGGAAAGTGGCAATTGAAATTTAATACAAAAATGTGAAGGGCTTACTTTTTGTAGGAAAAAAGCAGAGACAACCTTTAAACAAAACATTAATTCTAAAATGGATTCTGGGGCAGGGGAGCCAGAGCGTATATACACATACATCAATGATTGTGACAGGGCAGTTCGGGAGAACGTTCAGTAAAGCATATTGGCTTTGTTAGAGACAGATTTTTAAAGAGGAGTCTGTGTTCCATGTTCAGTAGTACAAATCAATCTTTATTTGGAGCTCCTTTACCGTATGTATGAGAGACACTGAAGATTGCTCCAAGTCTGGCTTTCACGTGGGGCCCACTTGCTCCCTCAATTACAGCTCAGATCAAAGGTCAGTGACGCACTCTACCTTTCCCAGTAAAGTGCAGGATATTTACGCATACCACGCTACAATGGTTACATGAAACATTGACATCAGTACTTGACAGACCCACCCTGTGAATACACTATCATTGATAGACAACTTCATGGTCCACTTTAGGTCCTCCCATTATCTCATGATATTTGCCAGAATTCCATCACCTGCCTTTGGGCTCTCGGGATTGTTGACCGCGTTCCAACTTTGATTTATGTCCTGTTCCTTCCGACGTGTTTGCCAGCTACATCTTATACTTATTGCTAATGACTCTTCAAATTTAGTTATGCAATTCACAACTTTTGCTGACATTAGTACAGAACATTAAAAGGATGTTAATTTCTGTCAATTGTTATAATATTTTATTATAATTGTATAAACTTGAAAACAAAAAGTTTTGACTGTCTCCTTTTAGCAATGTTTAAGACTGAATAGACTTGGCAAAAGTAATAGCAGCTCCAAAATAAAGTTACTTATAAAGTTATACATAGCTAAACCTAGTACTATGATTCGGTGACAAAGCTAGCAATTTTGGGAACAGCTTAACCCCTGATTTGACTTGTGAAGCGACAGTTGTTTACTCTCTCGGTCATAGAGTGACCCTGTTTCAAAATAGTTTGTCCCCCCCTTGCTACATTATTTGTCTCTTGGTACTCATACGAAGATATTTTGTTTAGATCTTTTTGTTGTCCTGATCTTGCTGATGGAAATATAAGTTTCTTCAAGGGTGTTTACTGAAACTCGTCTCTGCATCCAAGGCTAATTGCCTACAAAAATTTAATTCCCCAATGTCTAAAATTTTAACTTATTCTTGTAAGAATGTGTCTACTCTTATATGCAATATAATTATTTAAAATGTCTCATCCCAGATAGTCACTTGTTCCCTTTTTCTATTTCATAAAAATCTGCAATCTCAAATCCAATGGCTTTCATTGGAGCTGCCTTATCAAAGTCTTATGGTTTGCATTCTTGTCCCATCTTACTAAGACTTAGAAACATTTTGTTGTCTGGCTGTGAATGCCATGATTTGAGCTATCTGAAATACTGTGTAAGCTAAAATTTCCATTGACTGTCTGTGTCAGTTAAAAAGAAAACCTGGCATAACTATTTCGTCCTATTCAGTAATGTGCAACTGCGACAGGCATCTTAGGTTTACTTAACGGGCAGAGATTTCAAGACAAAGTTTGTCATAGTTTTAAACTTGAAAACAAGTTTTGACTTTGTCTCCTTTAACAATGTTTAAGATTTAATAGAATTGGCCGAAGAGGTGATGGCAACATTAAGGAAAAACATTACATGTACTAAGAGTGCCCTGCTTAAGTAGGTTCAATCATATTCAAGAGAAAATTGGATTCTTATCTGAAAGAGAAGGTAATGCAGAACTGAGGGGAAACGTTGGTGGAATGGTACTTGGTGAACTGTTTCTTTAAAGGTCAGCACAAACTCAAACCTACCAAATTGTTTCCTGTGTGGTGTAACCATTCTGTAATGGGGAGAGATGTCAATGCCAGAGAAGATATCTTTTAATGAGTGTTTTTTTTCGCTGTAATGCAGATATCCAATGGGCAATACATATAGAAAGGGAACCGTTTTACAATCTCTACTAGCAGAGGGCACTGAGTAGTAGAGGTGGTTGGCTAGTTGGCTTAACTATGAGCTCCAGTGAGGGTGTTGAGAGGAGAAAACTTAGAGCCCTGAACTTCCCTCCATATTTACTTCAACTATTGCCAATTCTTCAGAAGCACTCCACATACAGTAAATGTTTCCTTCCATCATACAGACCCTGTATTTGTAGTAATAACATGGATTATTGAGGGGAGATGGCATGGCTTGTGCTAGATTTACCCAATACTACCTAGTAAAAGTTATTTATGAGCAAAAGTTATACATTTTGTATGGACCATGCTTTAAAATCCTCTGGGTAATTCTCTAGATAATGTATAACACGTACAGAAAAGAAAATTGGAATAATCAACAGTTAGTGTTCTGTGTATAGTTGTGTAGTGCTCTTGTTCCCACAGATCTATAAGCCTTTTAAGGAAGTCATTTTTGAAGACCAATTGAATAGAAATTCAGAATTCAAGTAAAACTATTAGAACCTTAGAACAATCTCCATTATGTTCTTTATTCTGCCTGAAAATGGTATTTTAAACCTTTAGTTTGAGAATATGTGGAAAAAGCAGCATTTATTGCTTAAAGGTTCATCTGTGAGGCAGACTAAGTAGGGGTTCAGATTTCCTTCCCTTAAAGATCTTTTGCAAAGATTGTAATAGTTTATTTGTCTACAAATTACTAGTTTAGTGAGCTTAGTTTCACACCTTAATATCATTGATTCAAACTCATGCCTATAAATTCCACTGTAATTGAGATTAATTGTTATATTCAGTAAATAGGTATTGTAGGAATCTTTAAGATTTAGGGAGCCACCTTTTTAATGTCGTCTTCCCAGTCAGACAAATATTAGCATCTAAAAGTATGCACTTTCACAAAGTGTCAACGTTTGCAACTTTGCTCTGTTTGTGGCAGATCTGACGTCTTGGCATTAATTTGTTCCATGTTCCCCTCCATATTTGTAAAGTAGAATAGATGGTCCAAGAACCAATCTCAGCAAAAACGTTATACTTGAGTAAACAGTAAAAGAACAGTAATTCTAAGGGTTTGCCAAGAGTGATGAGCGCTTTGTCAATGACATTTTTGCAGACAAATGGAACTTGTTATTTAATAGATTCATCACTTTTGAAGATCATTGACTGCTACTGTCAGTACCACTGAGATTCATGGAGCTTTTTCCCTGATGATCAAATTGCCAAATTCTTCCAAAGTTTTGAGATTTTCTTGGGTTGCATGCTTTGAGTTTACTCCTCAAGACAGATTACTGCCTTTCAATCATAAAGATATTAAGCAATTTTATCTTGACAGAATTGTTTAAGGCCACATCACTTTTTCATCATCGGATGCTGGAGATTGATTGTCAGTTATATAATTTGATATTGGGCTTCTGCAATCTCCAAGTAATTGAAACTTAATCTAATGGGATTATCTATTTACCAATGAAAGGTTTGTTATGGTTGCACAATCGCCCACTCATCACTCAGGATTTCTATGTTTCCTGCAAACTAGCTGCATTATTTTAAATTATATCATTACAGTTCTTCCTTCATTTGGTAACTGGAATGGTAAGTGTTTTGACACTGGTATTCCTTGTTTGATTTTAGTAGACTGTTGCAGAGGTCCCTATACTTTGTGATATCATTGCACGTGTACAAGTTGATGTTGCCCATGGTTAAGCATGACATTATATTCATAAGACATAAAGCAATATCGACTTTTGAAAGTTGACCGGTTACACATGTTTATACATTTCAAAATTGCAGTTACCACATCTTTCATAATGTGGCTTATGAACCAGGTGATTAAGTTTATTTTCATTTGTTGATTGTAAATGTAGAACCTACTTCATTTCACCAGAGAGCAGCATAGTGCTTTCGAGTAAAACTAATATCTGTTACATAACTGTACACAATGTTCTTAACATAGAAACATCTTTACTTTCTTTGCAAGATGGTTAAAAGTGAGTGGATACCTGACTTACTAGACAGATGGGAGTCAATAAGTAACCGGAGTCACAGTTGAAGAGAATATACTTAAATAAAAGAGCATAGTTGAGGATGGTTGAGGAAATTTAAGAGGGTGTGTGCAACATGTGGCTATGCAGTGAAGAGCAGGTTGCAACAAAGAGCCGAGAAAAGATCTGCGAGATGGGAGAGGTAATTATGTTTAATCTGGGAGTCCTTTAGAATTTGAAGAGGAGAAACATTGTCGATGTTAGCCACAATATGGATGAAGGCTTGGATATAATCGCTGAGTGACTTGTTTCTGGGTGCTGAAAGTGTTGAAAACCTAGCTATGTAATGATTGTGTATGTTAAGGTGTTGGTGGTACTGGTGGGACTAGGGTAGGAAAAGATCAAAGAAAAGTCTTTTATTACATTTGGACAGCAAATGAAGCTTGAATCTTGGCGTGTCATTCACACTTCTGTGCCTCTTGTTTCAGCTGGAGAGATCAGTGGTCCAGGCGCTTCCTACCTACAGCTGGAACACGCACGTGCTCTCCACCTATTCAACAACTTCCAATTCCCTGGCCCCCAATGCTGCTGCTTCACAGTAGATATGCAATCCTTATACATGTCCGTACAGCACAGTGATGGCCTGTAGGCCCTCAGTTTTTTCAGCTCCAACAGAGGCCCATCTATTCCCCCATCTGTGTCCTCCAACCACCATCTCCGATACCCTCCTTCACCTCTGCTGAATTAGTCCTCACTCTCGTTAACTTTTCCTTCATTTCTTCCCATATGGATACAGAACTGGCTCAAAGGTAGAAGACACAATGGTGGTGGAGGATTGTTTTCAGACTGGAGGCCTGTGACCAGTGGAGTGCCACAAGGATCCGTGCTTGGTCCTCTACTTTTTGTCATTTACACAATGATTTCGATGCAAGCGTAAGACGTACTGTTAATAAGTTTGCAGATGACACCAAAATTGAAGGTGTAGTGGACAGCGAAGAGGGTAACCTCAGATTACAACAGGATCTTGACCAGATGGACCAATGAGCTGAGAAGTGGCAGATGGAGATTAATTCAGATAAATGCGAGGTGTTGCATTTTGGGAAAGCCAATCCTAGCAGGAGTTATACACTTAATGGTAAGGTCCTGGGGAGTGTTGCTGAACAAAGAGACCTTGGAGAGCAGGTTCATAGTTCCTTGAAAGTGGAGTCGCAGGTAGATAGGATAGTGAAGAAGGCGTTTGGTACGCTTTCCTTTATCAGTCAGAGTATTGAGTACAGGTGTTGGGAGGACATGTTGTGGCTGTACAGGACATTGGTTAGGCCACTGTTGGAATATTGCGTGCAGTTCTGGTCTCCTTCCTATCGGAAAGATGGTGTGAAACTTGAAAGGGTTCAGAAAAGATTTACAAGGATGTTGCTAGGGTTGGAGGATTTGAGCTAGAGGGAAAAGTTGAACAGGCTGGGGCTGTTTTTCCCTGGACCGTCAGAGGCTGATGGGTGACCTTAGAGGTCTACAAAATTGAGTGGCATGGATAGGATAAATAGACAAAGTCTTTTCCCTGGGGTCGGGGAGTCCAGAACTAGAGGGCATAGGTTTAGGGTGAGGGGAAAGATATAAAAGAGACCTAAGGGGCAACTCTTTCAGGCAGAGGGTGGTACGTGTTTGGAATGACCTGCCACTGGAAGTGGTGGAGGCTGGTACAATTGCAACATTTAAAAGGCATTTGGATGGGTATATGATAGGAAGGGTTTGGAGGGACATAGACTGGGTGCTGATAGGTGGAACTGGATTGGCTTGGGATAAGTGGCTGGCATGGACAAGTTGTTCATCTCTATGACTCTGAGATCTCGAATTTCAAATAACCATCCCACGCTCCCTTTCCAGCCCCCGCTGCCTCCCTTTCATTCTACCAACTCCCCTACCCTGGGAAAAAGACCTTGACTATTTACTTTATCTATGCCTCACATGATTTTATAAACCTCTATAAGGTTACTCTGAAGCTTCTACCCTTAGGACCAGTGAAAAATGTCGCAGCTATCAGCCTGTCCTTATAACTCAAGCCTTCCAGTCTTGATATCCTTGTAAATCCTTTCTGCAACCTTTCTGGTTTAATAATGCCTATCCTATAGCAGGGCAACCAGAATTGTATGCAGTACTCCAAATGTGGTCTTACCAATGTCTTGTCTAGCTGTAACATGATAGATTATTGATAGTTTATTGCAAGCCAAACTTCCTTGTCAATAAGGCCATTTTGAAAACCAAGCATATGCTAAGTTACTTTAGCTGAAATGCAAACCATGTATAAAGCAAAGTTTTGTCTTAGCTGCTGCCATGATTCAATCAAGAATACTGTGCAGTAAAAGTAATGAGACCAAGGTGCACAGTTTTTTTTTTCCATTTGAAGAAAGAACATTTTTTGTTGCAGAGAAGCAGACGTGAAGGTAATCTGATGGATAGTTTCAAACTTAAAGAAGAAATTGCTGATCCAAATTATTTTTTTCAAATTTCAAAAACTGATAGGGGAGAGGAATTCAGGTTTATTTATTTTTTTAGTTAATGATCAGTATGTATCAATAGATTAGCAGGAAAGACTGCTGAATCAATTTGATATTCTGCAGTTTGGTAATACTGTATAGAGAAAGGTGAGAAATTGGAAGTGATGCCCCAAAAAGAGCCAGTTGTCTTGAGGCAAATCACTTGTTCTTTTCTCTGAAATTGTCCATGGGCAGTAGATACTGTTGAGACATTCTGGTCAAAGTAGTCAATTTCCAGCAGTAGCTGATTTCTTGTTGATTATGCCACAAACAAGACTGTAGCCAATATGCACAGTCAGCTACAGTGCAGGTTGTTAACACCAGTGCTCTTTGTCTTTACAGGTTGAAGAAATGGTGCAAAATCACATGCAATATTCTCTACAAGATGTAGGTGGTGATGCTAATTGGCAGTTGGTGGTGGAAGAGGGAGAAATGAAGGTGAGGAATGTTTGTACTTTTTGAAAGTTTTAAAATTCAGTACTATATTCTTTGAAAAAAGTAGGTATTCTTATGTTCTCATTGACTGTGGGGTGCTGGCTTTTCAAGTCGCGATCCACGCACTTACAAACTTGAGTTTAATACAGTACCTATTTGTTAATGTTTTAAAGCCCAGATTCATCCAATCACCCTTCCTCCTCCATTTTGTACAGGTCTACAGAAGAGAAGTGGAAGAAAATGGGATTGTCTTAGATCCTCTCAAAGCAACACATTCTGTCAAAGGAGTTACAGGTCACGAAGTATGCCATTACTTCTGGAATGTCGATGTTCGCAATGATTGGGAAAGTAAGAATATTTTAGAATAATTTCAATTTGATAGTTTATTGAAGTTATTTTAAATAATTTGAGTTAATTGATAAGTAGCAGTCTGTGGTGTCTGATAGTAAAAGCAAACCTTTTGAGTACAATAGCAAACATGGCATGTGGCTCATAAGCTAAATCCGGCCTCTTCCTTTTAATTACAGTAAATACTTGTAATTCATTGTTGAATGCTCCAAGATAATGGCTTTGGCCTAGCTATGCAAGCAATTTCTCTTTAGACATTGACTACAGCGTTCAAGGTCCAGATGTGCTTTATGCAGTTTGGTAGTCTCTTAAGGAAGCAGTTGCTTAGTGATCATGTCTCTGGATCAGTAAGCCAAAATTCCCAGGCTAACATTCTGAAAATATGGCAGAATGTGAAATTTGAATTCAATAAATATCTGGAATATTATGGAACAATTGTTGATTACTGTGCAAACCCTATCTAGTTCGCTAACATCTGGCATATATATGATTCCAAACCAACAGCATTGTCGTTAATTCTGAACTGCTCTCTAAAATAAACTAGCATGTTGCTAAGTTGTCTAAAACACCACCGCGAGGGAAGTTAAAGATGGTTAAAGAATATTGGCTTAGTCAGTGATGCCCATATTTAACAGATAAAAGAAATTTTGCTTGAGGTGATCTTGGTAAAGTGATGATTCATGGCCATACAACACAGCAGACTTAAGGTAAACTGCAATCCAGCCCTCCTTATGCAGTAAATCACGATGAACACTCAAAATATTACTAATACGGATGATACTCATTGGTTTCTGACATCGCGCTTTTCCCTATGTGTAAGTGATCCCCAATTTTACACCTTTATCAAATTTCAGAAGGTTATTTTTACTCAAATTTGAACCTTAGTACAATATTGAGGAAGTGCTCACTGCCCTGAGATGCTGGCATTGGATGAAATAGTAAATGATGTAATCTGTTCTATTTAAGGAATTCAGTCGATTGTTATGAGCCCATTTTGCCTTTAAAGCACACCAGACATTCTTTTCAGGATTTCTTTGATCGACATTCTTCCCTCCACCAAATCAAATCCGTCAATGACTAAGTGCATGTTCTAAGTGCTCATTCATTTATATGCAGTGATTTGACAAAGACTGTATCCATTTACACTCCACAGCAACCATTGAGAATTTCCATGTACTAGAAATTCTATCAGATAATGCAATCATCATCTATCAGACACACAAGGTATGTCCTTTTTTGATATTAAAACATTATAGCTGGTGACTTGGTGTAGTTCTTTTACTGCGCGAGTGTGCTAAATCTGTTTTCTATTTTAAATGGCCTTATTTTTAATGTCCTTCTGTGTGATGGTCAGTACAGGGAGTTTAGTTTTTTTTCCCTCCTCCACCTTGTGTTGACATCAGAGTCAAAAAGTGTGGTGCTGGAAAAGCACAGCCAGTCAGGTATCTTCTGAGAAGCTACCTGACTGGCTGTGCTTTTCCAGCACCTCCAGTTCTCACATTCTGTTTGCGTTGACATCAGTCATGACCAAATACAAAGTAAATCTTATTCTACTCCAATGAACCATAATGCCACCAATCTCCAATCTAACCTTCACTACATCGGACAATTGACTTCTGAAAATAATGCTATGAAGAATGAATTTTACAATAATGTTTAGATTTATCTGTGAATTGATGGAAATAATTTGTTTCTTAGTTGAATTAGTTTCTTAATGTTTGTGGCCTCCAAGGCACAGGCTTTTCAAGTCCTAAGTTTTATATTATTTCTGAGAAGGTGAGCATCTTTGGGAAGTTGCGCAACTCATCTTCCTTATTTCTTTTGCCCACATTTTGGTCAGAAAAGATGAGCTTAACATTTTAGGGATCTACCAACCTCCTGGTACTGCTGTCTCTCAATTCCATCTTTTGAAGAATAGATTAATCGGAATAGTCCAAAAGCAAGAATAGGAGTGATACTGATAGATTTGTGTATTACTTCTATACATATGGAGCTAACTATTTAAGAACTGTTTGGTGTTGAGATCACCCAAAATCATAGAATTATTTAAGCAAAGATTTGCAGCTCTCCTGTTGGTGTTAATAGCAGAGCTTTTTGTTTTTATTTCAGATCGCTAGCATCTATAATACTTTGCTTAAATGTTGAGATCTTGGAATTAGAGTGCAAGGTGGTACCATTGGCAAAAGTAGCAATCTCCACAAGTTCGATATATTGATTCAGAAGTTTTCAGTGGGAAAATGACAAATTAGGCAATTGCATTAATTTTTGTACAAGTGATTTGCAAATGCGTAATTATTTCACAGTATATGGTTCTTGCATTGTGTTGGAGATCTAATGTGATGGAAGGTCTTTACTAATTTGATTGTTTGCTGCAGCTCAGCCATTTTATCTCCCTTTTCTTCCAGAGAGTTTGGCCAGCTTCGCAAAGAGATGTACTTTACTTATCTGCAATTCGAAAAGTTCCAGCTACAAATGAAAATGATCCAGATACGTGGCTTGTCTGCAATTTTTCTGTGGAACATGACAGTGCACCTGTAAGTCTATTTTCATTAAGATTTTCATAGGGAACTTTAAGAATTTAAGGAACAGGATGAGGCCTTCTGTCCTTTGAACCAGCTCTGCCATTTCATACAATTATGACTGATCAAACTCTTCAGTGTCTTTTTACCAAACTGTTCTCAGAACTCTTGGATCATGGGTAGTCAAAGCTATCAATCCCTACTTCAACCATACTCAAAAACTGAGTTTCCAAATATCACTGGATTAGAGAATTCCAAAGATTTGCAGCCTTCTGAATTAAATGCAACTTCCCTTATTTTTAAGTATCCCAGTTCCTCAACCAAGGGAAACCTAATACTTGCCTGTGCCTTAAGCTTTTTGAAGGTTTTAAAGAGGTCCCTCCTTATTCTTCAAAACCCTGGAGAATCCAAGCCAGTTTGCTCCAACTGTCATCTATAACAGTCCTGCCATTCCCAGAAACAAGACAGGTGACTTTGTTGCGCTTCCACTACCACAATAATAGTCTTCCTGAGGTACAGAGAAGACCAAAATTAAAAATGCAACAGTTTTTTTCCCAGGCTATTTTCTTTCTATTAGCCAATCTTTAGGTTATGCCAGTACAGTACCTCCTTTCTCATAGATCAGGTTTTACCATATGGAAAGAGGCCCTTCGGTCCATTCCAGTCATCAAATCTCTGTTCCTGTTTTTCAGCACTTGCTGCATAGCCACCTATGCTATGGTGTTTCAAGTGTTTATCTAAGTAGTTCTTAAAAGTCTTGAGGCGTGCTGCCTTTACTGCTGTTTCAGGCAGTGAGCCCCAGGTACCCACCATCTTCAGTGAAAACATTTTTCCTCACATCCCCTCTCAATCTCCTGCTCTGTACCTTACAACTGTGCTCCCTGGTTATTGAGTTGAGAAGTGTGGCACTGGAAATGCACAGCAGATCAGGCAGAATCTGAGGAGCAGCAGAGCTGATGTTTCAGGCGTAAGTCCTTCATCAGAAATCCCTGATTATTGATCCCCGTACTTTCTACTTGTATTCACATTCTGTTTTTTCCTTTCCTCGTTGGTTTCTTCATTCTCTTATGTATAGTTAGCTACAGCTCAAAGGGGAACTATGCACATCGAGGACTTTGAAATTAGACTATTCTATTTTAGGGTTAAAATGGAAAATATTGCAATTTGTTCATGCTAAAATGTAACATTTCTTAAGTAATTGCAGAGGGTTCAATTTGTGTTTTGTTCAAGATTGTGTTAACTCCACCTATTTCACAGCAGAATAACAGATGTGTGCGTGCCAAAATAAACATTGCCATGATCTGCCAGACACTAGTAAGCCCTCCAGAAGGGAACCAGGCAATCAGCAGAGATAACATCCTATGCAAGATCACGTATGTAGCTAATGGTGAGTTTGAATTGAATTGAATTTATTGTCCTATGTACCGAGGCACAGTAAAAAGCTTGGTCTTGTGAGCAATACAGGCAGATCAGAGTTAAGTAGCATAGATAAGTAAATAATAGGTGAGTTTGAGAGTCCATTCAGTATTCTAACAACAGTAGGTTAGAAACTGTTTTGAAACCGGCTGGTGCTTGTGTTCAGGCTTCTGTACCTTCTCCCTGATAGTAGAGGTTGTAGAAAAAGATTGCCAGGGTGCGATGGATCTTTGAGAATGCTGACGGCCTTTCCTTGACAGCAGGCCTGGTAGATGGATTCTATAGATAGGAGATTGGGCTTTGATTGTCCGGGCCGAGTTCACCTTGTTTTACTGAATTGCAATCAAATGAACAACTGCAAGGAAGTGCTCCTTGCTGCAGTTTGTGGTGTAGGAAGCTGGATGGCTCCTTTTTTCAATGTCATCTATCAGGTGACTACCCCCTTAAATCCAGGAGGGGTGTGACAAAGTTGAAGTGACACAGAAAGAATGGTTGGTATTTCAGCTGATGAGCCTATTCTGCCATTCTGTTAAATCATGATTGTTCTGTATCTGAACTTATTTACCTGCCTAGATCCCATGTCACTTAATACCCATATCCCAACCAAAGTCCTGCAAATTTCCAGGACATCTGAAGAGTAGCAGATTTCCATTATCTCCTGTGTATCAAGTAAATGCCTCCTGATTTAACTTCTCAATAGCTATCTTTATCCTTATTCTTCCCTTTGGTCTGGATTTCCACCAGAGGAAACAGCTTCTATATGCTACAGCACTGAAGGTTTCCCTACACCTAAGAACTGCAGTGGTTCAAGAAGGCAGATTTTTACCATGGTCTCCAGGCCACTGAGTATGGGTAATGAATGCTAGCCTTAGCCAATGGTGTCCAAATTCCATGAATGAAAATGCAAAGGACTTTGTATTATGCCCTGCCAAACCCAACTGGAAATAGCCATCCAGTCACAAAAGCACTCATTGCTATTTCTTTCTTGCCTCTAAGATAATTTTCTATCCAGTTTGCTACATACCATTGGATCCCATTAAATTTTTTAAAATAAGTCTTCCATGTGTGACCACCTCAAAAGCCTTGTTAAAATCCATGTTGATCGCATTAATGACAATATCTTCATCAATCCTACTTGTCACCATCTCTAAAAATGAGTCAACTTAGTCAGACAAGATATTTCCCAAAGAAATCCATACTGGCTGTCCTTGATTGTGTGCCTTTCTAAGAGAGAGTGTATCCTGTGTCCTAGAACTGAGTATTATAATTTGCCCACTACTGAGGCCAGACTGACCGGCTTCTATTTATTCAGTCCATCCTTTGATCCATTTTTAAACAAAGTTACAATGTTATCTACTCCATTTGTCAAGTTCTATAAGAACCCAGTCATTAGATCTCTGTTCTTAACAAGAAAATAACTTTATTATAAATTGTCTTTATTAGCAAAAAGGAAATATGAATTGCTGACTTATAACTCTATTCTTAAACTCTACTCCTTAAATTAACCTCTCTCAGTACAGACACAAACATAGACAAGATATGGCTATGAAGGGTGGAAAAAGAAGGAAAAAAATTAATGAGGGAAACACAGTTCAATAACATGTCTGGTTTCTTTCAATTTCTGAGCCTTTTGTTTACACAAAGGTGTTTGCACACTAATGATCTCATTTGCTGATGATAATTTGTCCATTCGTAACAGAAGAACTAGGAGTTGACAATTCAGTCCCTCAAACCTGCTCTGTCTTCCAATGATATCATGGCTGATCTCATTTTGGCCTCAACTCCACTTTTCTGCCTACTTTTCATGACCCTTCATTGCATTACTAATTAAAAATCTGTCTTAAATTTACCGAATATCCTGACGTTCCACAGATTCGTGACTGAGCAAAAATTTCTCCTCATCTCTGATTTAAATCTGTAACCCCTTATCCTAAAACAATGGCCTCTTCGAGATTTGGCCCACGTGAGGAAACAACATGTCTATTTTTCATAAATTCCCTTAATCATCTGTGCCCCTGAATTAGCTCTCTCCATATTCTTCTAAACTCAAGAATATAGACCTAAAATGTTTGATCTCTCTTCATAAGACAAACCCCTCCCCTCTAGAATCAATCTAGTGAATCTTCTTTGAACATCCTCCAAAGCAATACATCCTTCCTCAAGTAAGGAGATCAAAACTCTGCATTACTCAGGACGTGACCTACTAATGCCTTGTATGCTTTCCTACTTTCACATTGTATCTCTTTAGCAGTAAATGCCAAAATTCCATTGGCCTTCCTTTATTATCTGCTATACCAACATTTTAGGTTATGTAATTCATACATAAGGACACTTAAATTCCTCTGCATTGAAGTTTCTCTCCATTTTAGATAATAAATTGGCGTTCTATTTCTCTTACCAAAATAGAGAACATGTATCCATGTTAAACTTGATCACCCAGTCACTTAACTACCTCTCTTCATTTGTAAATTTCTTTTATTTCTTTATTGTAGCTTACTTTCCTACCTATTTCAGTGTCATCTGTAAATTTGACTATAGTATCTATTATCCCTGCAACTAAATAACTGGAGTAGAGGATTGAAACCCATTAGTTACAACTTGCCCACCAGAAAAAGGCCTAATTATCTTGACACTCCGCTTTCTGTTGGTTAGCCAATCCTCTATCCTGTCACTGTCTTTGATGTCCTTTTATTCCAAGGGATTTGCAGAGTTAAATATGTGGGAGACAGCTGGTTGTTACTGGAAACTCTGGCCCCCATGCAGGACAAAGGGAGACAGTGGGTTTTTTAATGCTTTCTCTTTCTGGGCTGCATGGTTCTCTGCAGCACCAACCTCACACAAGCTATGGTCGCCTCCTTAAGAACCAGTCTAAACAGTGTTGTCAAGCAGGCATCCCTTAGCTCTGTGACATCTGCTTTTGGTCTCAGTGTTCCCAGGGAAAATATAGCATTGTTTATAACTGTGTGCTTCAGTAAATATGATTTTTAGAACTCCAGCCATCACTTTACACAGTCTCCTTGGTTTGAAGGAGTATCTTCCTCTTTTCGTCCATAACTCCAAGAATAATTAAATAGCGAGATGTGATCTTTACAATAGTATGTTTTGAAATGTAAGATTGGCCTTGCATTATGATTTGATATAGTGGATGCTTTTTTAAATGGGCATTCTGTAAATGTTTCCATGTAGCATCTTTAATTTGTTAAATAAACTTTTGACATTGTTTAAAATATTGGAGGTGCATCATTTTGTTCTGTCTTTTTTTTAAACTGTCTAATTTGTCCAATAAATGGTGACTAAATTGTTTCTTTTGTTCTTAGTAAATCCTGGAGGATGGGCGCCAGCATCAGTACTTCGAGCAGTTGCAAAACGTGAATATCCCAAATTCCTCAAACGTTTCACATCCTATGTACAGGAGAAAACTGCAGGCAAAGATATTCTCTTCTAGTATCTAGAGGTATAGTGTAACATTATTATTTCTATTGAAATGCCAATAAAATGGGAATGCCAATGGGAACGTGAGAATAAACAACTTAATGTTTTAGTAACTGAAATCATGAAATTTGAAGATTGTAGTTCATAGATGTTGGGTTGTTTTAGTTGTTTAACTCTGAAGATTCTCTGAGTATATAAACTGCCTTATTAGAATTAATCCAGCTTTTAAAAACATGTTCCTTGCTCCCTGAATGATAACTGCACTTTGTGGGGATAGATACTTCAAGGAAGAAGAGCAGAGTATAATTTCACTACAAAATCACTGATACAAATGAATCATTCTATGAAATGTTGTTAATGGAATGAGTTGCTTGAAAAATCAGCATTTGTTTCCCATTCCTAACTACTATTGAACGAAGTTCGGGTGTTTCTGAGGGCAATTAGAAGTCAAACATATTGCTGTAGGCATGGAACCAGACAAGGTAAATATGGCAATTTTTTAAAAAATCCTCATGGGATGTGGGTGTCACTGACTAGGCCAGTGTTATATCTCATCCATAATTGACCAAAGGCAGTTAAGATTCAACTATATTGCTGTGGGTTTGGAGTCGCATGTAGGCCAGAGCAAGTAATGATGACTGTTGCCTTCCCTAAAGGGAAACAGCAATGGTTTTGTGGTGTCATTGACACTCAATTCCAGACATTTATTGTTCCCTAAAAGACATTAGTGAACCAGGTGGATTTTTTTTTAATAATGGCTTTGTATTCACTGTAACTGAGACTTGCTTTTGAATTTTTAAATTGAATTTAAAATTTATCATTAACCTTGGTTTCTGGTTGACTGGTCTAGTGATATCACCACTACTCTACTGCCTGAAATGGCCCATGGTATTTTACAGATGAATAATGTGAGGAAGATTCTATAATGAAATAGTTTTTAATGGATTTAGGAGGTTGAGAATAAAAATACCCTACGTTAATGTTCCATTTTGTCATGAAACTGTTCTTGTGTTTAAGGAAGTATACAAATAGCATGTTCAAACAGTCGTCATAGTAATATTGAAGTAATTCATCTTGTGCCTTTTAGTTTTCAGCATGGATTTGCTGCTGTTTCTACCATGCTTTCCCCAGCGACCAACATGAGACAAAAAGGTGCCCTCCTACGCTTGAGGATCACAGTGACTTCATGCTGATGCATTGAATTTCCAGCATTCTTCCCCCTCATAAGCCAGTCGCAGTCCTCAGTCTGCATCTAATTGATGTAGGCTGTCATTTGACATCTGCGGCTGATCTGTTCCATTTTAGCATCTGTGTGTAGTTCATCTGTATGTGAAGTTCATCTGCTGTTTACAATTTAACCAAGCATTTTTTTACAAAAACAATCTCATTCTGGATCAAAAACAATAAGTTGAAGGCGTTAATTGTTTTTAAAAAAAAGCATGTTTGTTGTTGTAGGCCTACATAATCATGGCCAAAATTTCAACATTTTTGCAACAAACAAACCGAATTTGTGATCTTAAGTTGCTCAAATGTTTGCCATCTTTGGGGTCTACAGTAAGGTGTACTTTCTTTAAGTCTTACTCAAGTCTTTCTAATTAGCATTCTATAATCACTGAACTCATTACATTCTTTTTCTGGTCTAAAGCCAGTCCTAGCTTCTAACATCGAAACTGATTTCTTATAAAACTAATTCAGGGATGTCTAAGCCCTTTTGACCTCTGGCATTTGCCCTTTCTCTTTCTTACGATCTCCCATGAAGAACGTCTAGTTCTGATGGAGATTTTGAAAAGCTTTATTTCTGTTTTGTTTACAAACTATATTTCTACTGCATTTTTAGTTTGTATATTTGTTACATATGTATTTTCCATTGTAATTGAAAGTTCTGAAATCTTTTATGATGGTATGGGCTGGAAGGAGGATTACTTGAAACATGTCAAATAAGGATTTTTCATGTTGTAACAGATTGGAGTTTTAGTTATGACCAGTGTAGACATACTGTTGAAAGGTGAATGACTGACTGTTTTAAGCAATATTGATAGAAGGGGTGTGCATTATTGTGAATAAGGTACGCCAGCTAAGCTTAGGTGAAGCCCATTGCATAAATTGTTCGCGCACTACTTTCAAAAGGTGCACACCTTCTGTTCATTAATGCAATTGTGCAAAATCTGTTCTGAATTGAAATAAGTGTTGTTCCTGATATTTAATCAGAACTAGCCAGTTGTGTTTCAGGAATACATTTATATGCTGTTGATATGTTACTTTGTAGAACCTCAATTCCCATGAAATTCTGTGCAGACCTTTTCTTTCTTCCTGTTGATTTCCATATAATACTTTTATGCCGTGTCTGTTACTGGATGCAGCTAAAATTAGACTTAGTTTTTATGACTGCTGGATTCCAGAAATCTTTCATTGTGAAGTTGTTCACAACATTGTAAAGTTGTGCACAACTTTACAATGTTCCCCACTTGTTTTGCGGTTAAGAATTGATTTTTATTTTAATAAGTCTAGCATTTAGAGTCACATAAACCATTTAATATTAATAATTGGTTATTATAACTAATATAAGCATATGAATATCAATAATTTGACCAGCAGACTTTATTTTTGCAGCACAAGATCATCGCTAACACTATTGTGTATATATGACAACAGATTCAAATGTGAAAGTGCCTAAATTTGAGGATTGTTATGCACTCAGTAAATTGATTCTTAAGAAAGCTGGTATGTAAGAATACTGTGTCGTGAAGATTAATCGAGAACACTTATACTTAAATTATCCTTGAATTTCTAGGCTATACCTTATAAATCCAAACTTATATAATAAAAATTTTTCTGATCAGCTCCATACTTCACCAAATGCACTTCATAACTGTATTTAAAATTAATTTGTAATAAGTAACAATAAATCAACAGGAAGTAAGATTTTCTTGAATGCAATGGTTTTGCTCTATTCAACCAGATTAACTGGTTATGTGGACCTACTGTACCATTAAAATGCAGAAAACTGGATGATTTGTCTGCTTTGACATTGAGGGAATGTGGGAGAAGTCGATGCTAGTTGGTTGCTTGATGAGGATATGAAATTAAATTCACAGTGCACTTCCTAAAGTAGCTATTACAATTCCAACTATGTGCAAATTTGTTTTTAAATAGATATGCTCCACTAGTCCCTCACCCAAAAAACACATCCAAGTTGCTAACTGGATCAGTTTTTTTTGACTCTGTGCCCTCCAACTTTAAACTTTTGTCTTCCAAGTAATACTTTAAAAAGGGATTATTTCTTGCAAGAATTTCCCTATTTCCTTGAACAATTTTATATAAAATTGATATTCCAGTTGCAGGTATTAAAATAAACATGAAAACCAGAATTAAGGCAGTAAATTGGATATTGTGTGGCCTCTTTGTATCGGTTTGGATACCTCTAGCATTCAGAAATCGTGTTAATGATACACCCCAGTGGGTGATGTTTATCGTAAAGGAATAGTGTTGGTTGTGGAGTACAGCAAGTGAGGCCTAACATTGCAGTGTCATATTTTGGGAGTCCTGAAGCAGAGCACTCATGGCAAATCTCAGAAGTTCACCTCCATCATGTGACAATTTTCTGGCATTCATTTTTTTCAACAAAAAAGGGGAATATTTGTGTTTTGAGGGATACCACGCATAAGAGCACCTTACTACAAACATTAGTAAGATAAGTTAGGTAAACTCAAATTCTACGATTAGCATATATATGAAAAGTTTACATCCGACCAGGTTTTAAGCTTTTGGGATAATTTAACTTGATGTTTTGTTTGTCGTGGAAATTATTTTTGTCCGCCCTGTGTAGTAATGGTTTTCATTTGTGCAAAAAGTTACAAATGGGAATGGAAATATGGAGATTGTTGTCACAATTGCATAAATGAGTAATGTATTGGATTCTACATTAACATGAGGTTCAGTAGTTTACAGAACTAACTGGTTTATTATGCTGCTTACTTTCAGCAACTGTTAATTTCAGGTTGTTTAAAAACCCTTGCATTCAACACTGAGTAACCAACATATTATCGGGAACTTGGTGGGGGGAAACTGTAAATTTAATTGATTATTCCAAATGAAAAGCTGTTATATACCTGACTAATTTATCAATGAGAACTTTAGCAATGATCCAGGTTAAAAACCTGTTAAGCTAAATTGAGCTAACTTTTAATAAATTGGGAAGTTTACGTGTATAGAACTTGATATTGCTAGTCACAATTGCACTAAATGTGATGTAATTTTGAAATTATTCTGGTATAAAGTGATTACACTAAAAGGGGATTGTAAAGTATTGAAATGTTTCTGGAATGTAAAAACACGTCATTTACAGGTTAAAAAATTGACTTTTATTTCAAAATCTATTGAGTGTGTAGAATGTGGTCAGAGATTTGTTTTATGAAAGCTTTATATCCTGATTTAGCTTTGTGTACAGCAAAACACTGGTTAATATGTGTCTGTGATGTTGGACTGTAAAACAGTTTTTCCAATCAGCAATGTGCAAAAGATAAGTTTATAAAGTTTAGTTCCTCCATGTTATCACAAATTAAAATCCAGTATTTAAAAAGTGAAAAGTATTAAAACATTATAGAATATCTTGGATATTTTGTCTGTCTTTTTTGGAAATGTTAGTTATGAATAAATAGTAAATTCTTGCAGTTTCAATACAACGTAAGTGTATTGATCAGTTTCCACTTCAGTATTCCCTCATGAAGATGACATGATAGTTGATTGGGAATAAGAGCTTGACATATGTAATTGTACCTTTCATGACTTTAGCATTGCATTTTGTTTCTCCGCATGATGGATTTCAAATTGTAATCACTACTGTAGAAAAAAACAATTGCATGAAGTCCCATAGACAGCAATTGGATAAACAACTACATTATATTTGAGTGATGCGTTGAGTGAGGACTGGTCAGGATACCAGGAAAAAGATGATCTTTGAAGGATGTTATGTCATATCCACCCTAGGGTTCATGCACGGCATGTCTGTTTTCATGTCTAATTTAAAAGGTGACACTTCTACAGTGCAGGTCTCCTCACTGTAATGAAATGTCAGCCTAGATTATGATTTCAAATGTTCGGTTTAAGGTTCATATCTGAACTTTTAACTCTGCCAAGAGCTGACTGCAGAGTAGTCAGTTTAGTTTTTTTCCTTGCAATTCATAACTGGTTCCATTATCTCTGGGAAAATTCTGCAGGAAATGTTGTTTGAAGAATGAGGAGCTCTTTTCAGGGATGTTCTTATGAAGCAGCTTCTGTGTAATTCATAACTGGTTTGAAAACAACCTTCAGGTTGGGGAGATACTGGAAGAAAATGAGTAAAATGCACTCAAAATTAATGGTTAAATATGTTTGAACTGCGAGAAATATTTTCTATGTCACAGATACATCATTCAATTTGTCTTCTACCTATCACTACTGAAATATAAAGATTATTCATCTATTGTGATTTTTAAAAAAAAAAATCATAACCTGTTTGGAGTGGTGGTATTTTCGGTCAAGACTGTTAAATTTACTTATTGCTGTGAGTTAGAAGTATTTTATTTACCTGCGTTCAGTAAAATAAGCAGTGCCGTCTTTTTCTGCTGTGGCTTCAGTGGGTTAAACACCCTATGTAACTGAAAAAATGGTGAGAGATGATGAAACCTAAGATGATAGGCTGAAGTATCTCTGATTTATTTCAATAAACATAGGTGATATTCCACCACCCTGATTCTGCACTTTAATTTCCCAATTGATCGTTCCTTTTTTGGAAAAGTTCTACTTTTTAGTAAATGAGTGGATAAACACTCTGGGTACCACAGTATAATAATCTTCAATACATATATGAATAGGATTCAGATTTTGGAATTGGTAGTTTCTTTGGGTATTTTATCTGTGAAATCTTCTCCAATTAGAACCTTTGCCACATGTGCTCAGTGTTTGTTCGGAATTTTCTTTTAAGTTGCTTTTGAAAAATCTGAATCCTTAACAAGGGAATCAAATCTTCAGTCCATCTTTCACCTGCCAAGGCAAGGGCTTTCTGCATCAGCAATAGTGGATACAAATTAGTGTTGTATCTCTGACATTTTATAAATACACAGCACAGATAGAGACCACTCTACGTGCTACGTGCTGATGGCAGCACAATAGTTCGAGTGAAGTTGATCAAGAAAATACAGGTGAGAAGTATTCAGTGAGTCCGACAAAGGTGAATGTTTTGATACTTTATTGCAATTTTTAATAAACCAAGGATCTTAGTTTGAGCGCTTAATATTTTGAATGAAATTGTAATTAGGCCAGTGCCTTGGAATTTGGTGACTTTGGCCATGATAGTTTCTGATGTAAGATCAGCAACCTGAAATATTAACTTTGTTATTCTCTTCTCAAAGATACCTGATCTCCTGAGTATCTCCATTTTCTGTTTTTACGTTGGTCTAGATGGTCTTTCTGCCTTTTCAATCCTTTAAACTCTAATAATGTTTTCTATTCTTGCAACGTGGATTCTTTAAGGGCAGGTGTCAGCATTTTCCTTTGTTCATCCATGGGGTGAGAGCATCGCTAATTTGGCTGGAATTTGCTTATCCTGAATTATCCTGGTGAATGTGGTGGTGAGCTGCTGCCTGCAGTATAGGGACTTGCACAGTGCTTTTGGATGATCAAAATCCTGCAAGTTTCTCCCCTAACAGTGAAGGATGCTGTGAAACTTGCAGGTGGTGATATTTCCATTAATCTGCACCCCTTCTAAGTGGTCAAGGTTGTGGGTTTGGAAGGTACATTGGTGAGTTACCATCTTACTGACTGTCACACTCTTCTGCCTCTGCCCATCAATGGGGAGTGAAAGGGCACCAGTGCAGATTTGTGCTTGCAGATGGTGAGGCCTTACAAAGTTTTGGGTTAAATTACTCACTGAAGGAATCCTAGCCACATAGAACAGTTAGTCCCATTCTATTTCTGATCAGTGATAACCCCAAAGGTATTAATAGTAGGGATTCAGTAATGTTAATGCTGTTGAACGTTGATTTGGTATTTTGTTTTTGCTGGAGATGGTCATTGCTTGAAAATTAAGACACAAATTCAAGCTCAGTCATGAGTTACTCTTTCATTGGTGTCTTGCTAATTTGGGGAACTCTTGTCACTTGAAGATGAAACATGAACATTGTGTGTGAGTAGAAAATGAGCTGTGCAGGCCAGCTCAGTCAGTGCTGTAGATTTAATTGTGAAGAATACTTTAAGTTCTTCAATGGTTGCAAGGACATCAATGAAAAAAAAGTTGGACTTAAATTTGGAATGTGCCCTGATCTTTAAACTTTCTTGAATTAATGATTGCTTTATTTCTCTCAGAAATTTGGAATTATTGAAGAGAACTATGGTGCAACAATGTTCAAGCTTAAACTGTAGAAGCTGAATGTCTGAAACACACACAAATTGCTGGAGAGAATTAGCAGGTCTGGCAGTATCTGAGTAGTGAAAGCAGTTAATGTTTTGAATCCAGTGATCCTGGAGTTTCTCCAGCAATGTCTTTTTTTAGTGTTCAAGTTTACATTTTTAATTATTTAAGTACTGTTGTTTTTCTAAACACTTGTTTGCTTTTAATAAACATGTTGATAATGGATGATTGAGATCATATAATGAAATCCTAACAAGTTTTTTGTGCATATACCATAGGTGAAAGACTTTGTTGTTCAGCTTTGGATGCAAACCCATATATTTTGTGGCTAGGACTAAGCTTCTACTTTTGAGTACAATTGGTGTATGGTACCCATTTAGAAAGTACTTTTCTCCTCTTCAAGTTTGCACATTTTGGACACAATCTGCCACTATCCAGCAACATTCTTTAAAAATACTTTCTAAAGCATCTTTGAAAATATTATTTTTCAAAAATAATTTTGAATGACATTTGGTTTTTATCAAATAATTATACATTGAAGGGTAGAGAATTAAAGAGCTTTTAACATGTCCATTGTGGTAAAAGTATCAGCTGAATTTCATGTTTTTGTTTTAAGAACTTTCTCTATGGCCTTCAAATGGTAACTCAAAAGATGATTTTTTTTAACTTTCATGATATGTGGGCATCACTGGCAAAGCGAGTGTTTGTTGCCTGTTCCTAACTTCCATGAGAAATTCACTGAGTTAACTGCCACTTTTAGTAGGGAATGCTGTTGCGACTAAGAAAGATGGAGACCATAAAGAGAGGCATAAAAATGTTTCTTAAAAAAAAATTGGAGAAACTTAGCAGGCCTGACCGCATCTGTGAAGAGAAAGTAGAGTTAGTATTTGGCCCAATAACTCCTCTTGGAATGAGACCCAAAACATTAATTTTGCTTTTTCTCTTCGATGCTGACAAACCTGCAGTTTTTCCACTAATTTCTGGGGTTTTTTGATTTCCAGCATCTGCAGTTCATTTTTAGTACAAAAATAAATGATTGTGGCAAATAATTTTCGTTTAGAGCATTATTAGAGAATTGAATGCATTGCAAAAACTTGTTCTTTTGTTACTTGGCCTGTATCCAAGTAAAATATGGTGTAATATCCTTTACTGCTTTTAGCAAACTTCTTTGGCAGTTCCTCATTGTTAAGGATGACTTGCTTCCACTCTGGCAAGCATTACTTATTTGTGTGCCTGACTTGCTATATATGGCTTCCAAATGATTACCCAGTGTTAATATTATATTGGCTTAACATTCTTTCATCTCTCAAATTGCAGCTTAAACGTAGCCTATTTGTTCCAGACCTAGTTTAGTGGCTAGTTTTTCCCTTTTCCTTAGTTTGCTATTTTCACAATAAAAAGTACTCCGTTTTACTTGATATACTTTCTTTCTCATTCAGACCAATTTTTTCCCTGAGTTCTCTAATGGTTGCAAAACTATTCACTATTTCCACTTTATCTGTGAGTGACATTTGTATTGCCTCAACCTTTTTACTTTCTAGGGTCAAAATCAGAATCAAATAATGTTATTTCACTTGTTTAAAGGACTCCAGTTGTCTAGCTCCATTATAAGATTGTATAACAAATGTCTATTTTTGGTGTCTGTAAAACATTTTCCATGATTTATGAACATTTCTTGCTGGTGACCTTGAATTCTTGTGCATTTGCAAAATTTTCATTTTTGGAATCATTTTCCCTTCCTACAGAATCAGAAGTAGTGAAATAGGTTTGTATTTTCAAGTGGAATCTTTTACTAAAACATCGTGTGAGGGGGCCAGATTTGGTATTCAAATGCAAGTGACTTGGAGCTTCCCCTCCTCTGATAGGTAACTGCTTAACATTTCTTGGTCTCACTATTCCAACTGATGGAGAAAATTAAAATCATGAAGAGTAACTAAAGCATCTCCATCATGAAGTGGTTATTATCTTACACCTAATATATAAATTTGAGTGCTCATGACTGAAAGATTTGATCAATGTTCCTTAAAGTAAATGCAGAGCATAGTGTGCTGGAGAAACTCAGCAGGTATCTGTGGAAAGAGAAATGCTTCATGTTTCCACTCCAATATATCTCCCCTTTGGAACTATTCTAGTATGTTTTCCTTTCTCCATGGCAATACTATGACCAATCACTTATTTAACAATTGTTATCATCTGGAATTTGGCATTCTTTCATTTTCCTGCACTAATCAGGAAATCTCTCTTCAGCAATAGTATGAAACCAGTGTAGATTGATTTTGTATCGAGTATTAGTCTCTATCAAATGAGGTTTCAAATCAAAAGTCTTTTACAAAAATGTATTTTAATGAATTTTTCACATTGTAAACGTTTTTACTAGAATTGGTATACTGGTAGTTGCTTCCAATCTGCTTTTCATTAGCAAAAACCATTACTTTTGTCACTTCAATACATCACAGTACAGTCTTTGTTTTGATATAGTTTCAAGCATATAAAGTCTTGGGCCTCTCTAAACAGCCAGTTACATATTTTTTGAATCAACCTCTTCAGATGTTACACACCTGGTGCAACTTGAACCCAGCCCTCCTGATACAGGGATAAGGACATTGCCACACAAATGGCCCAACATACCATTCAAAAAATAGCTCAGGAAAGTATGAAAAAAATTGGTGTTTCACATTTGCTGAGGCAGAAAGAATAACATCAAACTTGACAAATGTTTCCAATTGTATGCTGTTCAAGCTGCATTTTGATTTTTGGAGTAGTGTATAAATTCAATGAAAAATATTTCTTGATTGAAAACTTATTTCCCTGGCTTAACAGCACTGTTGGTTATTGATACACTTTCCATGTCAGTTGAATTTTTAGTCTTTGCTTTGTAAAATCATTATTAATAATCTGTTTGACATTATGCAATGACTTATCCATCTTAAGCAACAATATTGCAGAACACCCGAAAACTGCAGGTGAAGGCTTAGAATAAACAATCTACATCTACTAGCTGTTTGAAACTACTAGTAAAGAGGATATGTGTCCAGTAGAAATAGATTGCCCTGATTTGTCCCTTTTTTAGGGAATGTTCACTCCCTCCTAACCATACAAACTGGAATATCTATCTTTATCTACTTCTGGGGTAGATAAGTGATATGGTTGTATCTGAAATTTAAAACTTTAAAAAATGTACCTGCCTGAAAGAAGACAGCCTTAATTGTGTGCAAACCTTTGCAATTAGAGAGTTAATATAATAAAGAGTAAAAATTAAAATCATTCAACTTTGGATGAATGAACAAGTTTTTTGTAACAACTGGCCAGGAATCAATTAAGTACCAACTTCACACTTGTTCTAATACAATCTATAGGTAAGGGTCATGAAATTCACAACCATAAATAAATAAAACCTTTTGAAATCTTAAGTTTGTCATGATGTACAGTACAGAAAAGATAGACAATTATAGGTTCAGTTGTGGCTAAACATCTGGCAAAAATACAGCTTGGTCACAACTGCTCAATTCATGCTATTAGAGGACATAAACAGCACAAAGATGGTTAAGGAGGTTTCTGTTTGAGACAAAGGGTCAGTCAGGAAATTCCAGGTCAATTATCCGCAGACTAATATTCACACCAAAAGGCTTATTCATATCATGAACTTTACCAAATTTTGAAAATTGATTAGTTTTATCTGATTCAAGCAGTGAAGTAGTAGTAGTAGTATTTTTGGCTAAAGTTAATTGTTTGAATTCAAAGTGTGTGTTAAAACTCAGTATAGGCATTTTGACTTCTCCAGATATTTACATGTACTAACTCTTCCCTACTTTTGAATTTCTCTTGAAGACTGCAAAAGAACAAATGTAGTACACAAAGTGAACAATTTTCAAAAAAAGTCTGTTCCAATATTAATCTTACTCCAGTAACTGCAGCCAGGGATTTGTTTTTAATCAAACGAGTGCAGTAATTGTTTCCAGTAAACCTTTTCACTCAAGACTGGTTATTGCAAGCTTTGAAACTACGTTATCAAAAAAAACACAAATAACTTATGACAAAGTTTAAGACAATATGATTAAGCAGAACTAGCAAACATTCACAAGGTCATTTTACAGTTTCTTCTCATTGTAGGTTCTGCAGGCTACTCTTTTGTACCACTGATTTCTGGGCACACTACTGGATACTGGTATCTTTGCTTTGGGACCATATGAACTCCATTTCAGAAATACTGGTTAAAATTGTACAAACCAGCAATTTCAAAGTCATGAACACACTAAGTTGTCCCTTGGTTCTAAACAAAAATCCAAAGCATCTTTCCAGTGTACAAGTGCCAGTCTTTTATAGTGAATCCCTTTCATACTCAAGCTGCTTTCTTTGTACAGCTGCTGGGGAGCAACTGGAGATTAACCTTTGACCTGCAGATTTAAGCAAAACATTTGCAGATTAGTTTAACCTATTGTACAGTGGCAGTTTAAATCTGCATCTAGTTAATAAATATTCTCTTTTCACCATTAATTGGTACTGGCTTCTTGATTAATCAAATTTGTCTTCCCATAAGTGCAAAATGTAAAAGGTATGTACTTTTGAACATACAAATAAGTAGACTATTCAGTTTTTCCATTGAATAACAGCCTTCAAAATTTCTCTTCATCTAACAGAAGACCTCCACAAAGGGGGAAGTAACCTTCTAGCATCAATCCTGTCAAATTATCAAGGGAATGTGTATGGTACAAATGTTACTGGATTAGCAATTCAGGATTCAAAAGTCTTCGTAATGGTAATCATGAAACTGCATCTTGTAAAAGCAAAACAGGCAAGTAATCTGTCACTCTTGCATAGATTGACAGCCTCATGAAAACTACTCAGTACAAGGACAACAGTAGTTAGCATTACTGCCTCACAGTATAAGGGACCTGAGTTCAATCCCAACCTTGGGAGACTGAATTACACACCTTCAGATTGTGGGAGGAAACCCACTCAGACACAGGGATAATGTGTAGACTCCACAGAGTCACCTGAGTCCCTGGTGCTGTGAGGCAGCTGTGCTAACCCCTGAGCCACTGTCACCACAGCCATAAATGGTTGAATGATATGGTACTCAAGTATTAATGGCAGTGTTCAAAACATGTAGATAAAATTACTTTACACTAAGTTTAATCAAGTTCATGCAATGTAGTGAAAATGATTTACCTGTTGTGAATCATGTGGCTCTTCACCAAATGTCCAGCTGCCAGGGCTGCCATGAGAGACAGCTCACCTGCCATTACTGTACCACAAACTATCTCAGCCAGCTGCCGTGCATTTTCACCAGGACACTCCTGACTTGCACCCTGAACACCAAGCATCTAAGAAGAAAATGTAGAAGTATTTGAGGAACAGTATAGTGTAAGCAGATGTGGAGAATGGGGAATTTGGTAATGGTTGGAAGAAAGATGTCCCTTTTGTTTACCTTTTGCAGGGATTGCTCCTTCTGGGAGACCCTGTCCACTTCTTCTCTCACAAATCACAGAAGGTGTAACACTTGTTCATTAACCACCTCTCTTCACTATCCAAGGCCTGACACACCTTTCTAGTGAAGCTGCACTTTACTAATCTGGTTTTCTACATTGGGGGAGATGAAACATTGCCTGGAATATCCTGATTTCCATAATATTTGTGGCTGTAAAAAATTACATTTCCAGTTGCCTGCCACTTCAGCATACTGTTCCTATGCCAACGTTTAACTCAGGCCTGCTGATAGTGCCTTGAATCTTGAAGCACTGAGTAACAATGAGAACATGAACATCCTTTCCCCATGTCCAGTATCCATCCTACCACCCCAGGCCGTTTTGTATGGGTTGCTCCCAGCACAGCCAACCCACTTCAAACCATTCACCCTTCTCATTAGTAACTCACCCAGCATTTATTGCAGCCTCTCTTTCGGACCCAGTTTCCTCACCATTTCAAAGCAGAAGAGGTGATCTCTTACAGGATCGATGTAAATGTTTCTCCTGACTGATCAGAAACTGGGGATAAACTCTCAGGCCTGGCTAAAAAAAAAAGGGTCTTGGACGAAGCAGCAGGGACCTGTAACTGTCAAAAACAAAACCCACAAGTTTCTTAACTATCCATTCTGTTGCAGCATAGATGGGTAAGCCATTTAAAACAGATTAAGAAAATGCCACAGGTGGCAAACCTTTAGCGTTCATTGCCACAGAGGGCTGTGGAAGGTAAATCATTGAGCAAATTAAAGACAGAAGAAGTTGACGTCAAGAGACATGGGAGATGGGTGTAGATCAGATGTAATCTACAACCGTGATCTACTCCTGTTCCTATGTTTAGTTCCTTCTAAAGTAAATCTTCCTTACTATACTGTAACTTTCAATGATTTCTTGTTCCAATGTTCAAGTACATTGAAGTTACTTTTGGTCCAGAATATGCCCGATTGTTCACTTCACTAGACATTAAAGATTTGAATTATCTTAATTTCAACTCCATCACTGTCTAATAGAAATGTGAAATTAAAGCTGTGCTGAAGATTTGAATATTGAAAATTTCGTGGATTGCCTGGTTTTGTACACTTCAGGTCACTAATGTTTTGCATCACTCCTCACTAAGCAATTAGCTGTTGATTTTCATATAAATGCACAAGTAGTTATAATGTATTCTCTCAGGATATGAAGCAGCCAAGTATTTGACTGAAACTAATTTGTTCTTCATGTACTAATTGATGTAGATTGAAACAAAAAAATTAATGAAAAAGTAAAAAAATTCTTTACATGAATCCTCACCTGCAGGCAAGTTTGCTGTGGTGGCAAGTTGGTTCCTCCTCCAACAGTTCCAACCTCAATTGATGGCATGGTGCAGCTAATATACAAGTCTTCATTATTGGGGCCTGTTGATTCCATTAATGTGATACAATTCGAGCTACTAACATTCTGAGCTGGGTCCTAAATTAGAAACATGTAGTATCAACCTTTTTATACAGTATGTAAACAGATGTAATCCACAAGTTACTGGGTACAGAATTAAATGTTTGTGGGTTAGTAAAATTTTGTGATACAAGAAACTAATGTCAGGTTGTGTTCTTTCATAACCTTAAATATGCACTACTGGGCAACATTGCCACTATAAATATGACCTCTATCCATTTCAATGGTGTACTTATTTATACAGTCAGCCAAAGCATGAAGTTAAGATCAAAAGGTGAGTAGAGACATTGATACTACTTCTGAAACAAACAAGCTACAGGAATGGTTATATTGGAATATGCTGTAGAAGTTAAACAAAATGTAAATTTATTGAGTTATTAAAATTGGAGCTTATGGTTGATATATATCCAGTGGTTACGGAAAACATGATTAGCAAGTGTCAGGCAGCATTCAATGCACCAACAGCACAAGGACTATATGGTCTTAAAGAATTCAAGGAAAAGTGGATCTCTCCATCTCCCGCGGTTGCATTGCTGCCTCACTTGTTTGTTTGTTTTTCGATAACAGTACGCTTTCATAGTTTTTAAAAAAAAGGGAAACCAACAATAAGTTTAGTTAAAATGACACTACTCAGAACAGTCATTACAAAACTATAGGAGAAAGTGAGACTGCACATACTGGAGTGTAAAGAGTCAAAAAGGGTGGCACTGGAAAAAGTACAACAGCGCAAGCAGCATTGAAGAGCAGAAGAGTCAATGTTTCAGGTAAAAGCCCTTCAGCAGGAATGCCTTATGCCCCAAAAAAAGAGATTCTCCTGCTCCTCAGATGTTTGCTGTCCTGCTGTGACTTTTCCAGCACCACACTTTGATTCTAACTATATAATTTTGTAATCAAACAGCACTGGAAACAGAACCTCAGTCCACTCATCCATGCCAAACAGCTATCCCCAAATTTAATTAGTCTCATTTGTCTGTGCTTGGGTACCTGTCCAAAAATCTTAGGTATTCCGGCAGCTCATCCCATACACACACCATGGTGAAAAGGTTGCCCCTTTGGTCCTTTTAAATCTTTCCCCCCCTCATCTTAAACCTATACCCTTTGGTAGTGGTGTCCAAAACTAAAGTGATGAAGACCTTTGCTATTCAGCTTATCTATACTCTTCATCATTTTATAAACCTCTATAAAAAGTCACCCCTTCAGCACTGACACTCCAGGGACAAAAGTCCAGCCCCTCCTTATAACTCAAACCTTTCAATTCTGGCAATAGCCTAGTAAATTTTACTGCTTCTTTTCTAGTTTAATAACATCCTTCCTATAGCAGGGTGACCAGAAATGAATGGAGTACTCCAAAAGTGGCCTCGCTAAAGTCTCTTACAGCTGCAATACTATATCCTAACTCCTATATTTATCAATAAAATCCAAAGAGTTGAAAGGACAATTAAAGTAACTATGGCTTTAGAAATCATGATTTCACCAACATTGGACTAAATTTTCCATTAGTCTATATAATACCATGTTTGAGTTGAGACAATTAAGGAGGATCTCAATTTTTCAGGTCTAGCTCCTTTCCCAGTATATTTAGAGTGCTCTCACTGAAGAAATGCAGATTTTCATTATTGCAAAACCTGTACTATTGCAAATGCAGTAAACTAAATCAGAAAAATTCCTACACCTACCTGTCCACAGGCAATATAGATAGCTGTAACAATATTTGCAGCATGTGCATTGTAACCACCCAGACTTCCAGCCATTGCTGAACCCACCAGGTTTTTGCTAATATTTACTTCTACAAGAGAATGTGTAGAAGTTTTTAATACCTGAAGAAAACAAAATGCAGAGAGAACCGAATTACTTGTTATAATCAAATGATTTGTTTAAAAAAAAAATCAATTAGTGTACATCTCATTGAAAATGTGAACCATGCACTGTGCAAACATTGAACACAGATACCTCACACACAACTTTGGCTGGAATGACTGCTTCACAAACAATAGACTTCCCCCTTCCCTCAATCCAGTTAATTGCAGCAGGTTTCTTATCTGTGCAGTAGTTGCCACTGACTGCTAGTACATGCAAAGATGGGAACTCTTCCTGCAACCTGGAGAGCGCCTTTTCTGTGCCCTATAAAACAAAGGCAAAAAAAGCAAACCTAATACCAAATTCTGAATTATATGTAAAAAGTTCTCAATCCATCCAATCCACATAAACACGTGCTTATACAATTTATACAGCATTTTGCTTTTCGTACTATCCACAATATTATTTCCTGTTATATGACTGTTGCATCAACATACTTTGCCAGACTGAAGCTTACTACATTTAAAACAAAGGTAATGGAATTCTTAAAGACGAAGCAAATAATATTCAGAAACTACAGATTAAGAACAGCAATCTGGAAGTCGATGGCTTGTCTCATTGTTTGTTTTTTTTTCCCCCAAACTTCATTTTTTTTTGGTGCTCTTTGAAGAATTTCTTTAAAAGGAGGAATAATTTGCACTGGCTAAAGGGAGTCTGTAAGGTTACTGAACTAAGTTAGCTTTATTGTCACATGTCCTCAAGAGTACAGTAACAAGCTTAAGTCACCACTTACAGCACCAGCTTTGTACAAAAAAAAAGGTACCTAGGTACACACCTTAGTTGTGGAATAGAGTAATAAAAGTTACATAGCATAACCATAGGTCAGAAAAGGCTAGTTAAAAACAAAAGATCACAGTCTCTCGCTGGGGACCTCTGTGTGGTCTGACTACCATACTACAGCCACTGGTACCCTGTGACGCTGAAAGAAGGGAGGAGAGGGGAAGAAATGACAGAAAAAAAAAGCACAGGTGGAACAGAGGAGCTCCAGCTAGAGTGTCTTACTCTGCCGCCGTCTTACGTGTTCATGGATAGAAGACTGGCTGTCTGGTAAAAAGGCAGTGTGTACATATAGATGTTTAATTGGCAGAAAATATTTAGTAGTGAGTCCTGCAGGTGTCTGTGCTGGGGCATTAGCATTTTACAATTTATGCCAATGACCTGGCTGAGGGGACCAAAAGGTCTAAAAGCTTAATTTGAAGATGTTACCACAGATAGGGAAGTATAGACATGTCAAGACAGTTTGCAGATGAACAGAGGTAAACAATCTGCCAGATGAGTAGGTTGTGGAAAAACATTAAGTTGTTCACTTTGGGAGAAAGTATGAAAACAAAAACCAGAACAACTGTGGAATTCTAAGATACAGAGGAATTGAGGTGTTCTGATGCACAAATCAAAAGATTAGTTTGAAAGCACAGTGCTAATGAATAAAGCTAAAGCTATGATTGTTGAGAGGAAATCAACATAAAAATAAAAGTATATTACACTCTACTTATACAAGGCTTTGAAAGACCATACCACAAATAGTGTGCAATTTTGGCCTTCTTATTTAAGGACATTATAGTGTCCTATACAAAAGGAAGCTGTCGATGAACCCATATAATTCACCAAACAACAATCGTTTCACAGTCAGATTCTTTAGACAATCTATTCCAGATTTTTTATTGATTTCAAATTGCAGCATCTGTCATGGTGGGATTCAAATCTGGGTCTCAAGCTTAAAAGGTCTAGTGCTAATAGCATCACTTCCCCATATAATAAACCTGTCCATTGTTCTCTAGCCATCCCACTGCCCTGTTCCGACATATTAATACACAGTTTCTTCACACAAGTACTCCATAACCTATTGACTATCACCAGTATCTTAAAAAGTTATACTTGCCTTTGAGATCATGTTCATGCCCATGGCATCCCCAGTCTTTGACTGAAAACGGATATAAAGATTGCGTCCAGCAAGCCCAATCTGCAGCTTCTGAAGCCGGGCATATCTGCAGATTAAACATTGCAAGATTTAATGGAAGACGACTTTGTTGTTATGTAAACCACAGTTGATTTGTAGAGGTCAGAAGTTGCAGTCAGTTAATATTGTTTTGTTTCTTAATTCCAAATGATTATAGGGCTACATTTCTGCTGGTTGGAATAGGTGACAGAATCTTCCAGGTCTCAGCTGAGCTGAGGAGAGTTTGTGGTAACTTTGCAAATTAAACCTAATTGATGCTTGCTTGCTGAAAGATGTGGTGTAGGATTAACAAAGACACAAGGAAGGACTGGACAGAGTCGACTGCAGAGGAAAACAGATGACCACTATAGAAACAGATTAATGCTATTTCTCTTTGATCCTTCCTGGGCCTCATTCCAACTTCTGAAGCAGCAAATACATTGTTTGGTTTTCTGGAGTATGCATCCTCAAAAAAAAGTGTGCATACAATAAAGTAGGTGGGCAGTTACAGTGAAGAAATATGAAGTTTATAAATGGATATGGATTAAGGACATTAGTGCAAGGTTATCCATTTTTGGTAAAAAGAACTTACATAAAGACAGTTCAAAATGCCTTGGTGCAGTGGGATCTGGGTGTGACAGGAACCTAGTAGAGTCATAGAGATGTACAGCACGGAAACAGACCCTTTGGTCCGACCCATATCCCTCCAAACCCTTCCTATTAAAATGTTGCAGCCTCCACCACATCCTCTGGCAGCTCATTCCATACACTTGCCACCCTTTGTGTGAAAATGTTGCCCCTTAGGTCTCATATCTTTCCCCTCTCACCCTAAACCTATGCCCTCTGGTTCTGGACTCCCCGACCTCAGGAAAAGACTTTCCCTATTTATCCTATCCATGCCCCTCAACTTTGTAAACCTCTATAAGAGGTCACCCCTCAGCTTCCGACACTCCAGAGAAAACAGCCCCAGCCTGTTTTCAGCCTCTCCCTGTAGCTCAGATCCTCCAACCCTGGCAACATCCCTATACATCTTTTCTGAACCCTTTCAAGTTTCACAACATCTTTCCAATAGGAAGGAGACCAGAACTGCATGCAATATTCCAACAGTGGTCTAACCAATGTCCTGTACAGCCACAACATGACCTCCCAAAACCTGTACTCAATACGCTGACCAATAAAGGAAAGCATACCAAACGCCGCCTTCACTATCCTATCTACCTGCGACTCCACTTTCAAGGAGCTATGAACCTGCACTCCAAGGTCTCTTTGTTCAGCAACACTCCCTAGGCCCTTACCATTAAGTGTACAAGTCCTGCTAAGATTTGCTTTCCCAGCATGCAGCACCTCGCATTTATCTGAATTAAACTCCATCTGCCACTTCTCAGCCCATTGGCCCATCTGGTCCAGATCCTGTTTTAATCTGAGGTAACCCTCTTCGCTGTCCACTACACCTGCAATTTTGGTGTCATCTGCAAACTTACTAACTGTACCCCTTATGCTCACATTCAAATCATTTATGTAAATGACAAAAAGTAGAGGACCTAGTACCGATCCTTGTGGCACTCCACTGGTCACAGGCCTCCAGTCTGAAAAACAACACTCCACCACCACCACCACCACCACCACCCTGTCTTCTACCTTTTGAGCCAGTTCTGTATCCAGATGGCTAGTTCTCCCTGTATTCCATGAGATCTAAGCTTGCTAATCCATCTCTCATGGGGAACCTTGTTGAATGCCTTACTGAAGTCCATATAGATCACTTCTACTGCTCTGCCCTCAAATCAAGTTTGTGAGACATTATTTCCCCACGCACAAAGCCATGTTGACTATCCCAAATCAGTCCTTGCCTTTCCAAATACATGTACATCCTGTCCCTCAGGATTCCCTCCAACAATTTGCCCACCACCGACGTCAGGCTCACTGGTTTATAGTTCCCTGGATTGACAAAGTAGACAGCAGATAATTCACCAAGTGGAGCAATCTAGAGTGACAGGATATAGTTTTAAATTTTCTGCCCTTTAGCTTAAAATGGAGGAGCAGAAATCTCTTCACTCAAACAGGTGTATATCTATAACATTCACTACCCTAGAGTGTAATGAATGCCAGGGCATTGAATAAACTTGAGAGACAGATTTTTAAAAAAAAATTAACTCATTACTAAAGGGTTAAGGAAAGCAGACAGGGAAGTAGAGATGAAAGTAGCCATGACTATAGTAAATGGTGGAGCAGGTTGAATGAGTAAATTGCCTATGCCTGGTCCTAGTTCTTTTGTTCTCATCACAATTGTGGTTTGTAGACAGAGTACTATGTGCACTTCATACATTCCAAACATTTGATCTAAAATTCAGAGACTTCTTCACGAATAGGAATATATTGATGTTTCCCAAATGTTTAAAATCATCCTGTCTTCTCGACACTTTTGAAAGATTCTTGGTGGAAATGGGTTGTACTCCGTTTCAAATTCAAATAGTGAGAAGCTGATATCTTTTCCTTCCAAAGAAGCCAGAAGTTGCTTTAAACTAGATTTAGAGCTAGACCAAACTCAAAACTCTAGTCACACAACTGGTATACAGTGATTTAATGTCACTTTAAATAACTTCCTCCAGGCGCATAATAGAACCATGTTCTTAAGTTATACAACGGTTATGTTGAAACTACTGCAGAAATTCACAATGTCTCGTATAAATACAAAATCGAATTTTATTTTAAACACAATGCAGCAATACTTAAAATTTTAAAACCACGTGTACATTTCGGAGTCCGTATATTCTGCTGGAAGACTCCAAGGTAATTGAAACAAAGACCTTGGAGGCAGAAAGCAGGGCGAAATTGGGAAGAGGAAAGGGAAAAGAAACAGAAACAGACTCATCACTTCATGACAGCCTAACACCACTGAATAACAGAAAAATCTTAAATTCAAGAGTCTCAACCCAATATGGTAGAATACACAAAACCTCACCTGCTAGTGCTGTCAAACATTTCTTTCATAATTTGAAAGCCTTCAGGGGTCTCGAGCCATGTTTTCACTTCTGCTGCTTCACATGCAGTTGGCAGCATTACAACTGGCCCTCTAGTCATTCCATCTGCCAAAACGCGACTCCGCGCTCCACCACCCAGCTTAGATTGAAAAGTTTAAAATATTTAGTTGCACTAACATGAAAAAAAGTTAAAAAATTAAAATATTTAGTACTCAACTCTAAAGCATTTGATTTTTGTTTATTTAATTTGATGTATTAAATGTCACATACCAAAATAGAGTGAAAAGCATTATCTTATGTGCTTTAGAGACATATAGTGCTATAGAAGGGCCTACAGTTTAGAACAGTGCAAGATATAATCTTATAGCTACCGAGGCATAAAGAGAAAGAGATTAACATTAACAAGAGGTCCATTCAAAAGTCAGATACCAGAGAGGAAGAACCGTTCCTGAATCTGTTTGATGTAACAATGGAAAAGTTTACGTCTACTTACACATATTGCCCTGCAACCACGGTTAGTGCTCGCCACAAGACAGCCTTCAGTAGTTGCCATGGGCACTTGGAACTCCTTCCCATTCAGGAAAAGTGGACCAGCAACTCCCACTGGGATGGGCATATAGCCAATGATATTCTCACAGCAAGTGCCCATGACCTAACAGATCAGGTTAGACAAAGTAAAATTCACATATATTAAAAGTGGAATTCAATTTTCAAAATCAAAACTACAAATCCTGGATTTAAATGTCTCCTGTAAAAGCTCAGCTGATTAAATAAATGACTTATTCATATCTAGATATTCCCAGTTTCACTCAATTTTCCAGAAATCAATTGGTGGTATAAAATGGTCTCACAGCCCTGGGTAAAAATAAACTAACCAAGTGGTTCCCACTTCAGGATGCATGTCAATAACATTTGATGACAGTATCCACTTGGATGTCAAGTGAAGGCCATGAAGAAACTTCACTCCAGTTTATTAAAAACTTCACGCACAAAGCGTGCAAGATCAAGTGCAGATACCTGAAATAGGGAAGTCAACTCCATTGGTAGTACATGATTTAAAAAGTTAATAGACACATATGAAGTACAACTGAAAGGAGCTTGACATAAAATTTGATCTCCTATTCCACAATCATTGAAGGAAAAAAAAAGGGGTCAATACAGAGACGTTTGGAGTTTCACAGATGTGTAGAGTTGTCATATTCCTCCATCAGACCTCTGATTCTTGTGGTGCAGTGGTAATGTCCACAGGAGACTGGGGTTCAAGTCCCTCCTGCTTCAGGGAAGTACATAATAACATCTCTGAACAGGTTGATTCGAAAATCTTACCACAGACCCCTCGGTTGCAGGATTGAGTCACTACTGACTGAGAGGAAAGGGAACTAAAAATTGCACACACAAACTCAATATCCTGCCTTCACATCAAGTGAAAATCTTGACAACAATTATTCATTTCATTCTTGGAAAACTAAAATATGCATCACTAAAACTGGTCAAAGTTTAAAAATACAATTGAAGATGTTCTAAAGTTTATAACTAGTTTTCCTTTAAAACAGTTTACCTCATTCGGAGAAAAAAAGATGAATACGTTTTCCACAGATCTCTAACTGCTCACTCTTAAAACGCATTGAGATATGGAGGTGCTTTTCAATCTCACTCTTCCAAATCACTAGTATTAAGAATTGACTTACCAGTGAGTAATCATAGTCCTTGTAAGGAAGCATTTGTAGTGCAGTAGTTTCTGGCAGTTTTTCAGCCAGGATTTGTCTACGTATGAACACACCACGTTCTGGAGTTTCCATCATAGTCTCCAGTTTGTAAGCTGGAATGTGTTTGGCATTCACCAGACGGATTACCTCAGCATCAGTAAGGTATTTTGCTCCTCTCTGGATGTAATTATAAAAAAAAACTTGAAATTAAATTTAAATCATTAGCATTCACATAACCTTACACATTTTACAAGCATTCTTGTGTGTGTGCTAGTGATGCTGATGCAAGGCCAAGTGCTGGAACATGGAGTCAGAATAGTTAGATGCTGGTTTTCAACTGGTGCAGACTCAATGGACTGAAGAACCTTTTTCTCTGTGCTGTTGAACTCTATGACTGACTACCTTACCAGAGATTTAATCACAAGAGCTCTACATTAACATTTATTCTTTAGCAGGTTTATTGAAATTGAAATAAATAGCTACCAATTTACTATAAACACCTGCTCCAGAGGTATTTGGAACACATTTGGAAGTGTTGATTAGAAAATATCTAACCTTTAAACTCAAAGTTGGCAAAATAATAGTGCATCTTTAAAAAAAATTATTTAATTCAATTTAGAGCCCTTTTAATTAGCAATAAGAGTGATTAAAATTCCTCATTCAGCTGTTGACATGCATCAAAAATTGAGAAATTAAACATCCAAATTCAACTAAATTTAACTGTGAACCTTCCACAATTAGCATTGGCAAAAAAAAATACTTAGAAGTTCCTATGTTAAATGCAATAAACAAGGCATAGTATAGAAATTGGTGCCTATTTCTCAGCATATATATGTTATCTACAATAAGGTGAGCTGAATGCTGCAGTGGTAGTCACTGGATTAGTAAATTGAGAGGGCCATTTAATATTCCGAGGACCTGGGCTCAAGTATACGACTGCAGATGGTGGAATTTGAACTCAATTTAAATCTACAATTAAAGAAGTCTATATATGACCATCAAATCATTGATGTAAAAAAAAGCCCATCTAATTCACTAATATCCTTTTGGGAAGGAAAACGGTCATCTTACCTGGTTTGGCCTACATGTCACTCGAAACCCACAGCAATGGTGGGTGGTGCTCAAGCTCTAGTGTAACAAATCATTAAAACACTGGCTAGGCCAGAAACAATGGACTTAGCAGGGTCAACAGGCTAATACCAAAATTGGAGAATTGACTCAGACTGGTCAAGCAACAGCCTGACAATCATACAGTTACACATAATGCCCCACAAAACACCATTCATTAGGTAGGTCCTGTCATACCACCAGGATTGATACAGCAAATTTGGCAGCACCCTGGCGTATAGTCCTAAGAGTTGTAAACACGTTCAGCACAGTGTACACAAAAAGCAGGACAAATCCAACTTAGCCAATTACTGTTCCAGTCTATTCTCAATTGATAAGCAATGGAAGGAGTCATCAACAGTACTGTCAAGCTACACTTGCTTACTGAAGCTCAGCTTCAGTTCAACCAGAGCAAATCAGCTCCTAACCACATGAAAGCTTTACAGCAATGGGGTTATAAAGACGTCAAGAGAGAATCCAGCTCACTTCATTTTGTTAAATTTATTCTTCAAAATGAAAGCTGTATTTGACAGTGTAGTAAAGGAGTCTTTGGAAATGTGGAGTCACTAGGAATCTGGAGAATACCACTACTTGGTGCCCTAAATGTCATACAAGGAAGATAGTTGCCGTTCTTGGAGATCAGTTATCTCTGCTCCAAGACATTTCCACAGGAGTCCCTCAGGGGAGAATCCTAGATGCAACCAGTGTCACCTATTTCAATAATCTTTCTCCCATAAGATGATCAGAAGTGGGGATGTTTGCAAATGATTGTTTAATATTCAGCATATTTGCCACTCTTCAGATACTGAAGCAGTCCATGTCCAAATGAAGCCAATTTCCAGGTTTGGTCTAACAAGTGGCATTCACACCATATAAGTACCAGGAAATGACCATTTAAAACAAAGAATGCAACCATCACACCTTGGTGCTCAAAGGCATTACCACTGAATCCCCACCTAACATTTTGAAAGGTACCATTAACCAGAAGCTGAACTGGACTAGCCACTTAAATACAAGATTCTGGATTAGTGGTGCTGGAAGAGCACAGCAGTTCAGGCAGCATCCAAATAGCTTCGAAATCGACTTTTTGGGCAAAAGCCCTTCATCAGGAATAAAGGCAGTGAGCCTGAAGCGTGGAGAGATAATACAAGAGCAAATCAGAAGCCAAGAATCTTGCGGAAAGTAACTCACTTGCTGGCTCCCCAAAGTCTGCCCACCATTAAGGCACCAGGAGTGTGACAGAATCTTCCCCACGTCTGGCTGAGCGCAGCTCCAATAATATTCAAGAAGCTTCACACCATTTGGACAAAAGTAGTCCAATTGACTGGCACCATATCCATAAACATTTACTCCTTCGAACACTGCTGTCCAGTTCCAGCATGCATCACAGAAACTCACTCAAATGGTACCTTCCAAACCCATGACCCTTGAAGGACAATGGTAGATGTGAATATTACCACCTGCAAGTTTCCCTCCAAGACACTCACCATCCTGACTTGGAAATTATTGCTGTTCATGCTGTGCCATGAGATCAAAAATATGTGAACTCCCCCCATAATGGCACCACTCCCCACACACACACCACAACAGTTCAAGGAGGCAGCTCACACCACTTTCTCAGGGGCAACTTAGCAATGGGCAAAGAACAACACACCTTGAATGAATAGAAAGTCAATGAATCCACTGTAATGGAGTTCGATACAGGCACAAACAATATCAGCATTTGACTAAACAGTCATTGAACATGATTCAAATCAGACAGAAAACATTCACATTTCTTCAAAAGACAAATATACTAAAAATTGTTGAAACAGTGACTAATTAAATGAGAGATCTTTTACCTCTGGGCTTCGGAGTATGAACAAGCATTCTTCAATTGATCGTGGTCCTAATGGAAACTCAATATCCAGTTCTTCAGGTGTTCCTGAAGAGGAGGAGCTAGGAGGCGTGAAGTCTCCGAACACAAAATTTGCTTTTGATGAACGATTGACCGGTTTTGGGATCGAATACACAATAGGCTTTATGACTTGGTCTGCAGAAAATATTACCTGCGATTAGTTTATGAAATAGAGCAAGGGAAATAAAAGTGAACTCTCTCATTTCAAAACAAAATCATCAACTTGTACAATATGAACCCAATATCTGTAATCAGAAGGACTGTATAAACCCAATGAAAATGTAAGCCTCAGACAAGCTCAAAAATGTATTATCTATATCATGCAATTTTAAAAGGCGAGACTTAGAAGCCAAAGAATCTTACCAGCGTAAGAATTTGAATTCAGTCAAAAATATGACAATACAAAACAGATTAAGAACTAATTCATTCAAGTATTTTAAAAAATGAAATTTGTCCCCCTTTAGTTTAGTTTGTGCACATTCCAGTAGCTCAATTATGGAAAATTCTATTTTAGTACATAGCAACTATAACAAGCATATACAAACTCATACCTGTATTTTTATTAATTGGTTCATCTGTTAAACATGATTGGAATCTGGTAATTCCAGTATTATTCATGCAGTTATCAATATCCTTCTTCTGTCCCACCAATGAGAAAGACGACTGAGTTTCTGCTTTCTCAAAGAAGATGTACTTGATAGCAAGGAAGAGTGCTAGACCAAGAGTAATTACTTGTTCAATATCCATGCTGACCATCCTGTATCAGGTGAAACAAAAGAAAGGAAATGATGCATTAACCTGTAGGATTCATTTATGGAGTTGTATTAGGCTACAAACTCAAAACACTTGCCTTGTCCAATACAGTTAGAATACTGCATCCAGTACAGTTCAAGAACAAGAAAGGTCACCAGGACAATCTCTAGCTTGAAAAAGGACTAACAGATGGCCAACACAAACATTTCATGGAGTCTACATGAACTTTAGCAATAAAGTCCTTTATGGCAGTCTGGTCAAGAAAGTAAGTTCACAGAACCCAGGGCAAATTGCCAGGTTAGATCCAAAACTGGCTGAGAGGCTAGAAACAGGGAATTTTGTGAAAAGGATGTTTGAGAGACTGGAACTCTGTTCCTAGTCAAAGTTCCACAGGGCTGAGCTAAGAGCCTTGCTGATTGAGGTCTATTTGAATGATTTGGATTTAAATTTAGTGTATAATTATAGAAAACCGGTAGAGTAGTAAAGAGGAAGGAAGAAAACCATGAACTGCAGAAGGATATCCATGCGTTAGTCAGGTGGGCAGAACAGTAGGCAGTGGAATTCATCTCGAAACATACTTGGTTAGGGCCAACAAGGCAACACTACAAATAGTAGTACCTGGCAAGTACTGAAGATCAGAACTTGGCATGTACATGAACAGATCTCAAAAGATAGCAGTGTAAGTATATAAAAGGTGGTTAAGGAGGTTTATGGGATAACTGTATTTATTAGCTGTGGCAGAGAATAAGAAGGAGCAGGGAGGCAATGCTGGAGCTGGATAAAATGATGGTTAAGCCACAGCTAGAATACTTCATACAGTTCTGGCCTCATTATAGGAAAAATATGATAGTACTGGAGAGATTGCAGAGGATGCTGCCTGGAGTTGAAGGGTCTGACATGAGGAACGAGTGGATAGGCTGGGATTGTTTACCTTGGAGTAAAGGTTTGGGGGTCCCAAATGATTCATTGTATTGAGAGAGCCATAAATGGGGTGAATGCAAGGGAATTTTTCCATTTGTAGAAAAATATAAATCAACCGGAGGCACAGACTCAACCCAAGAATTCCTGAATTATCCGACCTGTCCATCTTCCTTCCATCTATCACCCCCTCCAACTTGCATCTACCTATCACCTTCCCAGATATCTTCACCCCAGCCCCAGCATCATCCTCCTAATTATCTCAGTCCCCTCCCCCCTCACACTCCTGATGAAGGGCCTATGCCTAAAATGTCAATTCTCCTGCTCCTCGGATGCTGCCTGACCTGCTGTGCTTTACCAGCACCACATTTTTGTATTCAGCCCAAGAGGAATAACACCAGGAGGAGAGTTAAAGAAAAAACATTTTTCACCAAGAAGATAGTGGGAGTTTGAAACTCAGTACCTGAAAAAGGGTGGTTGAGTCAAACTCCTATAACATTAAAAGTAGTATTTAAATATTGACTTGCCTCTAGGGCTATCGACAGAGAGCTGGAAAGTTGAATTACTCAGTCACATATTAGATTACCAAAGTAGATATAACGGGCAGAATAGCTTCCTCCTGTACTGTAAATGTTTGATTATTTGATTGAAGTTAAAATTACCTTAAAATACTAATATTAAAAAGTAACTTCCACATTTGCACCAGTGAGTAGCCACTTAAAATATTCTTTTACAGTCATTGTTTGAAGTGACAACTATTGGCATAAATGTTCAGCTACCTGGAAAGATAGAACTGCCAGAGTGGTACACCAGGATCAATTCGTTTCGGCATATTTCCATCAACGTTTGTTCCAGACTTAGGCACTTCTAAGGGGTTATCCTGTGAAGATGGTTCTGCTATCCAGCGACTATGAGCATGAACTAGGACTAGTCCTAGAGACTATGATCCCAATAAAACAAAAAAAAAAAAATCCATATGTTATATCATTAATTGACAATTTATTGAACTCACTACAAATTTCAGACTAAATTGACAGCATAACATTTAAACAGCCAGAAAACTAGATTGATGGAGTCATTTTCCCCACAATATTTTAGTATTATTGTGTAATATTTATAGAAACAATTATTGCAAGATGTAAAAATTCAGTTGTGCAGTGCTCAAAGTTATTAATTCCACACTTTATACAGTAGATGCATTTTAATGCTTACCATGATGACTTTCACTCTCTGTGTTACAGGATTGGGTTTGTTATCTTCCTCTTCCTCTAAGACACGAGCAAAATGACCCAACTGCCAAATTGGACGACCCTCACGGCTTTCTCGGGAAAGCTATGAAGAAATGTGATAGTCGATGATCTTGAAAATAAAATGCATAGTTTGCTGAAAACTGAACATATTGGATGGTAGGCAGACTTGACGCTCCAAATTTGAATGATTGTGACTGATGCAATCGTAATGTCAAATCCACATTCCTGCCTACTCTCAATAAGTTTTCATGCCATGCTTAAGAATCAACCTATCGCTACCCTAAAACAAAGGACTCTGCTTTCAGAAAGACAAGCCCCAAAAGCAATATGCTTAATCTGTTTAAAACCCCTGGATTTTAAACAATGTTCTAGACTCTCTCAAGGAAAGTATATCCATTCCACATCAATCTTGTCAAGCCCCCTAAGGATTTTATTTATTCAATGAAGATGTCTCTTGCTATTCTAAACTGAAGCAGTTACAAGACTAGCATGTCCAGCATTTCTTCACCATAAAACTCACCTTTTCTAGTTATTAGTTTCGTAAACATTCTCTGAACTTCTTCCAACACATTCACATCCTTCCTTAAATAAGGTATGCAATACTGTGCAGAGTACTCCAGATGTGGAGTCACCAGCACTCTAAAGCATAACCCTCCCACTTTTGTATTCAATTCCCCTTGCAATAAGTAACAATTTTCTACAAGCCTTTCTGATTACCTGTTGCATGTTTATACTAATCTTTTGCAATCTGTGCACAAGAATGTCTAGATATATTCCTCTGCATCTAAAAGTTCTGCAATCTCCCTCCATTAAGATGTGCTTTTTTTAATGCTCCTGTCAAAATGCAGCTTCATATATTCCCACATTTTACACCATTTGCCATATCTTTGACCACTCATTTAACAAAGGTCTTTTTGTAATGCCTTCTACTTCCTTCACAGTTTCCTTTTCTACCTATCTTTGGTCTGTCAGCAAATTAGATAACCAAACCTTTTATCCCTTCAAGTCATTTACATAATGTATGAATAGTTGCAACCCCAGCACCAATCCCTGTGCAACATCTCTCATTACACCTTGCCACACTTAAGTAAAAGACATTTAGATCTACTATATACTTCCTGATAGCTTACTTGGATGGCAATCTCCTAATCATGAACACTTATTTTCCACAATAACGTTTGACATGGTACCCTATCAAATACCTTCTGGAAATCCAAATAACGTGCTTTGGGATGTTCTCTTCTCAAAAGACTGATAGATTGATCGAGCACGATTTCCCTTTCACCAAACCATGTCGAAACTCCCAAATTATCCTAAAAACTTATCCCAAAGACATCTCAGAAGTGATTGCCAGACTACTCAGACTCCTTGGCATCATGGTAGCCCAAAAACCACCAAACACTAAAACAGCAGCTAAATGAACATGAAAGACCCTATACAGACAAAACAAAACCATACCATTTACAAAAAAAACCATGCAAGGACTGTAACAAACACTACATTGGACAAACAGGCAGAAAACTAGCCACCAGGATACATGAACATCAAACTAGCCACAAAAAGACATGACACAATCTCACTAGTATCAGCTTTACATACAGATGAGGAAGGACACCACTTTGACTGAGACAACACATCCATCCTAGGACAAGCCAAACAGAGAGACACACCAGAACTCAGAAGCATGGCATTCCAACTGGTACTCTATCAACAAACACATTGACTTGGACCTGATTTACCACGCCAAGAAAAATAACAGGAAATGATGCCACCACCGGAAATGACATCACCAACCCAAAGAAACCTAAACATATAAACAGAAAGTAGGAATCAGCAGCAATGCTTCTTCGTCCAGAGGCTCACTGAAGAGGTTACCTGGAATGATGACGAAACGTCTGAACAGAAACCTTCCAGCTCAGCTAGCAAACTTACATCCAGAATCTCAACCTGAGCTACAAATCTTCTCAAAAATCTAAAAACTTAAGTGCCCTGCTATAACTTTAATAATTCCCTATCACAGATATTAAGCTAACTATGCTGCAATTTCCTGTCTCCATCCCATTGAATCAACTCCCTTCCAAGCCACTAGGTTGAAATAAATCAGAACACAGGCAACAGCTCTAACTCCGTACCAGTTCTCTGGTGATTATGATTTTAAGTTCTTCCCTCCCTTTCTTTTCCTGATTTGTCACTGTTACAGGGATGTTACTTGTATTCCCTACAGGGAAGACTGTTGCAAAATACTTGTTCAATTCATCCATGTCCTTCCTTTCCATTAAATCTCCAGTTTGACTTTCTAGAGGTCCATGCTGAGAAAAAGGAACAGGAAGTGACTTCACCACAGGAAATAACATCACTAACCCAAAGAAACCCAAACATATAAATAGAAAGCATGAATTTTCATCAGAGCTTCGCCTGAGGCCCACTGAAGATGTTACTGAGTGGGGTGATGAAATGTCTGGAAATGAACCTTCCAGCTCAGCAAGCAAGCCTAAATCCAAAACCCAACTTGAGCTATAAATCTCAAAACTCGCCCATGCTCACTTCAAGTTATTTATAGAAAATGTTTTTTGAAACTCTGGCTAACTTTCTTTCATACTCCAATAATCTCCTCCCTCTAACTTAGAGCACAGACCACATCTCATGTATGGTGTGCTACTTCATGCTTCACTTGTATACCAAAACAGGGTTGCCAGCTTTCTCTGAACTTACAAAAAAATTACTGTGCAGCTCTTATCAATTACACGTTAATTGCCATTAACATTTTGTCAAATGCAGTATTGAAAAGATTTTGAACTTCATGCTTACCTCCAATACAAGGGAGACACAAGCTGGGAAAAATGTCATAAAGACAAAGTAGTTTGCCAAAACAGACATGCATCCAAAGCAGCACATGATTTCTAGTTGTCGCACCCCTAAAATATTAAAATTATAAATGTTAATGAACCTTTCCTGCTACTGATCAATTAAATATTCTCACCTTCTACATAGCGAAGAGTGCATTTGTGGCTGGGTTTGTCACTGTAGCTAAAGCCACAGCTAAGAGAATTTTTTCAAGTGTCTTCTGCACCTCCACTAAAAGTCACGCTGAGAGCAATTATTCACTCGATGGAAGTACAGTTTCAAATCTTCATACACCCACAAAAATGGAACAACTGAACGTCCCTACAAAACCCTTTCTAAACTTTAAATTTCCAGCTACTTCCGATAAAACTAACAGTAGGTACACACAAGGATGTAGATTTCATGTGGCTTACCAGACATAGTACCAACACCTATCACAAGGCATTCCACAAGAGCATCAAGAGTGAAAGTGGGACCCAGAATGGCCATTCCACGTGCAATATTTTCCCTTACTTCATCCTGTTAAATAGATACTTAGAATTAGCTCACAGGAAAATTAATGATTGCCTACTTGTTTGCAAAAACTTCTGAACTCAAAAACAAATAAATCGTGAATAGATTCAATGCACATTTTTAAAAATACAAACGTAATTCTTTACATTTACATCCAAATTTACAAAAAAAAAGCCATAATTAGTTCTCCTACCCACTGGTACAATTCTTGTGTTGCTCGAGATCAATAAGAACATTTCTAATTTGAAATCAAATTTAGGTCAAAGAATGACTTACAATACAAGAACAGGAGTGTCAGCCAACATAGACTATCAAACCTGCGCCATCATTCAATAGGACCTTTGGCTTCAGCTCCACTTTCCCACTTGTACCTCATTTTCCTTAATTCCCTGTTTAAGGCACCAAAATCCAGTCTCAAACAGATTCCAAGGTGGAGCACCCACACTATGCGACAAACTCAACCCTTTAAGTGTAGTATTTTCTCCTCATCGCTACTCTAAATGATCAGCTCCTGATCCTGACAATGTCCCAATTCTCTAAATTCCCAGACCAAGAAAAACATCCACATTGTATTTATCCTGTCAAACCTCAGAAGTTAGTTTTCAATTAAATACGGTGAGGTTCCAATACTGATCCATTGAGGCATTCCATTATTCACAGCTTGCCAATTTGAAAAATGACCTATTTAAGTCAACTCTTTGCCTTCCATCAGTTAACAAATTCTCTAACCATACCAATCTATTTAATTAACTCCATAAGCCCACAACTTGTACATCAGCCTTTTGTATGGCAATTACTGAATGCATTCTATTTGGGTTTCCAAAAGACAACAGCAGGCAGTGAAGGTGGCAAATAGTACACAAATGTAGAAAATAAGAACAGGAGTGGACCATTCAATAGGAGTGTCCAGGAATGTCAGCCTTGGTACAGTTAAGAGTCAAGTAGGGATATCTTGCCATAGTTGCACAGGGAATATCCACACCTGGAATAGTGTGCATTTTGGTCTTCCTATTGGAATTCTATGTTCTGGCTGTGGAAGGAGTGCAACAAATGTTTATCAGACTGATTCCTGGAATAGCAGGACTCATGTACGAAGATAAACCAGTTGAGTTAGGACTGCATTCATTGGAATTTAGAAGGAGGATGTGCACGCATGCCGGTAGGAATCTCAAATCTACAAAGATTTGAATAGGACTAGACAGATTAAATGTAATAGGATGTTTCCTACAGACTAAAGGTAGCCCACTTATGATTGACAGGAGGAGAAGTTTCTTCACCTATGTTGGTATGCTGATGCCAAACAATATCAGAACGGCTGTGTGCACAGTTTAAAAGGGAACATTGCCCAGACAGTGGTAAACCTGTGGAATGTTCATCACAAAAGCAGTTGAGGCCAAAATGCTGAAGAAATGTTTTAAAGGGGTCAGATATAGTTCTTGAGAGGAGGAAACAGCAACAGGCTGTAGAATCATACAGCATGGAAAGAGACCCTTCGGTTCAAATGGAGAGAGATGTTCAGCCATGATCATAGTGAATGACAAAGCAGGCTCGAAAGATTGAATGGCTTATTTTTGGTCCTATTTCCTATGCTTTGCGTCATTTATTCTATCACTGCATTGTCAGAAAATTGATAAGTTTCTCAAAGAAGATATCCAATTTGTAAGACCACACCAACTTTGATTATTATGAATTGCTCCGTAATCCACTATCTCGATTATAGTTTAAAAAATTATTTCAAGTTTACACACATTGGCCTGGAATCAAATACCAAGTTAAAGACACTGGAGGAGAAATTCATCAATGTAGTGACAATGCATACCACCTTCAAAATTCACTGCAGCAACCACTCATGCTCCTCCCAAAGCACCTTACAAACCTGTGACCTTCACCACCTGAAGGCCAAGGGCAGATGCAGTTAACCTCCAAACCACACACCTGCCTGTCTTAGAACTATATTGATTGTTCGTTCAGTCTCTCATTCAAAAATCTGCAACTCTCCCCCAGCAGCTTTCTGGGTGCACCTACATCAAGTCCAGCAGCAGTTATGGTGACACCTCAACACCACTTTCAATGGCAATCAATTTAAAAGAAACAACATGCAAAGCTACAGTGGAAAGGCAGGAGAATGGGGTTTGATTTCAGAACTCAGACAGCCAGCGCAGACACTGTGTTGAAAGGCCTCCTTCTGCACTGTAAAAGAATTCTGTGACCAAGGATGGGCAGTAAATGCTCGCTTAGCAGGTAATTCAAATGTCCCATGAACAAGTAATTTAAAAAACCCATGTAACATGCTACATAATGTACCAACCATTAATATGAACAAAACATGCCACAGTTAATCAGGAATGGTGGGTTTGCCCCACAAGCAGCAGCCCATAATGTTATTCATTTCCAGAGAATTGATCAAGTCCCACTGTGACCATTAGAAGCTATGCTACACAAATTAAATATTTCCTTCTTTATGTTTCTTTGTAACCATCCCCTAATTTTGATTTAAAAACACCATTTGAATCCAGTTTTTGTTCAATATCAGTTAAAAAGACTTTCAGTCACACAATTGTAACAGTACCTGGCAGTTGGAGCTCAGTGCAAATTTGGCTAGGGCACTGGCTTTCGATAGATCAATAAGCAGCAAGAAGAAAGGCAAGGCTTCACTGCGAAGAAATATTAATTTAGAGTTAATTTTGGATAAAAATGTTCCTGTAAAATCCAGTCAAAAATAAAATCTTCAATTACAGGACAGAATGTTGCCAATGGGTAAAAGCTGTATTCTACAAAATGACAGTGGCTGCTAGACTGGTTGTTAATTATAAATTTCAGATTGCCTTCTTTTAAGAAAAAGCAAAAAAGACATTCGGTTAAAGGGCAAAATATATTGAGTCATGGCACAAATCAGCTAAAATCTCTTTAAATGGCAGAACAGAGTAGAGGGACTGAATGGTCCTCTCTTGCTCTTCTGCACACAGCCAGCCAGCCATGTGGAGGGTATGTTGCACTTGAAATACCATTGTTTGAACAGAGTTAAAATGAAGGCATACTTGCCTTCTTCCAAAGGCATTATTCGATCATCCAGGCAATTCTCCTGGTGTACAAACCATCAATAATCTCTCAATCAACATGTGAATTAATAAAACTGGTTATTTACTACTTCATTTCCTTTCGACATAATACTCAATTAGCTATGGAGCACTTTAGAAGTGAAATGTTGTAAATGACAGCAAACAAGTGCCAATTTATTTCATACTGTCTATTTACCTGCAAGTGTAGTTACTAGTCACTTTTAAAAAAAAAGGTCAAACATTGGACATTCTAATCATTATTGAGCACAATTTGGTCTTCTACCAAGTGTAATTTTATTAGAGTGCAAATGGTAGCCCTAAAAAGGTACAGCTACAGAGTCATAACGTGAATATACTTGCATATCTAAACATGCCCCAAACTGTTGAATTGTGGATTATCATACTCACTTGAGGCCAGTTAGTTCTTTATCCAGAAAATGAATTACAACAGTACTAAAAACAAAGCTGGAAAAAATGGTGAAGAGGCCAGCAATCCCTAAAAGAACAAATTTAAAGGGAACATTTAATTGCATAAACACATTGAATTTGCTTATATGTGCCTATTTATACAAGTGTCAGTTGCATTTAAGGACAGGCACTCAGTCACTGACCTAGCATATACTTGGAACCAAGTTGTCGGAGGTTCTGGAATTGGAAGTATATGTACAAGATTGCTAAGCATCGCGTGATGGTCAGTATTATGATATCACTGCTTAATATCTCCTATGAAAACAAAATTACAAGAGTGAAACGTAGTCAATATCTTAAACAAAATCACAGTTAGTTACAGAACAAGCTATGCTTAGTTCTTTATTATAAAGGCACTGAAAGCTACCATGCAAGTTAATAAAGAAAGTCAGGAAACAAACTGGATTTAGAGTACATGAGCAAGAGAAATTATTCTTCACTTGTACAGAAGCTGATCCCCATTCCCAAGAAAGGACACATTTACCAAGGAGGATATTTTCTTTTACATAGAGGATGTGGTGGAGGCTGGTACAATTGCAACATTTAAGAGGCATTTGGATGGGTATATGAATAGGAAGGGTTGGGAGGGATATGGACCGGGTACTGGCAGGTGGGTCTAGATTGGTTTGGGATATCTGGTCAGCATGGACGGGTTGGACCAAAAGGGTCTGTTTCCATGCTGTACATCTCTATGACTCTATATAGAGTCAATCATGGGAAGGGAACGTCACAGATGGACCAGCATTTTATTGCCTATCCCTAACTACCCCAAGAAGATGGCAGGAAGTTGCCTTCTTGAACCATTACAATTTATTGTAGTGTAGGTATATCCATAACATCGTCAAAACGAAGAAGTTCCAGGATTTTGACCCAGAAACATTGAAGGAGCAGAGATGTATATTTCCAAGTTAGTAAGGGGAGTGCATTGGAGGATATGGTGCTTCCACATAGAAGGACCAGGGTAGCAGCTAGGTGGAAAGTCACAGGCTCGACACCAACACATTGCCAAATAATTAGCACGCTGTCATGGCACTGATTTCCGATTCTCAAAATTTGTGCTGTGCACCAGACTTGGATGTCCGCACAGCTGCTCAGAAGGAACGCTGTTGGCAATCCTTCAGAAATCCTTCTATTCTGGGAAAGTATCCAGAGGATTCGAAAAGTGCCCAAGTAACATTTTTATTTAAAAAGGATTGGAGACAAAAAAATTGGTAACTATAAAACATCAGGATTAACATGTTGGGAATATATTTGAGTCGGTTTTAAAAAAAATGTAATAGCAGATCATTTATAAATACATAATGATTAAGCAGAGTCAGCATTGCTTCAAGGAAAGAAAAACGCCCAAAATATTGACTTTAAATTTTGAGTAACAACTAGTCAGATAGGTAAAGGGGAAGCAGTGGGTGTAATATATTTGCATTTTGAAAAGACATTTGATATTAGCTGGTTTTAAATAAGAGCAGATTGTATCAGAGTCATATTAGCAGAAGAGAGGATTTGCTAACAGATAGAAGACATGGGATAAAGGGGCTATTTTTAGGATGGCAATAGAGTGCCTCAGGGATCAGTGATGGAGCCACAATTAGTTAAAATATATATTTATGACTTCAATGATGAAAAGTAGTGTAATATAGTCAATTTTGTGGCTGAGATAACAATAAGTGGGAAGGCAAATGGTGAGCATTACAGAGTCTGCAAAGGGATATAGACATGTTAAACAAGTGGGCAAAAACTTGGCAGATGGAATATGATGTGGGGATACATGAGGTTATACATTTGGCAGGAGGAATAGAGGAGCCGAATATTATTTAAATGGAGAAAGACTGCAGAAAGCTATGGAGAGAATTGGATTTATTTGTCCACGAATGACCAAACGTTAGCAATGTTTATCAAGTAACAGTGAAGGCAAATAAATAATTGGCTTTTACTTTGACTGGGAATACAGTTAAAAAAGTAGAAGTTTTGATAAAAACCACACAAGGCACTAGTGAGACCACAGCTAGACTACTGCAAACAATTCTGTGCCCCTTATGGGAGGAAAAATACACTGTTTTGGAGACAGCCTAAAGGGTTCACTAGACTGATACCAGGTATGGAGGGACTGTCCCATGAGATTTGGTTAGATTGGGCATGTACTTATTACAAAAGCATAAGAGGCAACCTTGTTGAAACATAGAATATTCTGAGAGGACTTGACTAGGTAAATATAGAAATGCAGTTTCCCTCTGTAGGAGGGGCTCTATGATCAGAGGGCATAAACCCAGAATAATAGGTCACACATTTAACACAGATAAGGAATTTCTTCCGAGTTATGAATCTGCAGAATTCTTAGCCAGAGGGTTGTCAAGACTGGGACGTTAAGAATACTGAAGGCTGAGACAGGCAGATTTTTAAATCATTAAGGGTTAGGAGAAAAAGACAGGAAAGTAAGTTAGGGATGATCAATGCATCCATAATCTCAATGAACAGCAGGGAAGGCTCTTTGCTTCCAATTTCAACCCCTCTCTCACTTTAAGTGGTCCATCTCAGACTCTTGGCTTCCATTTATTAATTTCACTGTTTCCCTTTGAGGACAGGCTGTCCACCAATATCCCATGACAAGCTCACTACTTCACGCCTTGCTTTCTGTAAAGATGCCAGTCACAGAGTCTCAGGCTCATCTCTGCTCATGATGCCACCTTGTATCAGACAGCTTCCGAAATGACCTTTTTCCTTAATAGAGAAACCTCTCACCCCACTGTGGTTGTCAGGTTGCACTCAGGCTGAAGACCGTCTCCCACACTTTTGCCCTCACCTCTTCCAGAGCAAATTGGGGTTCCTCATGTCCTTAAAAATTTTGATCCCATTAAGTCTCTACATTTAAAACAAAAAAAATCACAGATGTACAGCATGGAAACTGACCCTTCGGTCCAACTCATCCATGCCGACCAGATATCCTAAATTAATCTAATCCCATTTACCAGCAATTGACCCATATCCTTCTAACCCCTTCATATTCATGTACCCATCCAGATGTCTTTTAAAATGTTGTAATTGTACCGGCCTCCACCACTTCCTCTGGCAGCTCATTCCATACACGCACAACCCTCTGCATGAAAATGCTGCCCTGTAGATCCCTTTTCATTCTATCCCCTCTCACCTTAAATCTATGCCCTCTCATTCTGGACTTCAACACTGGGGAAAAGACTTTGTCTCCTTACCCTATCCATGCCCCTCATTTTTTTTTTTAATAAAAGGCTGAAGTCACCCTTCAGCCTTTAACGGTCCCTATAGCGCCGACCCATCAATCCAGGCAACATCCTTGTAAATCTTTTCTGAACCCTTTCAAGTTTCACAATGTCCTTCCAGTAAGAGGGAGATCAGAAATGCACACAATATTCCAGAAGTGGCCTAGCCAATCTCCTGTACAGCCACAACATGACATCCAACTCTTAAACTCAATGCTCTGACCAATAAAGGAAAGCATACAAACATCTCCACTATCCTACCTACCTGCGACTCTACTTTCAAGGAACTAATGAACCTGCACTCCAAGATCTCTTTGTTCAGCAATACTCACTGGGACCTTACCATTAAGTCCTACTCAGATTTGCCATGCCAAAATTTATCTAAATTATCTAAATTAAACTCCATCTGCCACTTCTCGACCCAGTGGCCCAGCTGATCAATATGTTGTTGTACTCTCAGGTAACCTTCTTTGCTGTCCACTACACCTCCAATTTTGGTGTCATCTGAAAACTTAACTATACCTATGTTCATATCCAAATCATTTCTGTAAATGGCAAAAAGCAGTGGACCCAACACTGACCCTTGTGACATACCACGAGTCACAGGCCTCCGGTCTGAAAGGCAACCCTCCACTACCACCCTCTGCCTTCTACCTTTGAGCCAGTTCTGTATCCAAATGGCAAGTTCTCCCTGTATTCCATGAGATCCACACTTGTTGACCAGTCTACCATGAGAAATCTTGTTGAAGCCTTAAGTCCATACAGATCACATTCACCGCGCTGCCCTCAATCCACTTTGTTTCTTTTTCTTCAAAAAAATTCAGTCAAGTCAGTGAGACATGATTTCCCACACAAAGCCATGTTGACCATCCCTAATCAGTCTTGCCTTTCCACATACATGTCCTTCAGGATTCCCTCCAACAACTTGCCCACCACCAATGTCAGGCTAACCAGTCTATAGTGCCCTGGCTTTTCCTTACCACCTTTCTTAAATAGTGATACCAGGTTAGTCAACCTCCAGTCTTCCAGCACCTCACCTGTGACTATTGATGATACAAATATCTCAGCAAAGATATATCCCACCCCACAACTTACGAGCTTAAATTCTCCCAAGCAGCTCTTGTAAATCTCCCTACTAGTACATTAGTCCCCTCCCAAATCAGGTGCAATCCATCCTTCTTACACAGGTCACTTCTACCCCTTCCCAAAATTATCCAAAAATAAAGTGAACCCTTCGCCCTTGCACCAGCTCCTCTGTCAATTCCACCACCTACAGCAGGTGTTGCCAAACACGATTTCCCCTCCCTGCACTGTCAGCATTCCACAGAGACCATTCTCTCCAATATACCCTGGTCCACTCCTTTAATCATTCTTAACACTTCCTCACTCCCCCATGACATCTTCCCACAAAATTGCAGTCAATATAACACTTGCCCACTCACCTCCTCGCTGATTAAGGCTCCAAACACCTTTCAAGTGATGGAACATTTTACTTTTCTCCCCCAATCTAGTCTACTGCATTCGCTGCTTACAAAGCAGACTGCTTTAATTGGAAAGTAAACACAGACTGACCACTTTGATGATCATCTCCATTCTATTGGAAGAAATGATTCTCACATCTAGTTTCGAGACAGTTCAATAAACCCCTTGTTCTAATGCCAATATTTTTACCCAGGCCTTGCTGCAATGTTCCAAGAAGCACAACACAAGCTTGAAGAACAACACTGCCATTTCTGCTTAACCACTTTACAGCTGAGGTCTAAACAGTGAATTCCATAACTTCAGAAAGTGATTGCATTGTCTGTTCTCCACTTCTTGAATTCTGTCCTGCACCCTACAGCCTCGTCTTGTTTGTGTCTTGAAAAAGAAAGGATTATTTCAATGGTGAGCTACTGTTTAACTCCAAGGTACCGAGGCATCTATGTTCTAAATGCAAGAGTCTCGAAAAGGTGGTCAGATACAGCAAGTGATAAACGTGAAAGGAATGCTATCCTGAGGGCAACTGTACACTGAGGGACATTATACCTTTGTTGTTCAAGGCATTGGTGAGACCATATCTTGAACATTTTGCACCATTTTAGTCTCCTTATCGAAGGATAGCTGGAAACACAGCTCAGAGGAACTTTATGAGATTGCTACATTGAACTAGCAAAATGATCATATGAAAGAGGAATAAGCAGCTGTGATTGTTTTCTCTTGTGTTTAAAGGAACAAGTAGTGATTTGATTGAATTTCATAAAGATCCGGATATGGTCGTGATAAGGTGAATGCAGCAAGGGTGTTTGGAGTAATCCAGAACTAGAGATCACCCTAGTTTTTAGTCATTAGTTTTAGTCATTAGGAATCACCCCTCTTAGGTCAGAGAGGAAGAGAATCATTGAAGGTTGTGAGACTTCAGAAGTTTATAAAGATATTGGAGGCAGGGCCGTTGAAAAATTGAAGCAGACATAGATAGATTGTTTGGCAAGGGAATAAAAGATTATCAGGGAAAGATAAGACCATGGATTGCAGAGCAAACATGTCACCTGTGATCTTAATGGAATGGCAAAGTAGGCTTGAAGGACTGATTAGCCTACTTCTAGTTCCAATTCTTTTCTTTGTATCTACATTTAGATGGATACTTGGATCTCCACAAAAGGAAGAGATGGATACTCAACAAATATTGTCTACCCCTATTTAGGTGCAAGGAAGAAACTAAATCTAGGTGAGTAGATACTTACACTTGATCAATGTTGTTATTTGTAACTGGACACAAAAAATTTTTTTTATATTATACGAGGAATGATTGAAACCAGCTTCCCTAACATAAAAATACAAGTAAAATATAGATCATACAGCTTGCAAAAGGATGTTGTTATGGGCCCAGCAAAAGCATCCGAAATTATTTACATTCACATTTTTCCAGAGTATGGTTAGTTTAGAAAGCAGCAACATCAAGTATTTTAACTTAACATTCACAGTAATTTGAAGTATATCTCACACAAATAAAAATACATATTATCTTTAAACCCTGTAAGTTTTACAGAAGTGTAAAGAGTCCATTTACATAATCTTGAAGACCTTTTTCAATTTGTGTTCAAAGCTTTTTGCTCAATTCTACTGGTTTTGAATTATATTAGCAGATGCCCTTTGTGAAAGTTAAACGAAAAGTCAATCTAGCTATAAACGTTAACTAGATTTCAAGGAGCCCAGTAAGAGGATAAATAGTTACGGCAGGATTCTTACCTCCTCAATCTTTGGGCATTCAAAATTCCATCCACAAATCTGATTATTGCCAGTAAACATATTCATGGACATCATGCAGATCGTGATTGTAACTGTTCCAACAATCACTTCCCAAGGGTGGGAGGCAACAAAAAGCCCATGCATGCGGAACAGCCTGGACAGCATTTTTAAACTTTACCTGTTTGGGAAGAAGAAAACTGGTAAAATATAAATTTTTAAAAAAGTACGCTTACTGGTATCCATGATATCCGAAAGGAACCATGAAACACCAAAACAGAAACTAGGAACAGAAGTAGGCCATTCAGCCCATCGAGCCTGACCCACTCACTGGGGTCAGCCAAGATCACTCTCAAAGTTATAGTCTTACTTTCTCTCCATATCCCTTGGTGCCTTTAATATCTACAAAATGTCATTTTTTTTCTTGAACATATGTGGTGGATCAGCCTGTACCAGTAAAGAAGTCTTTCCTGAACACCGTCCCTTTATCTTTAGGCCATGATCCTAGTCCTGGACTCCCAAACTAGGGAGGACACCCTCCCTGCATCCAGCCTGCCTGCCCTTTCAGTATTTTATACTTATTAGTCAGATTCCCTCTTACTCTTCTGAACAGTACTTTGAATCTGTCTGTATTCACAATCTTGACTCATATAACACAGTTCTGCCATCCCTAGTCTCAGCCTAATGAACTTAGGCTGCCCTTCCTCTATAGTAACTGCATGCTGCTTTATTAACACCAAGCCGACGTGTTTACAAGTCATTTTGCTATAACACGTGTTTTGTTAACACTACCTCTCCCCCCCTACCCTCCCAAAAGTCACATAAGTGACACGCATCGAGTGGGTGTCGACTTGGGTTAACCGATTGCACACCAAACAACCTTGTTAATGAGAGAGAAAAAAAAAACTTTATAAGCAAGCCTTCAGACTTTGGAACTTTTCTGATTTCAGATAAAGAGTTGTCTACCTGTACCTCATCAACACTACAAGTGCCAGTCACCCAAAACGGCCACAATGATATGACTTCTCACCGTCAGCTGATGTCCCTGGCAACATATACACAGTAGCTCTCTTGCCACACATATCATCGCTCCATTCTATTAAGGCAGTTTGTTAAGGAAGTCTTCATTTTACTCATACGTCAGGAATAAGAGAATGATCAGGGAGAAGGTAGGGCCAATCAGGGAGAGCGTAGGGAACTTGTGTGTGGAGTCTGAGCAGATAGGGGGAAAGCCCTAAATGAGTTTTTTGCTTTGGGTTTCACCAAGGAAAGGGACCTTGTTGTAAGTGAAAAATGTAGGGGAGTTGGGATACAGTCTTGACCAGATCAAGATTGATGAAGTTGATGTGCTAGAAACTTTGGAAAGCATTAACATTGATAAGTCTCCGGGGCCAGACCAGATTTATCCTAGGCTGCTCTGGGAAGGGAGAAAGGAGGGAAGGGAGCTGCTGGCGAAAATATTTGCCTCCTCACTCTCCACAGGAGTCATACTGGAGGATTGGAAGGAGGCGATTGTTCCTCCTTTTTTCAAGGGTAATAACAAAAAACCCTGGCAATTTCAGGCCAGTCAGTCTTACATCTGTGGTCAAAGTTTTGGAAAGAATTCTGAGGGATAGGATTTATGACTATTTGGTAAAGCAGAGTGAGATTAAAGGCAGTCAGCATGGTTGAGGGGGGCAGGTCATGCCTCACAAATCTTATTAAAAGTTCTTTGAGGTGGTGTCAAGACAGGTCGATGAAGGTCGAGCAGCAGATGTGGTGTATATTGACTTCAGCAAGGCATTTGATAGGGTTCCCCATGGTAGGCTCATTCATAAAGTCAGGAAGTATGGGATACAGGGAGATTTGGCTATCTGGATTCACAATTGGCTGGCTGACAGAAGGCAGAGAGTGGTTGTAGATGGAAAGTATTCTGCCTGGAGGTCAATGTTGAATGGGGTCACGCAGGGCTCTGTTCTTGGGCCTCTGCTCTTTGTAGATTTTATAAATGACTTGGATGAGGAGGTTGCGGGGTGGGTTGCAGATGACACTAAAGACTGGAGGGGTCATTGATAGTATAGAGGGCTACTGCAGTCTGCAGCATGACATAGACAGGATGCAGAGCTGGGTTGAGAAGTGGCATAAGGAGTTCAACCTGGATAAATGCGAAGTGATGAATTTTGGAAGGTCGATGCAGAATGCTGAACATAGGAATAAAGACAAGATTCTTGGCAGAGTGGAGGAACAGAGGGATCTGGGTGTGCAAGTACATAGATCCCTCAAAGTTGCCACCCAAGTGGATAGGGTTATTAAGAAAGCATATGTGTTTTGGCTTTCATTAACAGGGGGATCGAGTTTAAGAGCTGCAAGGTTTTGCTGCAGCTCTACAAGTCCCTGGTGAGACCACACTTGGAATATTGTGTCCAGTTCTGGTCGCCCTACTATTGGAAAGATAGAGGCTTTGGAGAGGGTGCAAAGAAGGTTTACCAGGCTGCTGCCTGGACTGGCGGGCTTGCCTTATGAAGAGAGGTTGAATAAGCTCAGACTTTTCTCTCTGGAGAGAAGGAGGAAGAGAGGAGACCTGATCAAGGTGTACAATGAGAGGAATAGATGATAGTGTCAATAGCCAGAGACTTTTCCCCACGGCAGGCTTGACTGGTACAAGAAGTCATAGTTTGAAGATATTAGGAGGAAGGTCTAAAGGAGACATCAGAGGTAGGTTCTTCATGCAGAGAGTTGTGAATGTATGGACTACATTGCCAGCTGTGTTGGTGGAACCAGAGTCATTGCAGACATCGAAGCGACTGCTGGACATGCACATGGATAGCAGTGAGTTGAGGGGTGTGTATAGGTTAAGTTACTATATTCGACATTAGAATTAAATCTCAGCAGAATATCGTGGGCCAAAGGGCCTGTTCTGTGTTGTAATTTTCTACGTTCAATGTCCAGAACTTGCTGCTGCCATATATGCCCTCACCAATTATGCAACATTACTACTGATTGTCCTGCTTGGGGGGCGGGGAGGAGGAGAAAGAGAGAGAAATATCAGTATCACCAAGTCAGCAATTCAAGCCTTTTAACAACTGCAGAAATGATATAGTGTCTACTCTACTCAGCTCATTTCTGTATTTTTTAAATGGAGTCAAGCAGAGCAGCATTGGAGTTGGGCAGCAAACAAGCACCCAAAAACAAAAAGGGCAATTTAATGAGAAAAACATCAAATTGACATGGTGAACCAAGGTCACCGCGGGGTAGCAATGGGCTGTGAACGCAACAGTGATATCAGCTGCAGCACGTGACTATTAAATGGAATATATGACTTATTATTCCAGATGCATCTTAATAATTTCAGTTTATCAGATTTCCCATGGCAGGAGATGCTTTGGAAAATAATGCTTTGTCTCCCACTCCCTCCCCCCCAGTTAGCCCTGCAGTTCTGTATCAGGTCAGTGAAAAATAAAACTGGGAAGCATTGTTCTGTTATAGACATTGGTTAACAGGAGGCTAAGTGCATGAAGGAGAAAGGAACCAAAGTAGTAAAACGTGAGAAGACCTCTGTTGGAGCATAAACTACGATAGTTTAATTGAGGTGAAATGGTCTGTTTCTGAAAAAAAAAGGGTTTAAAATTTGTTGAACTATTGAACAGCAAAACTCGGGATTCGGATGTATGGTAATGGAAAAGCGCAGCATGTTAGGCAGCATCAGAGGAGCAGGAGAATCGATATTCCGGGCATAAACCCGGATGAAGGGCTCATGCCTGAAATGTCGATTCTCCTGCTCCTCAAATGCTGCCTGACCTGCTGCATTTTCCAGCACCACACAACTCTGATCTCCAGCACCTGCCATCCTCACTAACAGAATCATAGGAGTTCACTTCTTTTTAATTAATAACGTGCAAGACATAGACAATTTTTAAACTGGAATTAAAACTTGTACAATGAAAACCTTTTAATGCAGAGATCAAACAAAAGTCAGATTATTCAAGAATCCACTGTGTTAGATAAGCTTTAAAAGCAAAGTTTGATGTGAAGATAATCTGTAAAAATACTTACTTAAAATAATGGAATGTGTATTACAGCTGTGGCTTATGCCAAAAGGAAAACATTCAGTTCTGAACTAGATATTTCATATTCTGAAAGCAATGTGTTCAGAACTAGCTCTTTCCTGGCAAAGCAGGTCAGAGTGACAATGCAAGGCTCACCAGACCACAAGTTACATTTTCAAGTAGCTCAAACCCTCAGGCATTAGCATTTTTCCAAGAACCAACAGCACAACCAAAGTTCAGGACTTTTGCTCATGTTCAAACACATAGTGTTCATTAAAAACATCAGGCTAGGCTTGACCTTTAGTTTGAGGAAATTATGTTCTTAAATTTAAATGGCCCAATATCAAGCCTACTCAAAAACTATGAATGTTGTACAAAATTATAATTTACAATAGCAAATGTGATCTGAGGGGACAAAGTTAAAAAAAAACACAATCTCACAATGCCAGGTTATAGTCCAACAGGTTTACTTAGAAGCACTAGCTTTTGGAGCACCACTCCATCAGGGGGTTGGGGAGGTTAAGATCATGCATTCAGAATTTGTAGCCAAAGTGGTCCAGTGCCATGGAGATGTGATACAGTAAACACTCCATGGTTCTCTCATTTAGTGGGGTCATCTGTAGTGTGCCATCATCTCAAGGTCCTGGTTGAGGTCATTCCCGTGAGTACCAAACTTTGCTGTCAGCTTCTGCTCAGCCACTCTGCCTTGGAGGATGGTCACCCGAAGAACCGAGGCCAAATGTCCCGAACTGAAGTGTTCCCTAACTGGAAGGGAACACTCCTGCCTGGTGATTGTTGTGCGGCGCCCATTCATCTGTTGTCGTAGCGTCTGCTCTGCCTTGCCAGTGTACCGTGCCTCAGGCATCCTTGCCTGCAGCATATGAAATAGACCACGTTGGCAGAGTCACACAAATACTGTGTACATGGTGGGAGGTGTCCCCACGTGTGATGATGGTGTTACTTGCGTCGATACTCTGACACATCTTGCACAGCTGCTGTGACAGGGTTGTACAGTATTGTTGTCCAGAAGGATGGCCAGTTTGCTACAAACCATGATCTGTTTAAGGTTTGGTGGCTTTTTAAAAGCCAAGTGGAGGCATGGGAAAGGTCTTGGCAAAATGCTCATCCTCATCGATAACTTGTTGCAGACCATGAAGAACATGACACTAAATTACTGCGCAAGGTTTCCTGTCACACTTCAGCTCCGGAAACAGATCTAACCCTAGCAGTTGTATATACAATTTATATTAAAATTAATGAGACCAATCAGCCCTAGTGGAAACAGCAGCATAAGGAATCATGCTCACATGCATCGCTTGCAGAGAAGATTAAAAGCTGAAATTCTGCTCACCTATGTTTGATTATTTGGCATTAAAACAACAGTATAAATACTAAATTTATTTTACAAACAAATGGTTTTGAATTCTGGATACAAAATAAACTAAGCTGTGACAATTCTCCAATGGCCCTGCCACTCAATGAGGCAAAAATGTGTAATAAATTAAATGTGAAAGTTAAACACAAAAGGATTAATATGCAGTTAGCTGATGTCTGTTCATTTTAAAAAAAAACCAAAAAAGGGATAGAATTTGATTTCCCCACACTATTTACTGGAGATCAATTATGTTGAGAAATGAGATGTCAAAATGGGTAAGTACAAGTTGGCTGCTCAAGTTAACAAACTAAGCCAGTAGTATATTCAACACCAGGTTTACACCAACAGGTTTATTTCAAAAGCACTAGCTTTCAGAGCGCTGCCCCTTCATCAGGTGGTTGTGGAGTATAAGATCGCAGGTCACAACTTATAGCAAAAGCTTACAGTGTGATGTAACTGAAATTATACATTGAAAGACCTAGATTGTTTAAGTCTCATTGCTTCGAATGGGCATGTTGGTTTCCATTCTAAAAATGTTTAGGTAAGTTCAATCAAGATTTTAACAATCACAAAATCTATATTGAACATGCAAAGGAAATGCAACTCCTTTGTTGTTAAACAATCTTACTGTTGAAGAACATAAACAAAAGCACAGGATGAATAGTTTTCAATCCCTAGTTTCTCATTCATTGTTCCAGAGCCATTTTCTTCACTCTATGTAGGTTTGCTCGCTGAGCTCGCCGTCTGGAGGCTCACTGAAGACGTTACCTAGTATGGTGACAAAACGCCCGAAAGTGAACCTTCCAGCTCAGCAAGCAAACCTATATCGAGAACCTCAACTTCTGCTACAAATCTTCTCAAAATTTGCTATTTTCTTCACTTTTGAATCATAGTATGCAAAATATTTTTTAAAAAGGGATAGGGTGCAGCACAGCTTATAATATTTTTCAGATGTTTTAAGTGACAAACCACTTGCATTGCTCAGGCAGTAGCAAAGACAAAAACTTCAGATGGTTAAAGGATTAAAGTTAGGTTTTCTTTAAATGGAATATGTAGTCATAAAGTGAAATTCTATGCTATGACTGCTAGAATCCAACTATTCTTTTAAACAGAAATTAGATGGCTGAAAAATCAGTGGAGAAATACGGCAGATTCCATAGGCCAAAATGTCTTTCTATAGATAAAAATCCCAAGTAAATTAACATTTGTCAAAAGGAGCAATGTATTCACTACAAATGTAACAAGCTTATAAAATTTATTTTAGCACAAGGTTTAACCATGTTGCAATAGAAGATATACATAATTGGTAGCACATCTTATCACCCAAGCAGCAGAACCAATTACAGTTACACCAGAGTAATGCAAAATGTGATTTATTCTTTTGAAGAGCCTCCATTATTTTATCGGATAAGAAGTGGGAGCAAAGGCACAAATAAATTTTGACAGACTTCACATAAATTGAAACTTTTTCACTCTCATTAGAAACAAGGGGCTTAATTTGAAAGACTACCAGAGGTCTAAATTTAAGTCAAATATCAAACATTTGCCTTAAAATTATCCCAGTGTACAAGTGAATTGTAAACAGAATAGACTACGCTTTTTAAAATATACTAGCTTTCACTTTCCTCACTGGCAATATTGCCAGATTTTGCTGGCAGGAGAATGGTCACTTATTATCCTGCTGGCTTGTGCAAGAGGAGTTTTTTAAAAACAACTCTTTTCAGGAATGCTTAAGGCCCCCTAGATATCTCACCAATAAATATTTGTAGAGAAAGAAGAAGTAGAATCCAAGTTCTATGGAACTGTATTGTTGGACCAGTCAGACACACATGGCAAATGACAGCTAAAGAAAGCAAGATAAGTAAAACAGAAGCAGAACAAGTCTTTTTTCCATTCAATTAGACACCCTGCACAATCAATAGTGCCAATATATAACAATTATACTGAATACACAGCTCTAGTGTAAGAAACAGGGGAGGGAAAAACAACTATTTCCACAGAAACTTTTGGCAATCTCAGGTCAGTAGCAATATGAAGCATGGGGAGGTATGAAGTAATACAAATTATTCAATTACTTATGGGACTAATATTTTCAATGGAGATTATATTGATCCATAAAGATTTAATGGATCAAACTAATCATATATGGTAATCTCAGTTATGATGCTTGAAAGTAAAAACATACATGATTTGAAAAGGGCCAATAATCTACATTTTGTGTGAAGCACAGAGGGTGTGCATGTTAGAAAACCAAAACAATATAGTAAAATACGACAGATCCTTTATCCACAAACAAGTTAAAAAATGGTATTCGATCAAAACGTTGAATATCCAAAAGTATTGGCACCATTCAACTGTTAACAGCTTTACTAAATAGAGGCAACTAAATTTTTTCAAATTTTAGAAAACAATACATTGAAATATTCAAACACAATATCCAGCTTTGGTACCAGATTCAGTGTTAAAATATAAAATATATACCTTTTTAATGGCATATTGATGACCTGATCAACATCAGTGCTGCAAAAAAACACTGACTTGGGTTTTGTGCAATAGGGACTAATGTATATTCCAAAATGATAATGGCAGTGCCAAAAGATACAATTATCAATGATAATTAGGGCTTTCAAAGCAGACTTTGAATGTATCAAAAAGGATATGGGGTGAGGCTAGGGAGAAGGAAGGGAGAATACTCATTCTAAATTTGCACCCAAAATTAACACACAAATTAACTAGAGTGGCACAGTGGCTAGCCTCACAGCACTAGGGACCCAGGTTCAATCCCAGCCTCGGATGGCAACCTGTGTGGAGTTTGCACATTCTCTCCTTGTCTACATGGGTTTGTGCTGAGTGCAGAAACAGTCCAAAGATGTGCAGGTTAGGTGCTAAATTGCCCATAGCATCCAAGTATGTACAGGCTTGGCGGATTGGCCATGCAAAGTGCAGGGCTGCAGGTCTGGGTGGAATGCTCGAGAGGGTCAATGCGGACTCGATGGGCCAAATGGCCTGCGTCCGCACTGTAGAGATTCTGTAAAAGTGCGGCACTGGTCCCAGGTTCGATGCCAACCCAGGGCGACTCTCTGTGTCAAGTTCCCACGTTCCTTCTGTGTCTGCGTGGGTTTCTTCCCACACACAGTCCAAAGATGTGCAGCCAAGCCAGGGTAAACGCAGGGTTATGGGGATAGGATGGGGGAGGTGGGATGCTCTTCACAGGATCGAAGGGCCGAATGGCCTGCTTCCGTACCGTAGGTATTCTACGAGATGGACTCTAGTCTCGGACGACAGTTAAGGAGAGCGATGATCCTCCGACAGAAGGAAACCGCGTCGCGGGCTGGTACAGCGGATGTTGTGAGGGGAGGGAGAAGGACCCCCTCCAGGCTGTTGCTATGGGCGGTGGGCCTCCTCCAGGACAGGGTGAAGCCCAGGCTTTCGGTGTACTGTGTGTACCGTACGGAGATTTCTCCCCCTCTCTAACTCCAGCCGATGATGAAATCGCCCTCCAGGCTCCGGGTAAAACAAAGCGGCTGCCGTTACATCACAGTCACCGGCTGAAACACCAACCTCCAGCCGCACCTAACACGGCCCGGGCTACAGTGACATACATTTACAACAACAACAACAATACATCAACTTCTTTTCAAAACTCACCCGAATTATAACACAGCGACGAAGGGGGGAAACCCCACCGATTTTACAAGTGGTCCAAAAACACCAACCCTCAGCACCCGTCTGCCTTTCCTCTCGCTGTCGACCTCCAGCCGCTAAAATGGCGAACGCCCATGGCCCGATAGATCCTGCGCTCTGATTGGTGGACAGTCCGGAGCTGTTCGTCATGCTCCTGTTTCATTGGAGCATCCTCTTATCTTCCGGGACCTTGTGAGGACTGGCTACCCCAATGAGAACCAGCGGTGGCTGCCGGCGGTCCATTTGATTGGTCTGCAGCCTGTACCATGATGCATATATTATCATAACCAGCCGCATGCGGTCACAATGAGGTGACGTCACAGACTGGTTTCGGGGAAACTGTGATTTACATTCTCAGTGTATCTCTATAGGGAATCTCTATCTCCATCTATCTCTACATAGAATATTTAGGTTGTATCTCTGTTTTATTTTACTTCATATAGAGATAGATGGATATAGAGATACAGAGTAGAGATTCCCTATACAGATACACTGTGGATCCTGGAGATATGAAATCAAAATAGAAATTGCTGGCAAACTCAGTAGGGCTGACAGCACCTGAGGGGGAAGGGGAAGAAAGCAGAATTAATGATTCAGATCCAGTGACTTTTCATCATTCCTTGTTCCAGACATATTGGCGCCAGCACTCAGCTCTATCTAGAATACATCAATGACGTCATTGACGCTATTTCACTCTCTCTTTAGGACTTGGAAAAGTTTATCAATTTCCCTTCCAATTTCCAGTCCACTTTCATTTTCACTCTGTCCATTTCTGAGTCCTCCCTTGACATCTGTTACCTATTCTGGCGATGGACATTGGTGGCCAGCCTATTACAAATCCACTGACTCCCGCACAGTTACCCACACTAGACATCTCGCACTCCACTTCCTGTAAGGACTCCATCCCATTCTCCTACTTTCTTCATTACTGTCACATCTGTTCCGATAATGTCACCATCCATGCAGTCCTCAGGAATGTCCACCTATCTCCTCAACTGAGGAGTCCTTGCTACTATGGTTGACAGGGCATGTCCAGCCAATCTTTCACACTTCTAAACTCACCCTTTCTCTAATCTCCCGCAACAGGGATAGGGTACTCAATCCTCAATTTCTACTCACCACATCCAAAGGATCATAAGCCACAATTTCCATTACTCCCAGCAGGATGCCATGAACAGACATATTGCTGTCCCCTCCCTTATCAACTTTCTGCAGGGACCATTCCCTCCAGAACACTGGTGCATTCTTCCTTCATTCCTACAATCACAATTACAAAATTTAAAACATGCCTACTTACCTCCTTTCCTCAATACCCAAGACTCCAGACATATCTAAAGCAGTAATTTGGCAGTCAGTCAATCTACTCTATTCACTGTGAACAGGGAGGTCTCCTCTACAGTGGGGCAGGTGGGGGGAAATGAGGGATTCAATGCAGACTGGGTGACCATAATGCAGAGCACCTATGTTCTGTCAGTAAGAATAACACAGCTGGCCACTCCAGGAACACAGTGCTCCCTGGCCAACATTTCTGTCTGGGCCTGTTGTTGTGAGCCTCAGCACATGATCAAAAAACAGCATCACATTTGCCACTTAGGGACGCTGTAGCCTCTAGCAGTCAACATCAAATTGATTTAGAGCCTGATTCTATCTTTCACCCCCTGATGGACCCTGGTTCTGTCATGACATACGTTGATTTTAAGACAAACCTACCTCATCTCCTATGGTCAGCTTGGAGGATGATTTATTCAATTTTTATTCTATCCTGGCCTATATCAATAATCCACCTGTATGCTTACCTCTTTCATTATCTCTGGGCTTTATCTCCACCTATCTTTGGTGATAAACAGTAGTAAAGCAAATGGTGAACAATAAGTTAATTCCACAAGGGTGGGTGGTCAATTCTTGGGTCTGCTTCTATTTTCAAGAAGTTTATTTCAGATCAAACTGGCTGCAGGAAAAAATTATTTCAACCAGAGTTCATTTGATGGTCTGTGTATTAGTTAAAAAAGAGTTTAAAAGTAGAATATTCATTGTCACATGTACTCAAGTACAGACACACAGAAGTACAGTGAAAAGTTTTACAACATCACCTCTTAGGATGCCATATTAAGTACCTAGGTACAAATCTTAGATTAAAAAAGGAATAAAAAAGTAGTTGTGTTACTTTACAGTGTTTCACAGAATAAGTTAGAAATAAGAGATATAGTTAATAGTCTTTAGTTATATAAACAAATTACACAAATATTATATTGCAGTAGCTGACCTCAGGGGCTTCCACATGTGGTCTGAATGACCCCACCAGACCCAGTCCAACAACCGTCCCTGCTCTGCTCCAAAGCCTCCAGTCCACTCCAAGCCAGCTCTTAGCTGCTTCAAGGTAGGTTCTTTCTGCAACAATTTCCCTGCGGCTGCTTCTGTATCAGACTCCTTCCCTATGATAAACCCCACTCCAGGACTGCTTCCAGAGCAGATCGAAAGCATTAGTAATGCAGAACTCCCTTAGCCAACCAAGGAGATCACAAAGACACACATCCATAGCATTCCTTGAAGAAAAACTCCAGAAATGAAGAATATTAGAACAAGGAGAGTCCTGACCTAGAGAGTTTTTCTTAAGATGCTAATGTTGCCTGTGCTAAGTGTGCAATCCTAGATGTTTATAAAATTTATTAAAATAACAGCCTGGCTGCAAGTAAGCAAACTGCCCAAGAAATCTCAGTACTTATAAATATTTGAAATCATACCCAGATCAAGTGGTTGATCTTTCAAGTTCTGATTACCTTTTTTAGAAAATGGGACTAAATTAGATTAGGATATCTGGTCAGCATAGACAAGTTGTACTGAAGGGTCTGTTTCAGTGCTGTACATCTCTATGACTCTATGATCAAATGTGTACAAGAATGAAATTTGAGTTAAATTTAATTAAACTTTAATACAATTATGTTAAACAAAGAAAATTGCAGCACAGGAACAGGCCCTTCAGCCCTCCAAGCCTGCACCGATCCAAATCCTACATCTAAACCTGTCACCGATTTTCTCAAGATCCATATCTCTTTGCTCCCTGCCCATTCCTGTTTCTGCCTAGATACATCTAGTGGGCGGCACGGTGGCACAGTGGTTAGCACTGCTGCCTCACAGCGCCTGAGACCTGGGTTCAATTCCCGCCTCAGGCGACTGACTGTGTGGAGTTTGCACATTCTCCCCGTGTCTGCGTGGGTTTCCTCCGGGTGCTCCGGTTTCCTCCCACAGTCCAAAGATGTGCAGGCCAGGTGAATTGGCCATGCTAAATTGCCCATAGTGTTAGGTAAGGGGTAAATGTAGATGTAGGGGTATGGGTGGGTTACGCTTCGGCGGGGCGGTGTGGACTTGTTGGGCCGAAGGGCCTGTTTCCACACTGTAAGTAATCTAATCTAATCTAATCTTAAATGACACTATCTCACCCACCTCTACCAACTCCACTGGCAAAGTGTTCCAGGCACCCACCACCTTCTGCATAAGGAACTTTCCACACGTATCTCCCTTAAGCTTTTCCCCTGTCTCCTTGAGCTTGTGATTCCTGGTCGTGGAGTCCCCCACACTGGGGAAAAAGCTTTTGCTGTCCACCCTGTCTATACCTCAAATTTTGTATACTTCAATCAGGTACCCCCTCAACCCCTGTCTTTTTATTGAAAATAATTCTAACCTACTCAAAGTTTCTTTATAGCTAGTGCCCTCCATCCTGGTGAACCTCATCTGTACCCTCTCCAAAGCATCCACATCCTTCTGGTAATGTGGAGACCAGAACTGTATGCAGTATTCCAAGTGTGGCCGAACCAAAGTCGTTACAATTGTGACATGATCTGCCAACTCTTGTACTCAATACCCCATCCGATGAAGGAAGGCATGCTGTATGCCTTCGTGAACACTATCGACCTGCGTTGCAACCTTCAGGGTACAATTGACCTGAACACCCAGATCTCTCTGTAGATCAATTTTCCTCAGAACTTTTCCACTTACTGTTTGCTCCAGAATTGGATCTTCCAAAATACATCACCTCGCATTTGCCTGGATTGAACTCCATCTGCCACTTCTCTGCCCAACTCTCCAATCTAAATTCTGCTGCATTCCAACAGTCCCCTTCACTATCTGCTACTCCACCAATCTTGGTGGCATCTACAAAGTTGTTAATCAGATCACCTCTACCTTTTGCCAGATCATTTATATATGGCCCCAACACAGAAGACCACTGGTCAGAGTTCTCCATTTTGAGAAACTCCCTTCCACTACTACTGCCTCCTGCTGCCCATCCAGTTCTCTATCCATCTAGCTAGTACCCCCAGGACCCCATGCAACTTCATTTTCTCCATCAGCCTAACATGGGGAACCTTATCAAATGCCTTACTGAAGTCCATGTATATGACAACTACAGCCCTTCCCTTAATCAACTTTGTCAGTTCCTCAAAAGAATTCTATTAAGTTGGTAAGAAATGACCTTCCCTGCACAAAACCATGTTGCCTATCATTGATAAGCCCATTTTCTTCCAAATGGGAATAGATCCTATCCCTCAGTATCTTCTCCAGCAGCACCCCTACCACAGACATCAGGCTCACCGGTCTATAATTATCTAGATTATCCCTGCTACCCTTCTTAAAACAAAGGAACAACATTAGCAATTCTCCCACCCTCCAGGACCTCACCCATGCTCAAGAATGCTGCAAAGATCTCTGAGAAGGCCCCAGGTATTTCCTTTATTATTTCTTTCAGTAACCTGGGATAAATCCCATCTGGATCTGAGGACCTGTCCACCTTAATGCCTTTTAGAATACCCAACACTTCCTTCTTACACCAATTTGATCAAGTAATTAACATCTATCCCTAACCTCAACATCCGTCATGTACCGCTCCTCGTAAATACCGATGCAAAGTACTCACCCATTTTCTCTAACTTTCCTCCTTTGTCCTTGAGTGGGCCAACCCTTTCTCTAGTTATCCTCTTTCTCTCATATATAAATAAAAGGCTTTGGGATTTTCCTTAATCCCTTTTGCTAAAATTAAAAATCACACAACACCAGGTTATAGTCCTACAGGTTTAATTGGAAGCACTAGCTTTTGGAGCACTGCTCCTTCATTAGGTGGTTTTGGAGTACACAATTGTGAAGCACAGACTGTGTCTTACAACTGGGTAAAAACAATGACTGCAGATGCTGGAAAGCAAATACTGGATTAGTGGTGCTGGAAGAGCACAGCAGTTCAGACAGCATCCAACGAGCAGCGAAATCGACGTTTCGGGCAAAAGCCCTTCATCAGGAATAAAGACAGTGAGCCTGAAGCATGGAGAGATAAGCTAGAGGAGGGTGGGGGTGGGGAGAGAGTAGCATAGAGTACAATGGGTGAGTGGGGGAGGAGATGAAGGTGATAGGTCAAGGAGGAGAGGGTGGAGTGGATAGGTGGAAAAGGAGATAGGCAGGTCGGACAAGTCCGGACAAGTCAAGGAGACAGTGCTGAGCTGGAAGTTTGAAACTAGGATGAGGTGGGGGAAGGGGACATGAGGAAGCTGTTGAAGTCCACATTGATGCCCTGGGGTTGAAGTGTTCTGAGGCAGAAGATGAGGCGTTCTTCCTCCAGGCGTCTGATGGTGAGGGAGCGGCAGTGAAGGAGGCCCAGGATCTCCATGTCCTCAGCAGAGTGGGAGGGGGAGTTGAAATGTTGGGCCACAGGGCGGTTTGGTTGATTGGTGCGGGTGTCTCGGAGATGTCCCCAAAAGCGCTCTGCCAGGAGGCGCCCAGTCTCCCCAATGTACAGGAGACCACATCGGGAGCAACGGATACAATAAATGATATTAGTGGATGTGCAGGTAAAACTTTGATGGATGTGGAAGGCTCCTTTAGGGCCTTGGATAGAGGTGAGGGAGGAGGTGTGGGCACAGGTTTTACAGTTCCTGCGGTGACAGGGGAAAGTGCCAGAATGGGAGGGTGGGTCTTAGGGGGGTGTGGACCTGACCAGGTAGTCGCAGAGGGAACGGTGTTTGCGGAAGGCGGAAAGGGGTGGGGAGGGAAATATGTCCCGGGTGGTGGGGTCTTTTTGGAGGTGGCGGAAATGTCAGCGGATGATTTGGTTTATGCGAAGGTTGATAGGGTGGAAGGTGAGAACCAGGGGCGTTCTGTCCTTGTTACGGTTGGAGGGGTGGGGTTTGAGGGCGGAGGTGCGGGATGTGGACGAGATGCGTTGGAGGGCATCTTTAACCACGTGGGAAGGGAAATTGCGGTCTCTAAAGAAGGAGGCCATCTGGTGTGTTCTCTGGTGGAACTGGTCCTCCTGGGAGCAGATACGGCGGAGGCGGAGAAATTGGGAATAAGGGATGGCATTTTTGCAAGAGATAGGGTGGGAAGAGGTGTAATCCAGGTAGCTGTGGGAGTCGGTGGGTTTGTAAAAAATGTCAGTGTCAAGTCGGTCATCACTAATGGAGATGGAGAGGTCGAGGAAGGGGAGGGAGGTGTCAGAGATGGTCCAGGTGAATTTAAGGTCAGGGTGGAATGTGTTGGTGAAGTTGATGAATTGCTCAACCTCCTCGCGGGAGCACGAGGTGGCGCCAATGCAGTCATCAATGTAGCGGAAGAAGAGGTGGGGAGTGGTGCCGGTGTAATTACGGAAGATCAACTGTTCTACATAGCCAACAAAGAGACAGGCATAGCTGGGGCCCATACATGTGCCCATGGCTACTCCTTTGGTCTAGTGGGAGGATTCAAAGGAGAAATTGTTAAGGGTGAGGACCAGTTTGGCCAAACGAATGAGAGTGTCGGTGGAAGGGTACTGTTGGGGACGTCTGGGGAGGCAACAACGGAGGGCTTGGAGGCCCTGGTCATGGCGGATGGAGGTGTAGAGGGGTTGCTCCCGATGTGGTCTCCTCTACATTAGGGAGACTGGGCGCCTCCTAGCAGAGCGTTTTAGGGAACATCTCCGAGACACCCGCACCAATCAACCGCCCCGTGGCCCAACATTTCAACTCCCCCTCCCACTCTGCCGAGGGCATGGAGGTCCTGGGCCTCCTTCACCGCCGCTCCCTCACCACCAGACGCCTGGAGGAAGAACGCCTCATCTTCCGCCTTGGAACACTTCAACCCCAGGGCATCAATGTGGACTTCAACAGCTTCCTCATTTCCCCTTCCCCACCTCATCCTAGTTTCAAACTTCCAGCTCAGCACTGTCTCCTCGACTTGTCCGGACCTTAGATTAGATTAGATTACTTACAGTGTGGAAACAGGCCCTTCAGCCCATCAAGTCCACACCGACCCGCCAAAGCGCAACCCACCCAGACCCATTCCCCTACATTTACACCTTCACCTCACACTACGGGTAATTTAGCATGGCCAATTCACCTAACCTGCACATTTTTGGACTGTGGGAGGAAACCGGAGCACCCAGGGGAAACCCACGCAGACACGGGGAGAATGTGCAAACTCCACACAGTCAGTTGCCTGAGGTGGGAATTGAACCCAGGTCTCTAGCGCTGTGAGGCAGCAGTGCTAACCACTGTGCCACCGTGCCGCCCATCTGTCCAACCTGCCTAGCTCCTTTTCCACCTATCCACTCCACCCTCTCCTCCTTGACCTATCACCTTCATCTCCTCCCCCACTCACCCATTGTACTCTATGCTATTCTCTCCCCACCCCCACCCTCCTCTAGCTTATCTCTCCATGCTTCAGGCTCACTGCCTTTATTCCTGATGAAGGGCTTTTGCCCGAAATGTCGATTTCGCTGCTCGTTGGATGCTGCCTGAACTGCTGTGCTCTTCCAGCACCACTAATCCAGTATTTGCTTTCCAGCATCTGCAGTCATTGTTTTTACCCAATTGTAAGACACAGTCTGTGCTTCACAATTGTGTACTCCAAAACCACCTAATGAAGGAGCAGTGCTCCAAAGGCTAGTGCTTCCAATTAAACTTGTGGGATTATAACCTGGTGTTGTGATTTTTAAACTTTGTACACCCCAGTCCAACACCAGCATCTCTAAATCAGTCCAAACGGTTTATTTGGAAGCACTAGCTTGAGCACTGTTCTCCCATCAGGTAGCTGTTTGCTAAAGGTATTTCATGACCCTTTTAGCCCTCTTAATTCCTCATTTCAGCTTGGTCCTACTTTCCTGATATTCAGTCACCTAGACCTTATGAATGCTTCCTTTGTCCTCTTAGCTAGTCTCACGATTTCAACAGTCATCTATGGTTCCCTAGACTTGCCATTTCTATCCCACACTGTCACAGGGACATGTCTGTCCTGCACTCTAATCAACCACTCTTTAAAAGTCTCCCACATATCAAATGTGGATTTACCTTCAAATAGCTGCTCCCAAACTTTATGATAGTTGGCCATCCCCCAATTTAGTACTCTTCCTTTAGGACCACTCCAGTCTTTGTCCATGAGTATTCTAAAACTTATGAAATTGAGATCACTGTTCCCAAATAATCCCCTAATGGAACTTCAACCATCTGGCTAGGCACAGTTCACAACACCAGGTCCAGTATGGCCCCTTCCTGAGTTGGACTATTTACATACTGCTCTATAAAACCCTCCTGGATGCTCCTTACAAGTCCTGCTCCATCTAGACCTTCAACACTAAGTGAATCCCAGTCAATGTTGGGAAAATTAAAATCTCCTATCACTACCACCCTGTTGCTCCTACATCTTTCCATAGTCTGTTTACATATTTGTACCTCTATCTCACGCTCGCTGTTTCGAGGCCTGTAGTACAGTCCCAATATTGTTACTGCACCCTTCTAATTTCTGAGCTCTGCCCATATTGCCTCACTGCTTGAGTCCTCCACAGTGCCCTCCTTCAGCGCAACTGTGATATTCTCTGACCAGTAATGCAACTCCTCCACCCCTTTTACCTCCCTCTGTACTGCCTGAAGCATCTATATCTTGAGATAATTAGTTTCCAATCATGCCCTTACCTCAACCAAGTCTCAGGAATAGCAATAACATCCTACTCCAAGCCCTAAATTCATCTGGCTTACCTATTACACTTCCCGTGTTAGAACAAATGCATCTCAGATCACCCATCCCTTTGTGTTTATCATCTGCTCCCTGCTAATTCTTCCATTAAGTCACGCTGACTTCATTATTTAGTTCCTTTCAGACTTTAGTTACTACCTCCTTACTGTCCACTAACCTCCTCATTTGGCTCCCATCACCCTGTCACATTAGTTTAAACACTCTCTGGCAACATTCACAAAAGCACCCTTGAGGAGATTGGTTCCAGTCTGGCCCAGGTGAAGACCATCCAATTTGTAATAGTCCCAACTGCCCCACAACCGGTCCCAGAATGTCCCAAAAATCTGAACCCCTCCCTCCTGCACACTCAAGTCACGCATTCATCCTGCTCATCCTTTCATTTCTACTGACTCGCACATGACACCGGTAGCAATCCTAGAGATTACTACTTCTGAGGTCCTACTTTTTAACTTGGCTCCTAATTCTTAAATTCTGTGTGTAGGACCTCATCCCATTTATTACCTATATTCATTGGTGCCTATGTGTACCATGACAGCTGGCGATTCACCCTCCCCCACTTCAGAATGTTCTGCAGCTGATCGGAGACAGCCTAACCTGTGCACTTAGGAAACAACATACTATTTGGGAGTCTTATTTTCCATCACAGAACCGCCTATCTACTCCCCTCACAATTGAATCCCCTATGACTATAGCCCTTCCACTCTTTTTCCCATCCTTCTATAAAGAAGATTGCCATGGACCTGGCTATTACTGCCTTCTTCTGGTGAGCCATCTCCCCCAACATTTTCCAAAATGGTATTCCTGTTTTAGAGGGAGATGAACGCAAGAGACACTTGCACTGCTTTCCTGCTCTTTCTCTGCCTCTTAGTCACCCATTTCCTTTCTCCCTCAGCTAGGTGACCAATTTGCTGCCCAGATATCAGTTCACTCACCTTCCCAGAGTGCAATTTGACCACTCCCACTCAGCTCTGCTGCCAAAAATGAAAGGGAAATTTTCCTCCTGGCAGCCCCCTGATCCTTGCTGTCACTGCTCCCACTGCTGCATTGTGGTTTAATGTTTCTCATAAAACTGACCGTATATGATAAAGTGCCATATAGTATAAAAGGTTCTTTGATTTTTTTTTTGTAAAGTTGCTGCACAAGAAAGTAACCCTTGGCACCATTCCTTTAAGTGCTTGGATTTCCAAAAACCAAAAAGTCCCTTCTGAGGTTGCAACAATTGGTGGGTGTAACAAAATCACAGATTGAGGTGTGGTTGGAGTTAAAAGTTAACTGATGTTGCTGGTTTTCATTATACTAAGTGAACAGCAGTCTGGCTTTGTTAATGGTGAACACTGTTTCTCAAAGAGGAATTTCTCACCCAGGAGTGTTTTATGACAAGCAAACACATCTACAATAAAAAGCATGAACAGAAAAATTGAAGACAGTTATAAGCAACGGCAAAAGCAAAAAGGATATTTTAGTACATTTGGAATAAGTTAAAATCAGCTAAAGCACAGATTGGAGATAATTAAAATGCAATTGTAAAGGGAGACAACTTGAATTGGAAGGGTACAAAGAAAACCAAAATCTTGAATTGGAAGAAAAGGAGAAAAGAAAGCTAAATGAAAAAAAACAAACATGGAAGACAGATAGAATAGAAAGGAAGAGAAATGTGAAAATTTGAAATTGAAGGTAGCAAAGGAAGAGGAAACAAATGAAATTTAAACTTGAATTTGAGACTGAATGAACAAAAGGAAGAGACTGTTGTTTGCTATGGATGGAGAAATGCTCAGTCTATCTGGTGAATAAAGAACTGATGGTTGGACAATATCAAATAAAGTCAATAATTGGATGTAAACCAAAGGATACTTGCTTCGTGCCTAAATTTACTTTATTTGACGAGGCTGCAACATAGTTGGAGGCCCACAAAGTATCAACCTTGATTTTCCCAGAATTGTTATAGTGAAGAAACAAACCAAACACTCTACAATGTTTTCTGCACTGACTCCCTGATCATTTTGACTTCATGCCAATATCTAGCTTTTTCCCCTGGAACTCTGAACATTCTTTCCATTTTAAATAATCATTTAATGTCCTCTTGAATGTTCCAACTGAACTGCCTTCACCACATGTTCAGGCAGTGCATTCCAAATCCGAACCATTCACTGTGTGAAAACATTTTCCTCCTCCATCCAGGAGGCTACAAGATTATAAATGCAGGATTAAGCCATTTGGCCCAGAATCTGCTCCACCATTTGATCATGAGACAAAAAACAAACAACTGCAGATGATGGGATCCAAAATAGACAGGCAGGAGGCTGGAAGGACACAGCAAGCCAGGCAGCATCAAGAGTGGAGAAGTCAACATTTCTGGTTTAACCCTTCTTCAGGGCTGGTGTAGGGAGAGCTGCAGATAAAGGGGGTGGCAGGGGAAGGTGGTGTATTGGGGATAGGTGAAGACAGGCAGAGGGTACAATCTGGTTGGTCAGTGGGTGAAATGAATCCAGTTGGTGGCAGGGAGGAATGGAAGAAGGGGGAGGAGCTGGAAAGGGAGTCAGGGGACAGGAGGGAGGTTATTCAAAATTAGATAACTGAATATTGAGTCCTCTGAGCTGTAGGCTGCCCAAGTGGAAGATGAGGTGTTGTTCCTCCAATGTGCGGTGTGATTCATTGTGGCAATGGAGGAGGCCAAGGATGTTCATGTCGGTAAGGGAATGGAAAGGAAAATTAAAATGGGCGGTGACTTGGAGGTCCAGTCAGCACCTGTGGGCCTGGCCGCAATACTCAGTGAACCATTCTCTAAGTTTAGGCTCGGTCTCCCAGATGTAGAGAAGAGCACATCAGGAGCACCGGATGCAGTAAACTAGGTTGGAAGAGAGGCAGGTGAACCTCTGCCTCACCTGGATGGACTGTTTGGGGACACCTCCACTCCTCCCTGCCACCAACCAGATTCATTGCTCCCCTTGACCAATCAGGCCATATATCTACTTCACCACTCTGCCCCCACCACCCCTTTTATCTGCAGCACCCCTCCATCCAATCCCAGTCCCGAAGAAGGGTTAAACCTGAAATGTTGACCTCTCCACCTCCTGATGCTGCCTGGCTTACTGCACTCTTCCAGCCTCCTGCCCACCATTTGATCATGGCTGATTTGTCTTTTAACCTCCTCCTTCTGCTTTCTCCCCACAACTCTTGATCCCTTTCCTTTTGGAAAAAAAGCACTAAGACTGCCGTCTGGTTCTTGATCCTTTGAGAACAGTTTTTCCCCTGTCCAGAACCTTAATGCTTTTGACAGCTCTATCAAATCTCTGCTTTTTCCTCCAAGAAAAACAATCCCAACTTCTCAAATCTTCCTTCAAAACTGAAGCTTTTCATTCAGAGAAACCTTCTCATAACTTCTATGTTCTGTTCAATACATTCATCTCCTTCCTAAAGTGTGGCACCCAGAACTGACCACAATACTTCAGGTGAGGTCTACCTGGTGACCAAAAGGCTCAGCATAAAACTTGCCTGTTCATGTAATCCATACCTCTACAAATAAGATGCAGAATCACAAATGTTTTATTAATCCCTCTACACCTGTTCTGAATTGACACCTTTAATTATGTGCCTATGTACACCCAGGTTTCTTTGCTCTCCCACACTCTCAAACAGTATAATTTTGGTTTTGCTTTTGGAAATCCTGCTTTGATAGGGGAAAAAGTACTGGACATTTATTAAAGTATTTCATGAAATGAGACTCAATGTGGTAATTAACATTTGAGCCAGTTCCTGAGGCATAACAATTTCAATTTGGGATGGTCAGTAATAAAGTGGTGTAAAGAAATTTGTATGTGTCTTTTGTGAAGAAATGGCCACATGACAATGAATTATTGGAAACTTAAAAGAACAAGTTGCTGTCATAGGACTGTCTAAGGAATCTTCAAAGACTAATGGTAAAATAAATAAAACAGTATAGTTGCAGATGCATTCATCAGTACAATGGTGAATATCATTTATTAGGCTACGGTAGATGATTCTTTGCTATTTATTGAATAAGGAAATAGAATCAAATCACTGGTTTCAGTCCCTTTTAGTTAGCTTGTGGACACATGGTAAGAAAACCACTTAAATTTATTAAACAAACACTTATGCATTAGGAAGAGAAAGTATTTCCAATATTTAAGAGGGTGGTTTGTGAGAATGAACTTCCTGAGGACGTGGCGGATGCAGGCACGGTTACAAAGACACTTAAGTACATGAATAGGAAAGGTTTGGAGGAATATGGGCCAGGAGCAGGCAGGTGGGACTACTTTAGTTTGGGACTATGGTCAGCATGGACTGTTTGGACTAAAGCATCTGTTTCCATGCTCTATGACTGAGACAGACTGTCAAAAATGTGAATAGTTAATTGAGAAAACTTTAATGTTTCCCAATAGGTAATGAAGATACAAGTAGATTAGACAACTGAAATAAAATGCACTTTTAAAACCTGGAGATCATAAAACCATAAGACAAGGAGCAGACCTAAGCCATTTGGCCCATTGAATTTGTTCTACCATTTGATCATGGCTGATTTTTCTCAACTCTATTCTCCTGCCTTCTCCCCTTACTAATCAAGGATCTGTCTTAAATACACTGTGGCTTGACCTCCACAACTTTTTGTGACAAGGATTTCAACAGATTCACCACTCTGGTTGAAGACATTCCTCCTCGTTTCAGTTCTAGAGGATCATCCCTTCACCGAGACTGGGTCTTTGATTTCTGGTCTCTCCTACTTATTGGAAGAATCTTCTTCACATTATTTCTACCCAGATCTCTCAGTATTCTGTGTTTAAATGAGATTTTTTTCTCCCTCAGCCTTCTAAATTTCATTGACCAGACTCAGAATCCTCAACTGCTCCTCATATGATAACCTCTTCATCCCTGGGATCATTCTTGTAAACCTCCTCTGGACCCTCTCCAAGGCTAGCACATCCTTCCTTAGATAGGGGCCCAAAACTGGTCACAATAAACCAAACCAACTAAAGCCTTATACACAGAGCTGAAACGTGTGGTACTGGAAAAGCACAGCAGGTCAGGCAGTATCCAAGGAGCAGGAGAGTTGACATTTCGGGCATAAGCCCTTCACCAGGAATTCCTGATGAAAGTTTATGCCTGAAATGTCAATTCTTCTGCTCTTCAAATGCCGTCTGACCTACTACGCTTTTTCAGCACCACACTTTTTGACTCTGGTCTCCAGCATCTGCAGTCCTCACTTTCTCCTAGAGCCTATATGGCCTCAGCAGCACATCCCTGTTCTTCTATTCTAACTTGCTCTGAATAAGATGCAAACATGACATTTGTTTTTCTAACTGCTAACTGAACCTGCATGTTAACCTGGGCTAAGAGAATCCTGAAGCAGAGAATCCTAATCCCTTTGTCCTTCAGAATTCTGAAACCCCTCCCCATTTAGAAAAAAGTCTGCACCTCAATTCTTCATACCAAAGTTAATAACCTCACACTTTGCCACATTTGTCTTCCATCTGCCACCACTTGGCCCACTCTCCTAGCCTAATCAAGTTCATCTGCAACCTCTCTGCCTCAACACTATGAACTCAAATTCTCAGACCACATTTAAGTTACAAACTAAACACACTTTATTGTGATTAAGCCAGAGCGAGACCAATCGTCAATAATCCAGAGTATCAATCATAGATATCCCTGAATATGTTAAAAGATCGATAATTCTTACTGAAGATGCAGCATAATTAAGCCCTTAGTGTGCATTATCTCTAATTCCCACCATATAATGTTTCTTGTATTAATTAGATTACCATTAGATAATTAATTAGTTTTGTTAAACAAAGCTGACGTCTTTTCGTTTGCGCCACTGCATATGAACCAGATAAATAATGCTTGTATAGTTTCACATAGGTTAAACAAAGCCATTAATGGGTGTCATTTACATCAACATAGATAACATCTAGGTTACAATCAGGATTCTGGTCATTACATTATACCAATTGTCTGGGAAAGAGACAAATGCTAGTTTTTAAACCAAGATGTGTGCATTCTTTAATTCATTCTCATAGCCGCTGCACTTAGCCATTTTAGAAGTCAAGTCATTATTACAAAATGGACACTTGCAAAATGGAGGATTAAGGCTATTAGTTCTCCAATACTCTATCACTACCTGTCCCTATCTTTGTGCCATCTGTAAGCTTAGCAATAATGTCCTCAGTTCCTTCAACCAAGTTGTTAATGTGTCAAATAAGATTGTCAAATAACTGTGGTCCCAAAACTGCCCTATCATCAATAGCTGCCATCTGTCTCCATTGTCTGTCTCTGCCAGTCACTCCTCTATCTAAGCCAATCCCTTGCCCCTAACACCATAGGCTCTCATCTTATTTAGCAGCCTCCTGTGCAACATCTTGTCAAAGGCTTTCTAGAAATCCAAATAGGTCATGGACACTGGCTTTTTTTTGTCTAACTTGCTTGTTGCTTCTTCAAAATATTCCAAACAGGAAGCCATATTTTACCATGCACTTCTAAGTATTCAGTCTCATCCTTAATAACAGGCTCTAAAATCTTACCAACAACCAAGGTTCCCTCACTTCATAAACGGAAGTGTTAGATGAGCCATTTTCCAGTCCTCTAGGACTCTCCCTGCCTCCAGAGATGTGGTCATAGTTCTGTTGCCCATGGTGGGTGAACCACTGAAGATTTGTCGAACACTTTATAGTTAAGAAGAAACGGAGGTAAACTCTCAGTCATTATAGTAAAGAATGAGCAAATCTAGGAGCAGACATTATATTTTACTCACCATTGAGATGTGTATGTCACTGGTGATCAGGATTTATTGTTCATCCTTTGCTTTTGAGAAGGTGCTGTGAGCTGCGCTCTTGAACTGCTGCAGTTCAGATGCTAAAAGATACAAACAGAACAGAGAGGGTGAGGGTTCACTGAGAGCAAATGGCAAGACTAAGATGAGGATTGGGAGTTTTAGAAATTTAGTTAATTCATTAACGGGATGTAGGCTTTGCTGCTTGGCCAGTACTTATTGTCCATCCCTAATTGCCCAAGAAGTGGAATCGAACTCGCTGCATTTCTTGAACTGTAAGCCCATGATGCTGTTAGAGAGGGTTTTCCATTATTTTACTAGTAGCACTGAAGGAATGCTGACATTTCCAAATGATGGTGGTACATAACTTTGAGGGGAGTTTTTACAGTGTGGGGTAGGGAGGTGACATTCCAATATAACTACTGTCCTTCAACTATAGTGGTGTCCAAGGAGCCTCAGTGAGTTGTTTCAGTGTGCCTTGTTGATTGCACACAGCTGCTACTGAGAGTCAGTTACAGAGGGATTGATTTAGATATTGTGCCAGTCAGGTGAACTGCTTTGTTCGGTTGGTATCAAGCGTCTTTGATATGTTTTTGGAGCTGCACTCTTCCAGTCAAGTGAGGAGTATTCCACCACACACCTGACCTTGATGGACTAATAGGTTTAAAAGAAAGATTGGGGCAAAAGATGTGAGGAAAATCACATTTAAAAAACCCATAGGGTGATGAGAATCTGGAATTGGAGGGTGGGAAGGGCTGAAACCCTCAAAACACTTTAAAAAGTATTTAGTTAGCACTTGCGAAGCCAAGGCATACAAGGCCATGGGCCAAATGAATTTAAAATAAAGGAGTTAGTTGCTTTCGACTGGTCCAGATGGAATAAACCAAAGGGTCTCTGCTCCAAATCTCTAATGAATTGTACGTTGTAGATGATAAACTAGACTGAGGAGTCACCAGCTGAGTTACTCACTTCAAAATTCCCAGCCTCAACCCTGCTGGAAGGCACCTTGAGCAAAAAGCGACTGATTGATAGGATCTCAAGAGAAGCCAGTGAACACAGTTGGACCTCTCACACTGAGAGGAGCTGAGACAGGTGCGCATGCGTCGAGGTAGCCGCCTGGTCTGTGGTTGTCAGTTGTCGCGCGGGGCGCATGCGCAGTGTTGTTGTTGGTGGTGGTGGGAGCGGCGGTCGGGCTGGACATGGAGGAGGTGTCGGACTGTGATAGTGAGGAGACGATTGTGGAGGCGTCGCTCCCGGACAGCGGCGGCGAGGACGAAGAGCTCCGGCTGGACAGGTATCCGAGTGAAAACCAGAGCGGGGCGTCGACGGACAGCTGCTGTCCACAGCCCTCACGCCTTGCCGCCCTCCCAAAGGCACAGCAACATCCCCTCAGGGAGGGCGCACCCCCACCCCCACCCCCACACCCCCCCCCACCCCCACACCCCCCCCCCACCCCCACCCCCAGCCACCCCCCCCACCCCCACACCCCCACCCCCAGCCACCCCCACACCACCCCCACACCCCCCCACCCCCACACACCCCCACCCCCACCTTCCTCAAATACCAGCACCCTCGCCCACCCACCCCAGCCTCGTGTCCCCTCAGAACCCATCCCTCACCCACCTCCCCAGCCTTGTATCCCCTCAAATGCACCCATCTCTCACCAAACTGTGCCCCTCATTTTTCCCTTCTAGCACCTTTGTCATCCGCGTTCGTCTCAGGGACCCAACATTTGTTGGTGTGTCTTGTGATAGAGATAGTTGGTGAATGCCACTGCAGCAATGGGCCTGAATTCAACAGTGGTCTATCAGTTATACAGATCTATGACTATTGTAGCAGGTTAGGTTACAATTTTTTAGTATTACTATTAAAATTACATTTGTGTTTATTCTCTATAGGATGTTGTTCATTCAAAGAAATGCTTTTCAGCTTTATCATACAATGAGTGATTTCACTTCAGGCAAGGAAGCAAGATTTGGAGGTAATATTTCTTCAGTTTTATTCATCCAATAAAAAAAACGTATGTATTTATCTTTTCTTGTCACTTTGTTCCCCACTCCCACCCCTTTCCAGAACACATCATGGCACTGACATCTAAGCTACGCTTCGCAGGTGTCAGCAATCTTGCTCACAAGTGCAATCTTACTTGAACCTACATGGTGTTATTTAGCCCAAGCTGTCTTATTGAGCTGGGTAAAAACAATGACTGCAGATGCTGAAAACCAAATACTGGATTAGTGGTGCTGGAAGAGCACAGCAGTTCAGGCAGCATCCAACGAGCAGCGAGATCAACGTTTCGGGCAAAAGCCCTTCAAGGGCTTTTGCCCGAAACGTTGATTTCGCTGCTCGTTGGATGCTGCCTGAACTGCTGTACTCTTCCAGCACCACTAATCCATGTCTTATTGAGCTGAAAACCCTATAGAGGGCATCACAGTTGAATCAAAACCTTTCCTTTCACAATGCATGCATGGACACTAAGCCCAATGGGGCCACCAAACTTATAATTGAACTGGGAAGCAGAACAAGAAATCACTTTGCATAAAAGCCATTAATAATAAAAAATTGATATGTGAGACCATCATTTAAATAAAGTTACACAAATGTTTGAAATGGATTAGAGATGGAGAAAAATTCTCCCTTCAACTTGGTTTTCATTGTCCTTACCAGCTTTTATATATATATAAAATTGGCCACGTTTTTCCCTCACCAGAAAACACCTAAAGGCTATTTGAAGAAGTGTCTTCATTTTTGTCACACTGAAGAAATGGAGAAAAATTCTTTCTACTGTTGGTAACACAGTTACTTGGAGGAGGAGGATGATGATATTTAAGATCAGAAAGAGGGACACAAGAACTTACGCAAAAAAGGTCATAGACATGAAATGAGGTGATGGAAATCTGAGATCCCATGTTTATTGTGGAGAAAAATATGGAAATATACACGGCTTTAACAAAATGGAAGGAACAGGAAGTTACCAAACAGGTAGTTACAAAAAAAAGCTGACAGACAAGGGTTTGTGATACAAAATGATTTAATTTTAAAATGCTTATTCCTCTCCCCAGGTCAGTGGGATTGATCTCACTTGTGTAATTTTGCCAGCTGTTCTTGAGTTCAATGTAAACCATTTAGTTAAATCCAAATTTTATGGTGAATGTGACTTAGTATTATATTTTGTGCCATTGTTACACAGAAGTTCTTTGGAAGTAAGTGTTTCATATCTCAGACAAATCTGTTACAGCACAGCTACAACACTGGCATCTAGGTGGCAATGTGGAAAATTGCCCAGATATATCCTTGCTTAAAAATGTGTGGCTGGAAAAGCGCAGCAGGTCAGGCAGCAAAGGAACAGGAGAATAGACTTTTCGGGCATAAGCCCTTCTTCAGGAAGAAGGGCTTATGTCCGAAACATCGGTTCTCCTGTTCCTTTGCTGCCTGACCTGCTGCGCTTTTCCAGCAACACATTAAGCTCTGATCTCCAGTCCTCATTTTCTCCCAGATATATCCTTGACCTAATTCATAAATCCAAACTGGCTAATTACTGATTTATCAAAAGTAGACTAGAGGAGTAAAGGGATGGAATCAATAATGCTATCAAGCATTAGCCAGTCATTCAGTTTGTTCCACCAGAGCCATTCCACTCTTGACTTCAATACAGCCATAGTTTAAACATAAGAGTTGAATGAAGGTGAAAATGATTGTCCTGGATAAAGGCTGCATTTGTGCGTGATATCAAGGAGGAAACCTGAAGTCAGTGGGAAACGTGGGGAAAACTGGAGACAATAGAAATTGGAGAAAAAACTCCACTTGTAGACATACCTCACAAATGAAGCAGCTTATCTGTTCCAGGACATCACTTCAGGCATCTATATAGTGACCGAGATCCAACCATTTTCAGCTATTACAGTGACCTTCTCTCCAGAGGACAAAAGGCAGGATATTTACTGACAATTGCACAATGTTCAGCACCATTCACAGATCCTCATACCAAGAATAGCAAGTCTTGGATAATATCCAGGTTTGAGCTGACAATTGACTAGTAACATTCACATCACAAGTGTCAGCAAATAGCTATAACAGTTAGTAATGTCATTGAATGTTAAGGGCTAAGAGTCTACCAACATTCTTGGAGTTATCTGCAAGAAAGTGAACTGGACTAGCCATACTCAGTGCAGATGAGAGGATAAGAATCCTGCAGTGATTATCTCTCCTCCTGGATTCCTAAACCCTGTTCATCGTCAAGTCAGAATTTAAGACTGAGATGGAATAACTGTTTGTTGCCTGGGAGAGTAAAGCTTTGCTGAAGCAACCAGATGCCATCCAAGACAAAGCAACCCACTTGATTGGCACCTCATCCACAAACATTCAACTCCTTCAATGTACAACTGTGTGCCACCTACTAGACACTGCAACATTTCTCAAAGGCTCCAAGACAACACATTCTAAATTCTACCACTACCATTTAGTAAGACAAGGGCAGTAGATGCATTTGAACACTACCACGTATATGTTCTGAAAGCCACTTATCACCCTGACAAAATATATTGCCTTTCCTTCAGTGGCACTGGGTCAATGTGATGGAACTCCCCTAATGGAGTTGAGTCCCCAGGCAACCTGCACAAATGGACTGCAGCATAAAGAAAGCAGCTCATCACCTTAAAGGGCAACTAGGGATGGATAAGTGCTGGCCCACCAAAAATTAGATGTTGACTTTAGGAAAAAGCTAGTTAATGAGAAGATTCATGATGTGGGTGTTGAAACAGTTACTAACTACAAAGTATCAAGGTGTTATTGATTGCAGGTTGCGTTCAGGAATGTATATAGATGCTGATACCATGTGACTATAGTCCATAAGGCCATAGAAATAGGAACAGGACAAGGCCATTTAGACCAGAGCTTACTCCACCATTCAGTAGGATTTGACTGATCCAACATGCCTCACATCCACTTTCCTGCCTTTCCCCTTGTAACGTTCAATTTCCCCTACTGATGAAGAATTTTACCAATCATAGCCTTAAATATACACAAGGACTCTGCCGATACAGCTTATTGCGACAAAGAATTTCAAGGACTGTCAAGAAATTCCTCTTCAAACGGTAACTTTGTTTTGATACTGTCCTCCAGTCTTAGACTCAGAGGGGGAACAGTCTCGGCATTTACCCTGTTCAGCCCCTTCAGAAAAATGAAGTGATTCCGTTGAAATGTGGGATTCTGAACTCGAGCAAATAGAGTCCCAAATCTATTTACCCTTTGCTTACATCACTCCATTCTAGGGGTCATCCTAGTGAACCTTCTCGGCTACCCCCAGTGAAATGATAACTCTATATGAAGGGGACCAAAACTACTCAGTACTCCCAATATGATCTCATCACCTGCACAGTTGCAGTAAGATGTCCCTACTGTTATACTCCATTCCTCTTGAAATATTAACTTTCCTCTGATTTGCTGGACCTGTGTGTGAACTTTATTTCATGCACAATTTACGAAAATTCCTTGGTGTTGCATCTTTCTGCAGTTTTTCTCCATTTAAGTACTATACCAGGCTGTTAGTCTCGAGAGGAAGTAGCAAGAGGATACTGCTTTGCAATCCACTCTGGATACAGGGGTAGTGCCAGATTATTGGCAAACTGCGAATGTTTTAAACAAGTGAGGGAGAAACCTTATTATAGACATGTCAGCTTAACCCTGGTAGTGGACAATATTGAGACCCGTTAAATTATCAGATTAATCAAGATGGTATTTTCGGGTAAAGAAAAACATCTGACTAACTTGAATTAGTTTTTTTGGAGGAATTAGTAAGGTGGCATATTGAGGGGTGTACAGTTGATCTGGTCTATGGACTTTAGCAAGACCTATGTCAAGGTCTCACATGGCAGACTGGTTTAAAAAGCCTCTAGGATTAAAGGGACAACAAGCTGGATACATAATTGTCTCAGTAGGAAGCAAAAGGCTCAATTGGGGAAGAGTACTGATGAGTAGACACAGATATGAAAGTTTCTAATTAAACCATTACAGTGATCAATTTTAGACCATAAATAAACATCTTTAGTTCTACGTTGATTGCCCGCAACCTTCTCACACTTATCCCCTATCTGTAGGGGAAGTAGCTAAATCCCTCACCCTTTCCATACTCTATCCTGTTACATGTTCTGGAATGTTTGATAGCCTCTGCTCCCTCTATTAATCCTTTCCATAGTTTTCCATGTAACTGAACCCACCCCACCACTAGTTTAAAGCCCTCTCCACAGGCTTAGTTCTTCTAATCACTAGGACTTTGGTCCCATCATGATTCAGATGGGGCCTATCTCATCAGATTAGCTCCCTCCTTTCCCACTATTGGGGATAGTGTCCTATGAATTGGGATCAAACTAATCTTGGAGCCGTACATTTGCCTCCAATCTTTTGATCCCCAACCAATTTACTCATGGCTTATGCACTAGTCCAGGGATACTATTTAGTTCTAGTTTTTAAATTTAGCACTTAACTGCTTGTATTTCCTCAGCAGAGCTTTTTTTTTGTTCTATCTACCCCTCCTATGCTAAATTCCTTTGCAGCCTAGCAATATTCTGAACTCAGGCACCAGGTAGGCAACACTGCTTTCACAAAATTCAATCCTGGCCGTAGGACAGTATCCATTTCCTTGACTATATTTTACCCATTTATAGCTACTTCACCCCCCCCCCCCCCCCGAACTCCCTCTTGAATGATTCTCTGTACCACAGAGCAATGATCATATTGCTCATCCTCCTTGCTGTCCCTGCCTTCACCCACATGGAGCAAGAATGGGGCATATAGTGGCTCATGGGTAGCATTGCTGCCTTGTAGCACCAGGGACCCGGGTTCAATTCCTGCCTCTGGGTGACTGTCTCTAGAGTTTGCACCTTCTCCCCTTGTCTGCATTGGTTTCCTCCAGGTGCTCCAGTTTCCTCCGACAATCCAAACACATGCAGGATAGGTGAATTGGACATACTAAATTGCCCATAGTGTTAAGTGCATTAGTCAGGGATAAATGTAGGGGAATGGGTCTGGGTGGATTACTCTTCAGAGAGTCAGTGTGGAGTTGTTGGCCCAAAGGGCCTATTTCCATACGGTAGGGATTCTAATCTAAAAGAAGCTCCTTCAGCACTATTTCCTGATCCCATTATCTGCCTCACTTGTAGTCAAATACTCCTGGCTGAGGAAGTTCACAATAGTTAATTTAAGAGGTGTGACCACCTTTTGAGACAGTATTCAGGTAACTCTTCCCCTTTCCTGATACCAAATGTTCAGAGCTCAGACTGGCTGGAGTCCCTGTTTCTCCAGCATCTGCAGTCCTTACTTTCTCCTCCTGTAGTTCCTCAAGTAAGTACTACCCACTTGAGGTATAGTTACCATGAACCATAATGGTCAACCAGTTCTCACACCATGCAAGTATAACACACCACCTGGCCCTTCATCTTGATTTAGAAATCTCTTAGTTGGACAGTCAAATTAGTAGCAGTCACCAACCTGTAATATTGCTCTTTTGTGCTAAGCCCAGATCTTGTGCTTAACATTATCTTGTTACAAAAACAAACAAAAGGCATTTCTTCCCCTCTGCACTAAATTCCCAGAATTTATCTTCTCACTCAGGCTGTCACATTCACTCCTTCATAACTATACACAGCTTAACAGTCACACACTTTCAACAGACCCTCTCTTAAATAAAGTTAAGATGATCACTAATTAAACTTCAGTAATAATCAACATGTATTAAGACTCTATTCAGACTTCAGGTCATTGACTGATAACTCTCCCTCAGTCAGCTGTGTCAACTGCCTTATTAACCTTTACACTAAATTTTAAGCTTTGAAAATTGAGAAAGAAAAGATAAGTTTATCTGTTCTATTTCCATGGTACCTCCAAATCCCCAATTTATACTCATTCAGGCTGTGTCTCACTCTGGATAACATGTCTCCTGTGGACTGTGCATAGCTTACTGGTTGTGCACTTTAAACAGGCCCTCTCTTAAAATTTCCTGACAAACTATTATTTCAGAACAGAAGTAATTCACAACAGGTTTTGTCATTAACAGGAAAGTATTTATTGTAAAGAAACTTATTCAAACAACTGGCCAAAAATGAATTATCAACTTACTACTACATGATTTAACATGACACTCAAAACTGAAGTACACACTTATTCAGTCACAAGTAAGTCTGGCAATTTCGAAATGGCAGGCAGTGACCAGTGGGGTACCGCAGGGATCCGTGCTGGGACCGCAGCTTTTTACAATATATGTAAATGATATAGAAGATGGTATCAGCAATAACATTAGCAAATTTGCTGATGACACAAAGCTAGGTGGTAGGGTGAAATGTGATGAGGATGTTAGGGGATTACAGGGTGACCTGGACAAGTTAGGTGAGTGGGCAGATGCATGGCAGATGCAGTTTAATGTGGATAAATGTCTGGTTATCCACTTTGGTGGCAAGAACAGGAAGGCAGATTACTACCTCAATGGTATCAAATTAGGTAAAGGGGCTGTTCAGAGAGATCTGGGTGTTCTTGTCCACCAGTCAATGAAGGCAAGCATGCAGGTACAGCAGGTCGTGAAGAAGGCTAATAGCATGCTGGCCTTCATAACAAGAGGGATTGAGTATAGAAGCAAAGAGGTGCTTCTGCAGCTGTACAGGGCCCTGGTGAGACCACACCTGGAGTACTGTGTACAGTTCTGGTCTCCAAATTTGAGGAAAGACATTCTGGCTATTGAGGGAGTGCAGCGTAGGTTCACGAGGTCAATTCCTGGAATGGCAGGATTGCCTTACACGGAAAGACTGAAGCGACTGGGCTTGTATACCCTTGAGTTTAGAAGACTGAGAGGGGATCTGATTGAAACGTATAGGCTTATGAAAGGACTGGACACTCTGGCAGGAGGGAACATATTTCCGTTGATGGGGGAGTGCCGAACCAGAGGACACAACTTAAAAATACGGGGTAGACCATTTAGGACAGAGATGAGGAGAAACTACTTCACACAGAGAGTGGTGGCTGTGTGGAATGCTCTGCCCCAGAGGGCAGTGGAGGCCCAGTCTCTGGATTCTTTTAAGAAAGAATTGGATAGAGCTCTTAAAGATAGTGGAGTCAAGGGGTATGGAGATAAGGCTGGAACAGGATACTAATTAGGAATGATCAGCCATGATCATATTGAATGGCGGTGCAGGCTCGAAGGGCAGAATGGCCTACTCCTGCATCTATTGTCTATTGTCTATTGTCTATTGATGTAGGTGTTATGCATGGAAAAATATATGAAGGAAACTATTTGTAGATCAAAAGTCCACACCACAAGGTGGAGACTATTTTCTCATACTCCTTTTGATTTTAGCAATTATGACACAATCTTTCGGGCAATGGTCCAACTTCAATTTGATAGCTGATCAGAGGGACCTAGATTTCCCCCCACCACCCAGCCAGAGGCATGGTTACCCTCTAGTTATACCACTAGTTGTCTGTCACTAATGAGGGAACAGCCCTGTGTGACAATAGCAGCTTTACCTTTTCATAAGTCAATAATTCAAGTTTTCTATGCCTATGGTTATAGTTACTTTATTTATATTAAATCATAATTTCTTGTTACGTACAGAAATTTCTGTTGACTTTATCAGACGGAAAAGTTGGGCACTTGATTAATTTGGAGAAAGTGAGGACTGCAGATGCTGGAGATCAGAGCTGAAAAATGTGTTGCTGGAAAAGCGCAGCAGGTCAGACAGCATCCAAGGAGCAGGAGAATCGACTTTTCGGGCATAAGCCCTTCTTCAGGAATGAGGAGGGTGCACCAGCAGGCTAAGATAAAAGAATAGGGAGGAGGGACTTGGGGTGGGGGGGGTTGGGAATACAATAGGTGGAAGGAGGTTAAGGTGAGGGTGATAGGCCGGAGAGGGGGTGGAGGCAGAGAGGTCGGGAAGAAGATTGCTGGTCAAGAAGGCGGTGCTCAGTCCGAGGGTTGGGACTGAGATAAGGTGGAGGGAGGGGAAATGAGGAAGCTGGAGAAATCTGCATTCATCCCTTGTGGTTGGAGGGTTCCTAGGTGCAAGATGAGGCGCTCTTCCTCCAGGCGTCGTGTTGCCATGGTCTGGCGATGGAGGAGGCCAAGGACCTGCATGTCTTTGGAGGAGTGGGAAGGGGAGTTAAAGTGTTCCCCTCAGACGTGGTTGACGATGCTCTCCACCGCATCTCCTCCACTTCCCACTCCTCCGCCCTTGAACCCCGCCCCTCCAATCGCCACCAGGACAGAACCCCACTGGTCCTCACCTACCACCCCACCAACCTCCATATCCAGCGTATCATCCGCCGTCATTTCCGCCACCTCCAAACAGACCCCACCACCAAGGCTTTATTTCCCTCCCCTCCCCTATCAGCGTTCCGGAAAGACCACTCCCTCCACGACTCCCTCATCAGGTCCACACCCCCCACCAGCCCAACCTCCCCTCCTGGCACCTTCCCCTGCAACTGCAAGAAATGCAAAACTTGCGCCCACACCTGCCCCTTCACTTCCGTCCAAGGCCCCAAGGGATCCTTCCATATCCGTCACAAATTCACCTGCACCTCCACACACATCATTTACTGCATCCGCTGCACCCGATGTGGCCTCCTCTACATTGGGGAGACAGGCCGCCTACTTGTGGAACGTTTCAGAGAACACCTCTGGGACACCCGCACCAACCAACCCAACCGCTCTGTGGCTGAACACTTTAACTCCCCCTCCCTCTCCACCAAGGACATGCAGGTCCTTGGCCTCCTCCATCGCCAGACCATGCTAACGCGACGCCTGGAGGAAGAGCGCCTCATCTTCCGCCTAGGAACCCTCCAATCATAAGGGATGAATGCAGATTTCTCCAACTTCCTCATTTCCCCTCCCCCCCCATCTTATCTCAGTCCCAACCATCGGACTCAGCACCGCCTTCTTGACCTGCAATCTTCTTCCCGACTTCTCCGCCCCCACCTCCTCTCCGGCCTATCACCCTCACCTTAACCTCCTTCCACCTATCGCATTTCCAACGCCCCTCCTCCCTATCTTTCATCTTAGCCTGCTTGGTACACCCTCCTCATTCCTGAAGAAGGGCTTCTGCCCGAAACGTCGATTCTCCTGCTCTTTGGATGCTGCCTGACCAGCTGTGCTTTTCCAGCAACACATTTTTCAGCACTTGATTAATTTGATTACATTTTTAACTTCTGTGATGACTCAAGGATTATTGGTGCTCAAGTGGGTCATGGCACTATGATATTCTCAGATCTACCATTTCTTGTAAGTAGAGAAGCAGGAGTGCTCCTTCAGGCCTCTCACTGTTTGGTCCCTGTTGTGGCTTCTCTTTGTTTCTTCTCTGATTGCCAGGAATCATTCCCTTTGGACGTTATTTTGGCCAGTTGTTGATTGGGAATGGATCAAAAATCTTAGAATGCTTTTAGTTCAGCAGGATTTCTGTGTTTAGTCAAGCTGATTAATTGTTTATGGCATTTGCTGTACCCGCTACATAAATATTATGGTTTCTATCTGTGATTCCTTTATACCAAAATTTGTGAATTGAAATATTGTATTTAATTTTTCCTGGATTGGGTTAGTACATGAAGTGTATCATAACTTAAAGAGAGCGGACCACTTAAAATTGCTTTTCTTTTTAGGAAGTTCTTCACCTGTGATACAGATGATTCCTAAAACCAAATGTTTCCGAATACATCTTGAAAATTGTCAACAGCAAGTGAGAACTCTGGTATGAATTATAAGATCAAATTTAGAAATTGGCACGGAATAGAGGCTGAGTGTGGGATATTTGAGTCCTGAAATGTCTCTACTTGGCTAGAATCATAAAGTCTAAAGGAATTTGAACTGTAACCAAGTTGTTCAATGATATCAGAACTTCTTTTGTGGTTAAATGAAATCAGAAGAAATACTTTTATGGAGTCTTCTTGGTGATCTTGGGAATTAAATTAATGGGAATAGGTTATTTGCCTGAATTGTCCCTTTCTTAATTGCCCTCAATACTATTATGTTTGTGGTAGTTTTCCTTGGGCAGCCAATGCAGATCATAGTACCACAGAGGAATCTCTTTCTTTCTGAGTCTGAGCCCATCTGATGAATGTACGATTAACAGTCCTGACCCCAGAATTGGAACAGGGTCAATGACCCAATTATGAATAGGTAGAAATTACATTCTATTCCCCATTGACCCCTTCAATTCTTCAGATGAGGCTTTTCTTTCTCTCTGCTTTTTCAGTTGAAAATATATGTTGTTGGCATTCTTCTGACTGTCTGTACTTATTTAGATACTGTTTATGGTGTTCATCTGTGGTATTCTGACCACAACCTGTCCATCTTTTCTCTTCACATCAAAATAGGTGAACTTTGTGCTTGGTTCTTCCATATCCTTGTCCACAGTAAATACTGATGCAAAATACTCATTGAGTATCTCCCCCATTTTCTGCAGCTCCACACAAAGGTCACCTTGCTGATCTTTGAGGGGCCCTATTCTCTCCCTAGTTACCCTTTTGTTCTTAATGTATTTGTAAAAGCCCTTTGGATTCTTCTTAATTCTATTTGCCAAAGCTATCTCATGTCCCCTTTTTGCCCTCTTGATTTCCCTCTTAAGTATACTCCTATTTCCTTTATACTCTTGCAAGGATTCACTCGATCTATCCTGTCTATACCTTACATATGCTTCCTTCTTTTTCTTAACCAAACCCTCAATTTCTTTGGTCATCCAACATTCCGTATACCACCAGCCTTTCCTTTCACCCTGACAGGAATATACTTTCTCTGGATTCTTGTTATCTCTTTTCTGAAGGCTTCCCATTTTCCAGCCGTCCCTTTACCTGCGAGCATCTGCCCCCATCAGCTTTCAAAAGTTCTAGCCTAATACCATCAAAATTAGCCTTTCGCCAATTTAGAACTTCACCTTTTAGATCTGGCCTATCCTTTTCCATCATTATTTTAAATCTAATAGAATTATGGTTGCTGGCCCCAAAGTGCTCCTCCCACTGACACCTCAGTCACCTGCCCTACCTTATTTCCCAAGAGTAGGTCAAGTTTTGCACCTTCTTTAGTAGGTACATCCACATACTGAATCAGAAAATTGTCTAGAACACACTTAACAAATCCCTCTCCATCTAAACCGTTAACAGTATGGCAGTCCTAGTCTATGTTTGGAAAGTTAAAATCTCCTTCCATAATCACCGTATTATTCTTACAGATAGCTGAGATCTCCTTACAAGTTTGTTTCTCAATTTCCCTCTGACTATTAGGGGGTTTATAATACAATCCCAAAAAGGTGATCATCCCTTTCTTATTTCTCAGTTCCACCCAAATAACTTCCCTGGATGTATTTCCAGGAAAATCCTCCCTCAGCACAGCTGTAATGCTATCCCTTATCAAAAACACCACTCCCCCTCCTCTCTTGCCTCCCTTTCTATACTTCCTGTAGCATTTGTATCCTGGAACATTAAGCTGCCAGTCCTGCCCATCCCTGAACAATGTTTCTGTAATTGCTATGATGTCCCAGTCCCATGTTCTTAACCATGCCCTGAGTTCACCTGCCTTCCCTGTTAGGCCCCTTGCATTGAAATAAATGCAGTTTAATTTATTAGTCCTACCTTGTCCCTGCCTGCCCTGACTGTTTGACTTGCTTGAGTTCTCAACTGTACCAATCTCAGCTTGATCTCTTTCTTCACTATCTCCCTGGGTCCACCCCCCGTGCCCCACCACCTTACTAGTTTAAATCCTCCCGAGCAGCTCTACACATTTTCCTACCAGTATATTAGTCCCCTTCCAATTTAGGTGCAATCCGTCCTTCTTTTACAGGTCACTTCTACCCCAAAAGAGATTCCAATGATCCAAAAATGTGAATCCTTCTCCCATACACCAGCTCCTCAGCCATGCATTCATCTGCTCTATCTTCCTATTCCTGACCTCACTGGCTCTTAGCACCGGGAGTAATCCAGATATTACTACTCTCGAAGGACCTCTTTTTTAAATTCCTCCCTAACTCTCTGTAATCTCCCTTCAGAATCTCAACATTTTCCCCTCCTTTGTTGTTGGTTTCAATATGGACAATCACCTCTTGCTGGCCCTTCTCCCCCATGAGAACATTCTGCACCCTCTCTGAGACATCCTCGATCCTGGCACCAGAGACGCAACACACCATTCTGCTTTTTTGCTGCTGGCCACAGAAACGTCTGTCTGTACCTCTGACTACAGAATCCCCTAACACAATTGATCTCTTGGAACCCAACATACCCCTTGTTGCATTAGAACCAGTCTCAATACCAGAAACTTGGCTGTTTGTGCTACGTTCCCCTGAGAATCCATCACCCCCTCCAGTTTCCAAAACAGCATACCTGTTTGAAATGGATATATCCACAAAAGACTCCTGCACTAGCTACCTACCTCTCTTACCTTTCCTGGAGTTAACCCATCTGTGTGACTGTCTCTGAGACTTCTCCCCCCCACCTCTTTCCTGTAACTGCCATCCATCACATACTGTTGCTGTTGCAAATTCCTCATCGCTTCTTTCTGTCTCTCTAACCGATCCATTTGATCTGATAAGATTCACAGCCAGCAGCATTTATGGCAGATATAATCCACAGTAACCCTTAAACTCTCTTTGAACTCCCACATCTGACAAGAAGTACATATTACTCTAATAAAGGTCATTTTTGCTCCTTCACAATCTACAGACCCAGAAAATAATACCGTCTTATTTCTCTACAAACACTGCCCCAGGTTAAAATAATAGTTATGGCTTATATTTTAAGCTTAATCAAGAGACGTATCTCCAAAAACATATAATCAAGAAAGAACCCATTCCACTCACTACTGCAGATTCTCTGTAGGCCACATGATTAACTTATCTGATTCTGTGCTGTGAACTTCGCCCAACAGTTCCTCCAAGGTCAGTTGTGAATTTCAATGTTTGTTAGTTTTCCCAGATGCACTCTGATGTCTAGCGATACATGAATTCAAACATCAAAGGCAGTAACTGTGCAGTCTTTCTCTTCTCTCTCTCTGTCTCCTGCAATGAGCTCACCATGTGCTTCCTTTGTTTGTTCTTCTGCCTTTTAAAAATGCTGTTGTTTTATCTTCTTTTTTCCAAAGTTCCAAAACAATGCAACAGCTTATGAAACAGTAATTGCTGCTCCTGCAATTCGAGGAAATCAACTCCACCATCTAAAATACCTCAAAAAAGGAGCAGCTGTTACAGCCAGAAACTTTCCCCGTCCTCTATCTTGGATTACCCAGAATCCTCTCTTAATAATCAGTGAAGTGTTGGAGGGGGTTTTTAAAAGCAAGCAGCACTTGCTTTTTGCAATAATTTACTGACTGATTGGAGAAAGTGACAACTGCAGATGCTGGAGGTCAGAGTTGAAAAGTGTGGTGCTGGGAAAGCACTGGAGGTCAGGCAGCATCCAAGGAGTAGGAGAGTCGACGTTTCAGGCATAAGCTCTTCATCAGGAAGCCTACTTTTTGATCTGCTGACTGATGTTTGGTTTACTTTCTGTCATGGCCGATCAGCTGCTGACCTCATTACAGCCTTGGTTCAGACATGGACAAAAGAGCTGAATTCCAAACTTGAATTGTTATGAAGTTGTGTACAATACTCATGAATTAAAAGGCAGAGCATGGTCCCTTTAAAGGATTGTACTTTGGCTGTGTGTGGAAGTTTGCAAGCATTATACAGAGCCACAAAATTGAAACAAGTGTATTGAAGGGCCTTACGGTTGGCACGCAAAACAGCAGTCTTGTTTTGACGTTTTGGCAATGAGCTGGACTCAGCCCTTAGATTTTAAATCAAGCCCTTAGATACTGAAAACCTATCAAGTTTAAATCTGATGGAGTTGACAACAAATCTGATTGTAAATAAATTAATATGTAATTTAGGATATAAAGAAAATTGGAGAGAGCCAAATGCCATCTAAAGAGATAAGAACTTTCCAGCTGTCAGAAAAGAAAAGCACTATCTATTCGTAAAGGTACCCGACACTCTTGGATTATCTTTCTGACACCAGAGTTCAGTGGAGAGAGGTATTTGGGATAGAAGAAATTACAGAGGAAACATTTCTGACAGCAGAATGAGCAAAAGAAAGACTCGAGAGACAGAGGAGCACTTTAGGTTACACCATTTTTCATACTTCTTTTATCACATTACGAGACAGGGTTATTTTCTCTGGGTGTTTCGGTTTCAATTATCAGAGAGGTGTTGACTTTTGCTCCATAACAGAAGTGAAAGTGACTGCCCATGACAGCAAGGTAGCACTTGATCAAATATAGGCATTGAGGATACTTAGCAGAATTGGAGACATTGAGAATCGAGGAAGAACTCTCTGCTGTTTGAAGTCATATGCAGTTATGTTTGTTGGTGATCAAATCATCTGTCTCAAGATATCACTGCAGAAATTCCCTCAGAATAATATCTTAGGCTAAACAACTTCAGTTGCCTCATTAATGACTTTCCTTTCATCATAAGATAAGAAATATAACTGCACAATAAGCAGTGAAAAATGTTTAGCTTGATTTGTGATTCCTCAGACACTGAAGCAGTCTGTGTCATTATCAGAAAGACATAGAAGGAATTCAGGCTGTGACAGGTAAATGGCAAATAATGTTTGCACCACAAGCAATACCATCATGAATAAGTGATGATTTGGAGGTACCAGTGTTGGACTGGAGTGTACAAAGTTAAATATCACACAACATCAGGTTATAGTCCAACAGGTTTATTTGTAATCAGGTGGTTAATGAACTACCTGATGAAGGAGCAGCACTCCGAAAGCTAGTGCTTACAAACAAACTTGTTGGACCACAACCTGGTATTGTGTGATTTTTAACAATGAATAAAAACTTTGTCATTCAGTGGCATTGCCATCATGTGACGATGTTTGTAAACACCACCGACCAGAATCTGATTGAATGAGTTACATAAAATATATGGCTACAAGAGCAGGTCAGGGGTTGAAATTCAGTGGCATATAACTCACCTTCTGATGCCCAGAGCATCTCTATTGTCTACAAGAGTGTGTTGGAACATTCTCCGCTTGCCTGGCTATGTATATCTACAAGAAGTTGATGCTATCCAACAGAAAACAACCTGCTTGATCACACCCTATCTGCCACCTTTTAACCTTCATTTTCTCCACCACCAATAGATAGTGGCAAGCGTTGTGCGCCATACACAAGCTGCACAGCAACAACTCACGAAGTCTTCTTGGACTATGTTTTCCAAATCCATGTCCTCTACTAACTTGAAGGACAACCATGGCAACAGCAATGCACAATCACCTGCAAGATGCCCATAAGGCATGCTGACTTAGAGTGATATAGTCATTCCTGCACTGTCAATAAGCTCAAAATCCTGAAACTTGCTCCAGTCCTGAAGAAGGGTTACACCCGAAACATTGACTTCTCCACCTCCTGATGCTGCCGAGCTTGATGTTCTACCAGCCTCCTGCTTGTCTATTCTGAACAATACTGCAAAATTCCTTACTTCAAATAGATTGCAGAGATTCAAAAAAACAGATAATCACCAACGTCTTAATGATTGGACTTTCAAAGTTATCATAGTGCTGTTTAAAAAGAGAACTTCTCGGACGTCTACTCAACTGTTGTCCGTTCCACCAGAATTCATATAAGGTGACGTGGTGGCTCAGTGGTTAGCACTGCTGTCTCACAGCACCAGGGATCGGGTGCTGTGAACGATTCCCACCTCAGGCGACTGTCTGTGTGGAGTTTGTGCACTCTCCCTGTGTCTGTGTGGGTTTCCTCTTGGTGCTCTGGTGCATCCAAAGATGTGCAGGTCATGTGAATTGACCAAGCTAAATTGCCCATAGTGTTAGGTGCATTAGTCAGGGGTAAACATAGGGGAGGGAATGGCTCTGGGTGGGTTATTCTTCAGAGCGTCAGTGTGGACTTGAAGGGCCAAATGGCCTGTTTCCAAACTGTAGGGAGTCTAATCAAATAAGGGATTCTGCACTGAATATCTGTGAAAGTTGGATCCACAGAAACGTGCAGTAACATTGAATTGGAAAATTTATGAAAGCTGTGACAATCTGTTCTTCATGCCTCTGCTTGAAATGTTTGGACCAAACAATGCATATGTCACTTTCATTTTCTCTCGTACACTCTTTCTTTCTCTCTCTCTCAGACACACAGATTCACACTCTATCTTTAATACTGTCTCTTTGTCCACCAAGATGGCAGTGGAGTAGGCTGCTTCAGTTGGAGTTTGTCTATTTCTTTCTCTTGTTTTCCTCTCTCGGTGTTTCTTTTCTTCAGTCTTGGCCTTAGAGTGGACTCAGCAAGGCGTCCTCTTGGCCCAGTCTGGTCTGTGGCAGTTTCTCGGCAACATGTGATTGTTTTTGCCCGATGTGGCAGTGACTTGGCCTGGTCTTTTGGTGGCCTGTGGCGGTGTCTCAGCCCAGCGTGGCAGAGTCTCGGCGAGCAAATAGGTCCTGACTGGGCGTGTTCCAGGAGCAGCTGGAGGAGGTCAGAGAGGTGGCAGCAGCAACAATGGCAGTGACGCAACATAGAAAGAGCGAGCGGTGAGGGAGTTCTTCTAGTATTTGTGGTGGCGTTGTCAAGAACAGGTAGCTGAGGTGTTCTGGAAAGTGAGGAGAAAGTGAGGACTACAGATGCTGGAGATCAGAGCTGAAAATGTGTTGCTGGAAAAGCGCAGCAGGTCAGGCAGCATCCAAGGAACAAGAGAATCGACGTTTCGGGCATAAGCCCTTCTTCAGGAATAAGGAAAGTGTGTCCAACAGGTTAGGATAAAAGGTAGGGAGGAGGGACTTAGGGGAGGGGCGTTGGAAATGCGATAGGTGGAAGGAGGTCAAGGTGAGGGTGATAGGCCGGAGTGGGGTGGGGTGGGGAGGAGAGGTCCACACACATCATTTATTGCATCCGCTGCACCCGATGTGGCCTCCTCTATATTGGGGAGAAGGCTGCCTACTTGCAGAACGTTTCAGAGAACACCTCTGGGACACCCGGACCAACCAACCCAACCACCTGTGGCTCAACACTTCAACTTCCCCCTCCCACTCCACCAAGGACATGCAGGTCCTTGGACTCCTCCATCGCCAGACCATGGCAACACGACGGTTGGAGAAAGAGCGCCCCATCTTCCGCCTAGGAACCCTCCAACCACAAGGGATGAACTCAGATTTCTCCAGTTTCCTCATTTCCCCTCCCCCCACCTTGTCTCAGTCAAATCCCTCAAACTCAGCACCGCCTTCCTAACCTGCAATCTTCTTCCTGACCTCTCCGCCCCCACCCCACTCCGACTATCACCCTCACCTTGACCTCCTTCCACCTATCGCATTTCCAATGCCCATCCCCCAAGTCCCTCCTCCCTACCTTTTATCCTAACCTGCTGGACACACTTTCCTCATTCCTGAAGAAGGGCTGATGCCCGAAACGACGATTCTCCTGTTCCTTGGATGCTGCCTGACCTGCTGCGCTTTTCCAGCAACACATTTTCAGTTCTGGAGAGTGAGCTAAGCAGAGGATTCGTCAAAGATTATTGAACTTTTAACTTTATTCCATTTTTGTAGTTTATATTAAGAACGTCTTTAATGTTAAATGTTACCTTATTTCTTTATTTTTTCTACTTATTCTATGAAAGTAATGCTTAACTTTTTAAACTTTGATTGTTTTACTACTTTGCACCTAGGTACTTTGTATCTAGGTACCTTTGTACCTAAGATGGTATCATATGTTTGGCAACATAATACACGTTTCACTGTCCTTCAGTGATTGAGTACATGTGATAAAAAATATAAATCTGTCTCTTGTACTCTTTTTCTTCTCTCTCTGTCTCCAGTACTCTTTCTCATACTCACTCAAACCCTTGAAAGCTATACCTTTCTCACTCTGTCTTGTAATCTCATTCTGTTTCTTGCTGTCACTCTGTCTTGCATGCTCTCTTCCATACTTGCTCACTGTTCTTGCACTCTTTCTCTCTCATGATCTCATAGTCTCTCTCTATCTCCCTGTCTCTCTCGTGATCTTGTTCACTCTCTCTTGTGGTCTTGCATTCTTGTTCTCTCTCACTCCTTTGAACCAGTTTCCCAATTTGTGTGGCATTCAACAATGCACTCATAGCTACTTCTGTTCTTGCAACCTTTTATTAATTGTGCCTTTTTCTCTTGTACAGGAAGTTCTTACTTAAAATAGTGGTTTTGCCCCTGTAAATCACAACTTTAAATGAATTGATTGAGCGAAGCATGGATTCCTATGTAAAAGAATGTTAAAGCTAGAGCTAGTTTCCTGCAGACATTATTTGCTCAGACAAAAATCATTGGACAGATTCAAATACTGTACTATATTTATAATCTATATATTCTTAGCTGGAAAAAAATATGGAAAATAAATTACTGAATACAAAAGAAACAAAATAAAGTTAGATACTTCAGGGCTTTCTCAGCAGAAAACAACTTTAAAACATTAAGTTGAAATGGTGTACATTCCTAAATGTTTCTATTCATAAGTAAAATAACCTTAAATATGTCTTATAACTTAGAAGAAATGTAGTATACATGTCATTAAATACTTGTTCAAAGTTCTGGAGCAGGTGGGACTTCAACCTAGACTTTCTAACCCAGAGATAGGAGCGACATGAAAATGAAGTTGGCAGTATGACAGAAAATCAATAGGATGAATGGTTCTCCTCCAAACTAGAGGAAGCTATAAGTGGAATTCCCTAGTGGGCGTTACCAGTGATTCGTGCATAATTTTTGAGAAATTGCCTAAACTTTGGCACGTGGGGCACAATTGCTAAATTTGCAGACAACATGAAACTTGGCAATTAGTGAACTGTAAGAAAGCTGGTGATAAACTTCAAGTAGTGATGTAGGAAAAGTGTCATGTAGTGCACTTGGTAATAAGAATGATGAGAGGTAATACAGGAACTTCTGCTTAAAGACAACACACTTAGAATTGTTTTACTTTAACGTTGTAAATGAAACAGTGACAATATACATAATACTGAGAGTTCCAATTTAGTATTGTTTCCTATAGGCCTCCTGTGCGGCCTACCTAGGAGCACTACCACTCTGCCACAAGAATCCCTCTAGTAAATTCTAGCTACCTGCTAGCCAACCTGTTTAGAGGTGGTATTACACGCCTCTGAAGCAGGTGGGGCTTGAACCTGGGTGATCTGGCTCAGAGGTGGAGACACTACCTATTTATCATTAGGGCGGCATGGTGGCTAGTACTATTGCCTCGTAGGACCAGGGTCCCAGGTTCGATTCCCACCTTGGGCAACTGTCTGTGCGGTGTTTGCACATTCTCCCTGTGTCTGTGTAGGTTTTCTCCAGGTTTTCCGGTTTCCTCCCACAGTCCAAAAATGTGCAGTTCAGGTGAATTAGCTATGCTAAATTGCCCATAGTGTTAGGTGCATTAGTCCGAGGGAAATAATGGGTCTGGGTGGGTTACTCTTCAGAGGGTCGGTGTGGACTGGTTGGGCCGAAGGGCCTGTTTCCACACTGTAGGTAATCTAATCCCAAGAAGTATATTTTTGAAACAGCCTGTTCAGACATTATACATCTCTGGAGCAGGTGGAATTTGGTTGTGGATCTTCTGGCTCAAGGAGCACCTTACCACTGTGCAACAAGAGCACTACATATTGTAATTTGACATTTTTTTATCAACCTTTTCAGAAATGTTATGACACATGTCTGAAGCAGGTATAAATGTGAAATGTTGAGTTGAACAGTCTCCATCTAGTGGTAGATATGGTAAATGTAAGTAGTTAGTGCTTGCACTGAATAGCTTCTGACACTAGAATCATCGAACCCCTACAATGTGGAAGCAGGCCATTCAGCCCATCGAGTCCACGCGAGCCGTCTGAAGGGCATCCCACCAGAAGCATCTCCCTACTTTATCTCCGTAACCCTTCATTTCTCATGGCTAACCTATCTAGCCTGCACATCCCTGGACGCTATGGGCAGTTTAGCATGGGCTGATCCACCTAACCTGCACATCTTTGGACTGTGGGAGGAAACCCACTCAGGCACAGGGAGAATGTGCAAACTCCACTTAGACAGTCACCTGAGTGTCGAATTGAACCTGAGTCCCTAGCACTGAGGCAGCAGCCCTAACCACTGAGCTACTGTGCCGCCCAACTAGGTAAAGCCCAGGACTCAATTCTAAATTTGGAATGGCAGGCAGCAGAGAAAGCTGATACCCGAGCTTTGAAGCTAAGAACTTTAAAAGGAGGAAGAGTATGAAGAGGGTCTGAGGAAGGGAGGCCGGGTAACTGAATGTGGAAATGGAATCACTGGGTATATTATTGAGAGCAGGTAGGCCACACAGGAGGCCTGTAGGAAACAATATTAAATTGGAACTCTCAGTATTATGTATATTGTCACTGTTTCATTTACAACGTTAAAGTAAAACAATTCTAAGTGCGTTGTTTTTAAGCAGAAGTTCCTGTATCACCTCTCATTATTCTTATTACCAAGTGCACTACATGACACTTTTCCTACATCACTACTTGAAGTTTACCACCAGCTTTCTTACAGTTCACTAATTGCCAAGTTTCATGTTGTCTGCAAATTTAGCAATTGTGCCCCACGTGCCCAAGTTTAAGTAATTTCTCAAAAATTATGCATGTATGGCGGCACGGTGGCACAGTGGTTAGCACTGCTGCCTCACAGCACCGGAGATCCGGGTTCAATTCCCGCCTCAGGTGACTGACTGTGTGGAGTTTGCACATTCTCCCGTGTCTGCGTGGGTTTCCTCCGGGTGCTCCGGTTTCCTCCCACAGTCCAAAGATGTGCAGGTCAGGTGAATTGGCCATGCTAAATTGCCCATAGTGTTAGGTAAGGGGTAAATGTAGGGGTATGGGTGGGTTGCGCTTCGGCGGGTCGGTGTGGACTTGTTGGCCCGAAGGGCCTGTTTCCACACTGTAATGTAATGTAATGTAATCTAATCTAATTACTAGTAACGCCCTCTAGGGAACGCCACTCATAGCTTCCTTTAATCTGAAGGAGAACCATTCACCCCTACGCGTTTCCTGTCATACTGCCAACTTCATTTTCATGTTGCTACTATCTCTTTTATTCCATGCACTTCAACTTTGCAGTGTCTGTTATGTGGTATTTCGCAGCTGACTTCTGGAAATTTATTTTCAGTGAATAAACTGAATTAGTCTCATAATCATCACTGTTGCCCTATTAAAAACTTCAAGTAGTTGCACATGATTTTGCCTTTAACAAATCTCTCCTAGCTTTCTTGAATTAATCCTCATTTGTCTGTTAGTGATTATTAGTTTTAGCCAGGATTACCATCAAAAGATTTTCCACTGCTGAGTTTGAACTAATCGTTCTGCAGCTTCTTCTGTTCCTTGTGTCCTTTTTTGCCAGTGTTTCTCTCCTATTCAATCTCCAGTCCTTTGGTATCATCCCTATATCTTAAATGAATTGGAAAATTACGGCCAGCATCTTGTTTGCTTCCGCATCCTTGGGACCATCAAGATTCTGAAGAAGGGTCACTTGACCCGAAATGTTAACTCTTGATTTCTCTCCACAGATGCTGCCAGACCTGAAGAGCAGTTCTTACTTCAGTGTAGATTGGAGTTGTACATGATGACCCTGCAGAATCCCCATTTTAGCAGACTCTGAAGGAAATCCCTGAAGCTTCATTTGGCAGTTCCCCCATGCTTGAAACCCTCAGAATCCCAATATAAATCTGAGAATTTGGAACGTTCAGATTGAAATTAAGTAACTATTTAGGAGAAGTTAGACCATTCAATGCATAGTCTAACTCCTGCATAACTATTCAACTGACCCCATTTTAATGTCACAATCCCCATATGTTCTCCCCCAGATGACTTGCCCTCAGACCTTGACCTGACACCCATCTCTAACTTTGGGCCTCCATTCTACTCTGTGGATGATATACTGTTTCCCCCAGACCCAATTGCCCTTTCCCATCATTGATTCCCTATCCCTTGCCACTAAACAAACCTCTCATTCCAGACTTGACATCCCCTTTATCTCCCAGGAACAGATCTGATCCCCACCTTTGCTGTGGACATAATACCCACCCTATCCCACCCAATTTCACTCAAGCACCTGGACATACCTTAAACTAAATTATTTACCTGGACCACTAGCCCCCTTTCACACTACTCATCTTGTACACACCAACTAGCACCCTATTCACTTGATATCCTGGGCACTCTACACCCTACCCATCCTGGCAGTCTACTTACCTGGCATCCTGCCCCTACTCATTTGAAATGATACCTACTAGACATCCAATGCAACTTGAATGTTATCCAGCTTACACACTCCTTACTTAGCTCCCTAGCATTCTTTGCAGCTGGCACTCCACCATCTTGACACCATAACCTCATACAAGACTGGGATTCCGGCTTTCAGATTTCAGAATAAGATGACCTATATGAAAATGTGATGGTTTTCCTTCCCACAATATTAGAAATCTGTCAGATTGGAAATATAGCTTTTCAGAATGCGCCTTGATGGGAATTTCTTGTCAGAAATGTGGAGTGCTCTCTTTTCATTCGACAGAAAAGATAGAGTGGCAATTTGCATGAGATTGCATGAACTCTTGTTTGCCTGAACTACCTTTACAATTGGTGGGAATGTACACCATCCCTGCCAGAACTACCTTCTCTTCTGTTCCATCGCAGTATTGTTTACCCTTGATTCATTACATGGGAAGAGATCTGTTCTCACCCCATCTCAGTTGGTTCTCATCTATTTAGTATTGTTCCATCTATTTGTTTGGTGTTTTTTACTATGGCTAAGATGAGTAATAAACCTGTTTCAAATCTTTATGGGTCATTTTTATCTGTAGATGCCTTCCCATTAAATGCATTGAAAACCAGTGTTTCTCACAATTCTACTTCTGAAACATCTTAAGCTTTTAGAAGAAATTTAAAGCTATTAAGAAGCAGTCTCAGTTATATTATAATGAAGAAAATATAATCAAACAATATTCTGTGAAGTTTGATCCCAGGCTGCCCTTGACCAAAATCTGGAGCTGAGGAATGAGGGACTAAGTTACCAGTAAATGAGTAGGTTTTGTTTTTGAGGTTGAGGAAGACATACTAATTTGGTAAAGAACCTTCCATGCATATTTTTTCTTGCTGCAATTCCTAAACTGTCTGATCTCCATTAAAAGAAACCTTTCCAAAATGTGCAAAGTTTAAAACAAAATCATTTACAGTTCTAAAGACAGTGCAGGAGCAGAGGGACCTGGGTGTATATCTGCTCAGATCATTGAAGATGGCAGGACACCTAGAGAGAGGAGTAAACAAAGTGTAGCATGAGATTGCTCTGATTGTGTTATATCGCAATCTCTTTTTAGTAAAAAGGCATTGAGTACAAGAAAAAGGAGCTGATGTTGAACTTGCATAAAACACTTATTAAGCATCAGCTAGAGTACTGTGTATAGTTGTGGGCAGCACATTACAGGAAAGATGCAAATACAATGGACAGTGTGCAGAAGTGATTTACTAGAAAAGTTCCAGGTATAAGAAACCGCTGCTATGAAGCTCTGAGTGTAGATTGAAGAAAGTTCTTCCTGGAAAGAAGGTAACTGAGAGATTTGATTGAGGTTTTCAAAATCATGAGCAGGCTGGGCAGTAGATAGGATGAAGCAGTTCCTGCTCGTAAAAGCACCAAGAAAGGAAGGGCATAGATTTATTATAATATGCAAATGAAGCAAAGGTAATGTGAGAGAATACTTTTTCACACAGCGAGTTGTTGGAATATGGAAGGCACTGCCTTGAAATGTGTACAAAGGTTCAGTTGAGACATTCAAATGGACATTGAGTGGTCATTTGGACAGTAATGGTGTGCAGGGATATGAGGAAAGGCAGGACATTGGCACTGGATAATGTAGCCAGTGCAGGCACAATGGGCCAAATGCCTCCTGAGCTGGAATGATTCAGTGATCTTCCTAGAACTGAAAAATCTTTCGATTCGGGTCTCAGTGATGTTTTTTAATATGCTGTTTTTGTTTCGTAGGTTTGTGATGAGGTAACAGAATCAGAGCAATCTCAGTCTTTACTGAGGTAAGATTATATAAATACGAGAGAACTCAATTGTTTTTCAAAATAGTAACTGGCTGTACATTATTATTTTGTGAAACAATATCCAAGTTTCAATAATTTTATATCCTGAACGATTGAATTGCTGACAGTGTCATCAGATATAGATTCTTCGAGCTGATTTTGCCTGACTTCTGTAAAGATAAAATGACAAACACTAGAGAAGTGAGACATAGCCAAGGAGCACTCTGCCTCAAGAGGGTTAGATTTGCCTGTGTCTGCTATCTGGCAGACTCAGACATAATATTGACATAATCTGGATACTACTACTCCCTGTTCCTGGCCCATCCCATGTCAGGATCTTGCACAAGGAATACATCTGCATTGAATGTAGGTTTGCTTGTTGAGCGTGAAGGTTCATTTCCACGTGTTTCGTCACCATACTAGGTAGCATCTTTAGTGGGCCTCAGGCAAAGCACTGCTGAAAATTCCTTTCAACCCAAGAAACCCAAACATATAAATAGAAAGCAGAAATTTTCTGCTTTCTATTCACAAACCAGGAGCCCCCTCAGACTCAGACTCGCTACTTACAGATTGGGCAAGGAGCTACACTAAAGACTAAAACACTTAGTAGAAGACTCACACCACTCCATCCACTCCACGCAAGAATTCCTAAAGACCATCAAAAACACTGAGATAGAAGAGGGTGAAATAATATAACAGCCTTTGATATAACAGCCCTGTTTACATCAATCAACATTAACCTGGCCAAGGAAACACTGACTACACTATTAGAAGACCCAAAGACACATACACCAAACACCACTAACTTCTTCAACAAGGACAGTATCATTGAGCTAGTGCACCTATGTCTTATCTTACACTTCACCTTCAACATCAAAACCTACAGCCAAACCAACAAAATACCCATGGGATTTCCAATATCAGGGTTCTTAGCAGAGGCAGTAATGTAGAGACTTGAACAAACAGCTCTATCAACCATCCAACCCAAACTCTGAGTCCGCTACGTGGATGACACCTTTGTCATCACTAAACGAAACAAAGTAGAGGAAACCTTCAAGACCATCAATAATACCCTTACTGGCATAAAATTTACGAAAGAGGAGGAAAACAACAACAAACTGCCATTCCTAGATGTCACAGTAGAGCGAACAGCCAACGGGGAACTTCAAACCAGCATCTTTAGGAAAATAACACATACGGACCAAATATTGAACTACAGAAGCGACCACCCCAACAACCACAAATGAAGCTGCATCAGAACATTATTTCAACAAGCCAACGCACTGCAGCACAGAGGAACTACACAGAGCAGAGGAAAATCACCTATACCATGTATTCAAAAGAATGGAACAAGCAGACAAAACACGTCCAGAAACCCTAGCCGTTCTCCCATACATCAAAGACATCTCGGAAATGACTGCCAGACTACTCAGACCCCTTGGCATCATGGTAGCCCACAAACCCACCAACACACTAAAACAGCAACTAATGAAAGACCCTATACAGACAACAAGCAAAACTAATGGCATTTACAAAATACCGTGCAAGGACTGTAACAACACTACATTGGACAAACAGGCAGAAAACTAGCCACCAGGATACATGAACACCAACTGGCCACAAAACGACATAACCCTCTCTCATGAGTATCCTTACATAAGGGTGAGGAAGGACACAATTTCGACTGGGACAACACATCCATTCTAGGACAAGCCAAACAGAGGCACGCATGAGAATTCCTAGATGCATGGCATTCCATCCGGAACTCTTATCAACAAACACATCGAGTTAGACTCCATCTACCACCCCCTGAGAAAAGGAACAGGAAGTGACTTCACAGGAAATGACATCATCAACCCAAAGAAACCCAGACATATAAATAGAAAGGAGGAATTATCAGCAGTGCTTCGCCTGAAGCCCACTGAAGATGTTACCTAGTAGGGTGACGAAACATCTGGAAATGAACCTTCAAGCTCAGTGAGCAAACCTGCGTCCAAAATCTCAACCTGAGCTACAAATCTTCTCAAAACTAATGCATCTGCCTTCCTAGCTGGAAACGTTACATTTTCTAGCTGTCACTGGAAAGATTGGCGATTTACTTTTAATTTTTATATGGGATGTGGGAGTTAGTGATAAAGCTGGCATTTGTCCATCCATAATTTCTCTTGAGCTGATTACCCTCAAGGCTCTTTCAGAGGGCATTTAAGAGTCAACCATATTTCTATGGATCTGGACTCAGGTATATGGGCAGACTAGATAAGGTACATAAATTTCCTTCCCTAATGGACATTAGTGAACTTGATGGGTATTTTTAAAAGTGACAATCGACATTCATTACATGGACACCATTAGAATAGCTTTTTAAATTCTGGATTATATTGAATTAAAATTTCACCATTTGCTGTGATGAATTTTGAACCTTTGTACCCAAAGCATTAGTGTGGAGCTCTGATTTACTATCCTAGTGACAACATCACTATGCCACTACAGTCTGTTCTGATATAATGCAGTAGTTCATTCTCATATGATTCTGTGTTATAAGAAAATTGCATAATAGCAGCACCGTTTAGACCAATGGGACCGGAATTGCATTATAGCCAAGACAGGTAAGGAAAGTTCGCATTCCACAAATAATGATCTGAACCCTTCAATCACGTTATAGCCAATTTGAGTTGAAGAAACTCGCTTTATAGCAGAAAAGATTCTACCTCTGGAAAAGGGAAAATTTATCTTTAGTCAGTATCGGTCATTGCTTTTTCACCATCTTACCCCTTCTTTGTTATTCACATGGGCTGGGAATGGCAGCTGGAATTAATTTGTAGTGATTCATGTACTATGTCATATGGATTTTTCTCCGATTCAAGATACCATGTATGGGTCATTAGACCCATTTACGTAAGTTATACCTGCCAAAATTGGCCCATTTCCACATCATAACCAGACCAACCCATGACCTTGCCTCCAACTAAAATTTTAACACCTGCAAAAATTCTTATTTTTTCTGTAAACACATGGACTGCTCATCCAATTAAAAGCAAGTACTGTAAATGTTAGAGATCTAAAATAAAAACAAAATACTGGAGAAACTTAGCCGATCTGGCACTATCAGCAGAGAGAGCATAGTTAACATTTTGAGTCAGAAGCAAAGAAGAGTCATATCGGACTCAAAATATTACTTGTGTTTCTCACTCCATTGATGCTGTCAAACCTGGACTGTTTGTTCAATTCCTTCATGTAAATCATTGATAAAGAATGTGAAAATTAGTTGTTTGCGCACGGATTGCTCTAATAATCAGTTACCAAGTAGAACAATTCTCAACATTGACAGGTTTCTGTCTTGAGCAGGTTGATTGAAAATAATTAACACTCAGAAAGATTAGGATAGTTGAGCATTGTCTTGGATTGCTCTTTGGAGCAGTTGTAGTGCCCCTACCTCTGGTCTGGGAGACCCCGTTCAAGTTGTGTCTGAATAGGTTGATTAGAAAATAAATTTTAAAATGTCTGGATTATGTAAACAGTAAATCCACTGACTTCCCAAAGAAAATTGCCTTGTCATGTTCCATAATCCAGTTTTCAATAAAATTTAGACAAGCTGTGTAGAAGGTAAAGGTGCTGGAGAAACCCAGCAGGTCTAGCAACACCAATGTGGAGAGAAACTAAATGAATGATTCTTGTCAAATATGACTCTTCTTCAGAATTGAAGGGAGGTGGAAATATGATGGCTTTTGAGCTGTTGGAAACAGGGGAAGGGTGGACAAGTTAGTGAGGCAAAGGAGATCAGAGATCAAAGATGTAATGGAACAGAAGACAAGGGAAGCTCCAAAGCAGAGTTGTATTGGTTTTGAAAGGTTAACTCCGTGTCTCTCCCCACAGAGTCAAAAAGTTGTACAGCATGGAAACAAACCCTTCAGTCCAATTTGTCTCTGCTGACCAGATATCCTAAGTTAACCTAGTCCCATTTGCCAGCAATTGGACCTTGAAGCTGCATATGCTAAGTTTCCTGTTTTTAATTCAGGTCTCCAACATACAATTTTATTTATAGAAGATGAGATATGAGAAATATGTTCAATATCTCAATGCTTGTAAATTTAAATGAATTATATTTCCTAAGATAATGAGCTGGCTTGCAAATGTCAAATGTAAATGGGTTTTTAATTTTATGATTTACTTAGGAATTTAATTTTCCTTAGGCCTGATGTGACATGTTTGGCTGATGTATCAAATGGTGAAAACATTAACTCTGCAGTGAGTCATGTTTATGTTGATCATAACTACAGTCAAGGTATGTAATAAAATTTATTTCTGAAACTGAGAATCACACTAGCATACTGGTCACTGGATTTGCTGAATAGATTTTAAATATTCTGAAGCAGAACATATTTTTAGTGGGCATTGTAACACCACAAAACTAACTAGCAAACAAAATTTGTGCCATATTATTAAGCTATACCATTGTTACTTCCAGTCTGATTCTTATAAACTGAGATGATCACAGCTTTGACTCTGACTTTGGGTTAGCTGATTTCAGCAGGGGCAATAATTCCTGTAGTGACCTTGGGATCTGTTAGGGAAAAAAAACTGGCGAGGTTTCCAGCTTCTGGTGACTTCAGTGTTGTCCAGTCTAACACTAACATGGTAGTTGTAGACTCTGACCATTAGGTTGCATTTGGAATGTATTTGTCTCCCAACACCAATAGCAATTTGAACCTAATATACAAAATAGCAAATGATTAGCCTATTTTGAATTTTCTTCAGCATTCATCAAAATTATGGCTTATCTTCTACCACAACACCATCTTCTGAACCAACCTTTATGTACATTAGTACTTAAAAATATGTTGAACACAATATCAAAAGTACACTGAGCATCAATGTCAGAGCATTCACAGCTTTCTAGCACAGAGAATTCCAAAGATCCATAACTAGTTCTTCAGTATGCTTTCACGAAGGAGTTAAGTGAGGCTTGAAGATTCTCTTGCAAGAAGAGTGGTGATGACATCATCCACACATTGAAATTCCACAAGCAAAACTGGTGTCGTTTTCTTGGATTTCAACTAGTTGAAGTTAAAAAGTTTTTGGTCATCCCATAGCTAGTGTCCATACCATTGGGAAGTTTGTTCTTGACAAGATGAAGAATGATGGTGATAAAGACACATCCCTGCTTATCATCTGTGTTGACCTCAAAGGATTTTGTCATATTACTGTTGCTGACATTTTATCATGGTAGAGATTGAGGATGTTGATAACTTTCACTGGGCAGCCTGCCTTTGACTAGGTCTTCTGTCGTACTTCCCAATTGACTGAATCAAAAACCTTTGCCACATTATTGAAGGCTAAATAAAGTGGCTGGAGTTGTCCCTGGCATTTTTCTTGGAGCTCCCTCGCAATAAAAATCATAGCCATAGTTCTATGGTTTGGTTGGAAGCCACATTGGGTTTCAGGAAGGATTTGGTCAGAGACTAGGAGAAGGTTCAGACGTTGATCTTCCAGCGATGGAGAGTAGAGCAATTTCTCAGTAGTTCCCACAGTCCACTTTGTCTCCTTTCTTGAAAATTGTAGCATCTTTGAGATTTCATATTTTTCTCAGATTTTCAGGAAAGGGTTGATGGAGATTGCAGGTAAGCTATCTCCTGCAAATTCGAAAAGCTCTGTTGGATTCCTCTTTACTTCAGGAGTTTTCCCAGTCTTCATATATCTAATATTGGCTTAAACATCTGCCATACTAGGTGGGAGTCCAATATCATCTTTGAAGGGGAGTTGGGGGACTTCATCAAATGTGCCCTCATTGACAACTGCATCATGGTTTAGGAGTTCTATGAAGTGTCTCTTGAAAAGGTTCCTTTCTTACTCTGCACCCCAGTTTGAAGCCAGAGATGTTGGATCCATATGTTGCTTTGATGGCACTGAAGAAACACTGGATGCCATGCTTTTCAGTGAGGAGTCACAGATCCTTAGCTTTTTTTGTATACCATTGGTTCTGACTTCCCTAGTTCTTCTTTCTAACTCTGCCTTTGCTGTTTGCTGAGATCTCCTTTTTTACTAGCTGGCGATGCTGTTTTGCAGGTTTAAAGACCTTTCATTTTCCTTTCAATGAGGTCTTGGATGAGATAGTCATTCTTGTTGAACCAGTCTCTGCGTTTCTTGGTCTTGAAGCTGATGATTTCTTCACAGCATAAGGCTATTTCCGGCTCTTTCCAGATTTCCTCCACTCTAGATTGTGTTGAAGACATTGTAGTTCGCTAGTTTACTCCACTCGTGAAACTGTTCAATGTTGAGCTGTTTTTCTGAAATGTTTCTTCATCTTCAGGTACTTCTGATGGCATCTGATGGAGGTTGAGAAAAACGGATAAGCCAGTAGGTCCTGCACTGATCATTGCTTTGGTAATGAGGACATCCTTTTGATCTCAGCATCGAATATTGATGTCGTCAATCGTGTGCCAGTGCTTTGATCGTAGATTCTTTGAAGAAGTCTTGAACTTGTTTTTTTTTATGCAACGATGTGTTGGTATTGACCAGCTGGTGTTTGCACATTTGGAAAGCAGCAGAATCCTGCTGGAATTGTAGATGTCAAATCCTTCTCTTCCGATGGTTCCTTTCTACAATTGGCAGTCCTTTTCAACACTGTTTTGAAGTCTTCAAGGAGAATAATTTTATCTTCCTAGATATGTTGGTGAGTATGGCCTTCTTTAGATGCATCTATGGCATCAAGGGTTGAAACATACGCATACTCAACCATGGCCTGCTAATTCTTGGCAAGTTGTAGACAGATAGTTATTAAATGATTCTTGATGAAAATAGATGCATTTATGATGGTGAATCTAATTCCATTTGTTCTGGGTTGATTCTTGGGTTTTCCTGTCCAGAAGAAGGACTAACCACCATTGTTTCCTTGAGCTGCCCTTCACCTGCTCTTGGAGTCTTCTGCAGGACATTGATATCAGCATTGAAATGCCTGAATTTGTGAGATATCTTTTATTGTGGAATTACTGTTGCACATCAGACATGTGGTCCTCGACAGAAGGTAGATCCAGTTCCAGTGGCAGTTCCAATCCATGGAAGGGAGTTCCAAGTAGAGTATACTGGACACAAAGCATTGTTTGTCTCTCTCTCTCTCTCCTCAGATGTTGCCAGGTCAGTTTTGCTGGATCTGCAGTATTTTGCTTGTAGTTTAGGTGTGGCCTCACCAATGCTTTGAATGTAGTAGGACATCTTTACTCTTGCACTCCAGCCCCTTCAACATACTATGTGCCTGCATAAATTCCTTATAGCAACTTTTTGTGATCCAGATCCCTGTGAATGTGCACCTTTTCTTAACAATTTCTTGCAATAATCTTTTGGAACCTTTTCAAAATCCAAAACCAGCATACCTGCTGGTTATCCCAGATTCACGTTGCAAGATTTGTTTTCAAAGATCTCTTCAGAGATTTGTAAAACTTTAGTTTTCTTGGAAAAATCCACATCACCACTGCTTAATAATATGATTTTCTAAGTGCAGTACTACCTGAAAATGCTTTCTAGTATTTTCCCTATTCTAACATTAGTCTAATTATTACCATTTTACTCTTCCTTCTTTCTTAAGTAGTGTGATTACATTTGCTTCCTTGGAAACCGTGGCAGACTCAAGGGACGTTTTGGAAGATCAAAGCCAACCTATTTACTGCAGCAGCAGCAGCGTATTTTTTTTAATCCCTAGAATGCAAGGTTGTCAGTCCAGGAGATTTGTCTTTTCCTTGTCCCACGAATTACACTAATTTTTGTACTCAAGATGATTTGTTTAAATGCCTCAATATTGTTAGGTCCTTGAATCTGCACCATTTCTGGATTTTATTATGTCTTCCATTGTGATAGATAGTGACTATTTGTTTAATGTCCCTATTATTTTCTTACTCACATCATAATTTCACCTGTCCCTATCTGTATATCTCATTATAATTTCTGATTTCTTGCAATTTAAATAGTTATAAAAGCTTTTGCAATCTATTTTTGCAGGTGTTAATAGTCTATTACAATTCTAGTAGCCTAATTCAAATAGTCTGTTCTAATAGTATATTCTTTATTCCTTTATCAACTTTTTGATCCTGCCTTGCTGAATTCTAAAATTTTCCCAAAATCTCCAACTCTACAGTTCTTTTTTGTATCATTAGAAGATGTCACAGTTTCAAGATTGTCAGCAAGAAAGTTAGTAGTGAGATGAGGAGAAACTTCTTGGAGATTTGTTAGAATTTGGAATGTGCTGCTTGGGAGAGTGGTGGTGGCAGATTTCATATGAGGGATTTCAAAAGAGAGCTGGATATATATTTGAAAGTGATGAATTTAGAGGGCTTTGGAGATAGGGCTCGAGAGTGAGACTAGCTGAGTAGCTCTTTTGGGAGGCAGTAGAGATATGGTAGGTTGAATGGCCTCCTTCTGTACTGTAAGACCTGTGATCTATGATATTTTAAACAGTGAGTGGTAGGTGCTAGTGTCTTTATTTCGGGTGTTGGTTTGGTTGGGTTGATAAAGCTTGGGATAGTAATGGCTCTTTCAGTCACCAAGAGTTTGCTGGAAGTGGATGTGGCGACTTTGGAAGTTTTGCAAAAGGTGAATAAGACCAAGTTGTAGGAATTAGCAGACAAGGTGGGATTGGAGCTGCCTGCTTCTGTGAGGAAAGGAGAGATAATTACTGCAGTAGCTCAGCATTTAAACTTGCTGGAGAAACCATCAGGATCTATAGAGATGGCAAGAATTCAATTGCAAATGAAGCAGCTTGAGTTAAAGGCGAGAGATAAGAAAAGGACAGCAGAAATGAAACAGTTTGAGTTATGATTAAAAGCAAAAGAGAAATAAAAAGAATGAAGGGCTTTAGCATAGAGAAAGAAAAAGGGTTTGAACTTCAGAAACTGACACTTAAAAAGGAAAGTCAGCTTAAAAGCATGGAATTGAAGGCCGAAGGCAGGTCTAGTGAGGAAGAGAGTAGGAATGAGCAAACCCATGGTGGGTGAAAGCCTGATGAGATACTATTTAAGTATATTCAAGCATTGCCTAAATTTGATGAGAAGGATGTGGAAGCCCTTTTCATCTCATTTGAAACGGTGGCTCAACAAATGCAGTGGCCAGTGGCAATGTGGGTTTTGTTGATCCAAACGAAACCTGTATGTAGGGCTAGTGAGGTCTTCGTATCACTATTAGAGGAGGTATCTGGGGAGTATGAGGAGGTGAAAAAAGCCACTTAACGTGCATGTGAACTTGTACCAGAAGCCTGTGGACAATGTTTCAGGAATCTCAGGAGGGACTCTGGTCAAACTTATATTGAGATCGAAAGGATCAGAATAATTTCAATAGATGGATAAGAGTTTAAAAATAGAGCAAACCTACCAAGCCCTTAGAGAGGTAATTATTTTGGAGGAATTCAAAAATTCACTGCCTGAAGCAACGCAAACTCATGTGGCAGAGTAGAGAGTTAAAACGGCAAGGTTAGCAGCTGAAGTGACTGATGATTGTGAGCTGGTCCATAAAATACGGTTTGGCTTCCAGCATCAATTTCAGTCCATGAGAAATAGAAATCGGGGCAAAGAGAAATCCTCACGTGGAAAGGGAAAGGTAGACCTCGGTGAAGATCATAAGGATAACTTACCACAGGGAGACAAAGAAGTTAAAAAGCTTCGGTGTTTTCATTGTAATAAAGTGGGCCACACAAAATAATTATGTTGGTGGGCTAGGAGAAAGCCAGATGTAGCAAAACTAGCCAGACAAGCCTGAGAGTTTTGTTGGACTAGTAACAAAAAGCACAAGGGAAGTTAGACAACTGCCTCAGAGGGTACAAGATGATCAGAGGTTGGTTAAGGAGGAAGTGCCAGATCTGCTTAAAAAATATACATGCAAGAGTAAAGTTTATTCACATAGGCCAGGAGCAGCAGGTAAAGTGGTTACAATATTAAGGGACACAGTATCCTCTCAGTCTTTAATGCTGAAGGATGAGGAGATGTACTCCTGAAGGACTATTGCCAGAAAAGGTACTGGTAACAGGAATTCCTGGTGAGACAAAAAGTGCTCAGTTATGTAAAGTGAGGCGAGAGAATCGAGAGAAGAATGGAGAATTTGTGGTAGAAGTACTGGACAAACTCTCAGCTCCAGGAATACAATTTGTCCTTGCAAATGATATAGCTGATTCACTGGTAGGCACGCTGCCTACTCTAGTTGAAAAGCCAGTGGAGACTCAAGCAACTGAAGAAATGTAGGAGTCTTATTTGGAAATTTTCCCAGATTGTGTCTTAATGAGGTCACAGAGTCACAAGCTGAAGTAGATGAGATCAGAAGGTACAGGTAAGGAAGCTGACATAACTTTATCAGGGACTTTGTTGATCAGATAAGTGGTACAGAGCAGGAGCAAATAGGTAAACATGCAAGTATATTTACCTCTGCTAAACTTACCGAGTTACAGCAGAAAGATGAGAATTTAAAACAGTTATATCAAAAGGCATATATAGATAAGGAGAGTGAATGCATCTTTGTGTTATTACTAAACATATTATGTCTTAAAGGGGAAATGGAGATTATCATACATTCAAGCAGATGAGAAATGGGCAGCAGGAGAGAAAGCTTAGCAGCCTGTTTCCACACAGCCCACAGTTGAACTCCCTCAAATGTCAGATTTCAGAACTGACCATTCCCCTTTCATTATGCAGGTTACTTCTAAAACATGACCAGTTTGGCCTGAAGTCTTATCTGTTCACATATAAACAAAAGGCCTCTGAAAATCCTCGTTTCATTTCTGCACCAAACTAGCCACCTCGGAGCCAGGACTTCATTTACGACCCCTCTGGAAAAAAAACCAAGGACACAGTATCCTTGAGAAAAGGAGCAACTTTGTGACATCTGCAATGTATTGCTATTGTAACTTGAGATTTGAACATCCAGATGGAGCAAAAAACATTGAGCAGGAATTCAATATTCGACTGCCATCAGGTCATTACAATTGTGAAGGGAAATTAAAGCTACAGTACTTGCATGGAATTACATCTGTGATTTATATCTGTTTGAGGAGATCCTTTGTCTTTCTAATCCTTCTACCCATGAGGACTCTTTCTCCAAAGACGCACTTACCTCAAGATCAGGTCCATTCAACTACTTCATCTGTCCTGCTGGGTGCTCTTTCTTACTGCCAACATGTGCTGTTGGAGCTGCCTTCCTTCACTGTCAGTCTGGCAGTCCCATTGCACTCTTAAAGGGTGCACCATAATTTTCTATTTTGTACTTTGCCATGTATATCAGCTAGGACCATGGGAACAGGAGTAGGCCATTTGCACTGTCAGGTCTTGCTGTACTATTAACTAACATAATGACCGATGTGGTTGTGGTCTCAGTTCCACATAACTTTCTGTACCCCATAATCCTTTATTCTCTTGTCCATCATAAAAATGTCAAACTCCACATTGAATAAATTTAAAGACCCAGAAATTACTACCTCTTGGGAAGAACATACCAAGCACTGACAACTCAAAAGAAAAATTCTTCTCACCACAGTTTACAAGTAAGAGCTCTAAAGACATTATCGCCTGGTTTCAATCTTCCGCCTGAGGAGGCAGCATTATCCTGTATTCAACTTCTCCAGTACCCTCAAGATCTTACACTTAAATAAGATTATCTAGAATTCTTCTGAATGTCCAATGGATATTGTCTAAACTGTTCAAACTTAAGAGGACAATTAGGAGGGCGAAACGGGATATGAGAAAACCTTATCTGTCAAGATTAAGGATAATCCAAAGAGATTCTACAAATACATTAAGAGCAAAAGGGCAACTAGGGAGAGAATCAGGCATCTTAAAGATCAAGGTTGTCTGTGTGGAACCACAGAAGATGGGAGAGGTACTAAGTTAATATGTTGCATCAGTTTTTACTGTGGAAAAAGAAATGGAGGTCAGAGAATCTGGGAAATAAATATTGATGTGTTGAAAGCAGTCAGCATTACAGATTAGGAATTACTGGAGATCTTAAATGTGAAGCTGGATGAATCTGATCAAGTGTATTCCCAGACATTAAGGGAATGTTGAACATAGAACAATACAGCACAGTACAAGCCCTTCAGCCCTCGATGTTGTGCCAACCTTTTATCCTACCCTAAGATCAAACTAACCTGCATACCCTACATTTTGCTATCATCCATGTGCCTGTCCAAGAGTAGCTTAAATGTCCCTAATATATCTGAGTCTTCTGTCACTGTTGCCAGTGCATTCCACACACCCCCCCCCCCCCCCCCATCTCTATGTAAAGAATCTCCCACTGACATCTCCCCTAACCATCCTCCAATCACCTTAAAACTACGCCCCCTTATGACAGTCATTTCTGCCCTGGGAGAAAGCCTCTGATTGTTCGCTCTATGTATGTCACTCATCATCTTGTACACCTCTCATCCTTCTTTGCTCCAATGAGAAAAGCCCTAGCTCCCTCAACCTTTCTGCATAAGACATGCTCTCCAGACCTGGCAGCATCCTGGTAAATCTCCTCTGCACACTCCCTAAAGCTTCTAAATCCTTCCTATAATGAGGCAACCAGAACTGAATGCAATACTCCAAGTGTGATTTAACCAGGGCTTCATAGAGCTGCAGCATAACCTTGCGGCTCTTAAACTCAATCCTCCTGCTAATGAAAGCCAACACACCATATGCCTTCTTAACCCAATCAACTTGAGTGGCAACTTTGAAGGATCAATGGACGTGGATCCCAAAATCCCTCTGTTCCTCCACACTGCCAAGAATCCTGCTTTTAACCCTGTAATCGTCTTTTAAGTTTGACCTTTCAAAATAAATCACTTCTCATTTTTCCAGGTTGTGCTCCATCTGCGACTTCTCAGCCCAGCTCTGCATCCTGTCAGTGTCCCGTAGCAACTTACAGTAGCCCTCCACTGTATCCACAACTCCACCAACCTTCGTATCATCAGCAGACTTACTAATCCATCCTTCTGATTCCTCAGCCAAGGCATTATAAAAATCACAAAGAGCAGAGGTCCCAGAACAGATCCCTGCAGAATAGCACAGAACAGATCCCTGCAGAATAGCACAGTGGTTAGCACTGCTGCCTCACAGCGCCAGAGACCTGGGTTCAATTCCCACCTCAGGCGACTGTCTGTGTGGAGTTTGCACATTCTCCCCGTGTCTGCGTGGGTTTCCTCCGGGGGCTCCGGTTTCCTCCCACAGTCCAAAGATGTGCAGGTCAGGTGAATTGGCCAATCTAAATTGCCCGTAGTGTTAGGTAATGGGTAAATGTAGGGGTATGGGTAGGTTGCGCTTCGGCGGGGCGGTGTGGACTTGTTGGGCCGAAGGGCCTGTTTCCACACTGTAAGTAATCTAATCTAATCTAAATCTATGACCATATACTAGCCTGAGCACTGGTCACCGAGCTCTAGGCTGAATACTTCCCATTTACTACACTCTGTCTTCTATGGGCCAGCCAATTATGAATCCAGAAGTCAAATTTCCCTGTAACCCATGCCTCCTTACTTTCTGAATGATTCTACCATGGGGAACCTTATCAAATGCCTTGCTAAAATCCATACACTCAACATCCAATGCTCTACGTTCATCAATGTGTTTTGTCACATCCTGAAAGAATTCACTGAGGCAGGACCTGCCCCTCACAAAGCCATGCTAACTATCTCTAATCAAACTATGCTTTTACAAATATAATAAATCCTTTCTGTCAGAATCCTCTCCAATTATTTGCCCACCACCGATGTAATACTGACTGATCTGTAGTTCCCAGGATTATCCCTATTCCTTATCTTGAATAAGGGAATAATATTTGCTACACTCCGATCATCTGGTACAACTCCAGTGGACATGAGGACGCAAAGATCATTGCCAAAGACGCAGCAGTCTCTTCCCTTGCTTCCCATAGCAACCTTGGGTATATCCCATCTTGCCCAGGGTCTTATTCTTTCTCATGTTTTTCAACATTTCCTGCATATCCTCCTTCTTAACACCAACCTGTTTGAGCATAAAAGCCTGTTTCATGCTGTCTTCACAAATGACATGGTTCCTCTCACTAGTGGATACTGAAGCAAACTACAGTGGAAACTCGATTATCCGAACGTGATGGGCAGACACTATTTTGTTTGGATAATCGAGTATTCGGAAAATTGATTAAATGCCTTACCTCTGGGGCTTGGAGTTTTAAAGTCTGCTCCCTATTCAGGAGAATGCAGCAGTGTACAGTGCGCGAAACCCAGCCCCAACACCACCCCCCTGTCCAACACCGCCCCCGCCCCCAGAACAAAGTGAGTGAGCCCCTGACCCCCCAACTGGGTTCAACACCGCCTCCGCCCACTAGCACAAAGCGCATGAGCCCTTCCCCCAACACTGACCCCCACCCAACCGTGCCCCCCCAACCCAGTCCAACACCGCTCCCGCTCTCCAGTACGAAGCGCGCGAGCCCCCACGCCCCCAACCCAGTCCAACCCCTCCCTCCAACACAAAGTGCGCAAGCCCTGGCTCCCAACACAGCCCCCCCACCCCACCCCGGCCCCTATCTGGGGCATCCGGGCTGTAAACCAACAACAAGACTGCTGCTGCTGCGTTTTTGTATGTGGGGGGTGGGGGGGGGGGGGGGGGGGGGTGTTAGGGTACATCCTTCCATAAAACTCCAGAGAAAGTGTGAGGAGAGAGAGAGGGCGCGAGGTCAGTCATTGAAGACGATATCCATTTAATCACTGTTTTTAAAAAAAAGACGCGATCACTGCTGGAAACACGTCTTTGATGTAATCTTGCTATCGGGACCTCGCGATCTCTTTCGGGTAATCCGATTTTCAGATAATTGGTATTCGGATAATCGAGGTTCCCCTGTATTCACTAAGGACTTCCCCTCCTTCCTCCGACTCCAGACGCAGCTTCCCTCCATTATCCCTGATCAGCTCTATCCTCACTCTGGTCATTCTCTTGTTCCTCACGTGTGTAGAATGCCTTGGGGTTTTCCTTAATCCTACCCGCCAAGGCTTTTTCATGCCCCCTTCTCGCTCCCCCAAGTCCATTCTTCAGTTTCTTCCTGGCTACATTGTAACCCTCTAGAGCCCTGTCTGATTCTTGCTTTCTCAACCTTAAATAAGCTTCCTTCTTCCTCTTGACTAGATGTTCCACATCTCTCAGGCGAAAGTGAAGACTGCAGATGCTGGACATTAGAGTCTAGATTAGAGTGGTGCTGGAAATGCACAGCAGGTCAGGCAGCATCCAAGGAGCAGGAAAATCAACAATTCGGCAGGAGCCCTTCATTAGGAATGAGGCTGCAAGCCTCGAGGGTGGAGAGGTAACTAGGAGGGGATGGGGCTGAGAAGAAGGTAGCTGGGAGTGCAATACATGGATGGAGGAAGGGGTAAAGGTGATAGGTTGGAGAGGAAGGTGGAGCGGATAGGTGGGAAGAAAGATAGACAGATGGGACTGATCATGAGGATGGTGCTGAGCTGGAAGTTTGGAACTGGGGTAAGGTGGGGGCAGGGGAAATGAGGAAACTGGTGAAGTCCACATTGATGCCCCCGGGTTGAAGGTTTCCGAGGCAGAAGATGAGGTGTTCTTCCTCCAGGCGTCGGGTGGTGAGGGAGTAGCAGTGGAGGAGGCCCAGGACCTGCATGTCCTCTGCAGGGTGGGGGGTGGGGTGTTGAAATGTTCAGCCACAGGACATTGGGATTGATTGGTGCGGGTGTCACATAGTGCATTTTCATGAGAACATCTGTTCCCAATTTATGGTCCACAGTTCCTGCCTAATAGCATTGTAATTCCCCCTCCTCCAATTAAATACTTTCCATTACCGTCTGCTCCTATCCCTCTCCATGACTATAATAAAGGTCAGGGAGTTGTGATCATTATCACAGAAACGCTTTCCCACCAAGAGATATGACACCTGACCTGGTTCGTTACCAAGCACCAAATCTAATATAGCCTCCTCTATAGTCGGCTTATCTATTAAGTTAGGAATCCTTCCTATGCACACCTGACAAAATCTTCTCCATCCAAACTATTTGCACTAAGGAGGTTCTAATCAATATTATGGAAGTTGAAGTCACCATGACAACAGCCCTGTTACTTCTGCACCTTTCCAAACTCTGTCTCCCAGTCTGCTCCTCCTTGTCTCTGTTGCTTTTGGTGGTCTATAGAAAACTCTCAATAAAGTGACTGCTGTTTTCCTATTTCTGACTTCCACCCATAATGACTCAGTCACCAAACCCTCCTTGACAATCTCCCTTTCTGCAGCTGTTATATGATCCCTGATTATCAATGCTGCTCCCTCATCTCTTTTACCTCCCTCCCTATTCCTTTTAAAACATCTAAACCTGAACATCCAACAACCATTCCTGACTCTGTGCTATCCAAGTTTCTGTAAAGGCTCCAACATCATAGTTCCAAGGACTGATCCATGCTGTAAGTTCATTACCCTTATTCCTGACACATCTTGCATTAAAATAGACACACTTCAATCCTTTGCTTTGACTTATCGTGTGTATCATTCCTCACAGGTTCTCTGCTCACTGTATCTGCTTGTCCACCAGCTCCCCCATCCTCTGCCACCTTCCCCCCCCCCCCCCCAAACTCGGTTAAACCCTCCTGAAGAGCTCTTGCAAACCTCCCTCCCAGGATATTGGTGCCCTCCAGTTCAGGTGCAAACCATCTTCCTTGTACAGGTTCCATCTTCCCCAGAAGGTATCCCAATGATCCACATTTCAGAAGTCCTCCCTCCTAAACCAACTCTGCAACCACTTGTTCAGTTGTACTCACTCTCTGTTCCTCGCCTGTCTACCCTGTGGCACAGAGCAGTCATAAGATTATTACTCTGCTCTTCCTGCCTTTTAGCTTCCAACCTAATACCCTATGTTCACTTTTCAGGTCCTCATCCCCTTTTGTAGTTATGTCATTGGTACTGACATGTACCACAACTACTGGCTTCTCCTTACAAATCCTGTAGACTCGGTCCGAGACATCCATGACCCTGGCATCCAGGAGGCAACATACCATCCACAAGTCTTGTTTGCGACCACAGAATCTCCTGTCTATTCCTCTAACCATTGAATCTCCAATCGCTATTCTTCCCCTCTCACCTCTGAGCCACAGAGCCAGGCTCAGTGCTAGAGACCTGACCCTGGTAGGACCCTGCCAAAAAAGTATCCAAAATGACATATTTGTTACTGGTCCTTACACTGTCTGTCTATTCCCTTTCCCTCTCCTGATGGTCACCTTGCTACCTGTATCCTGTAATGTAGATGTGACTATCTCCTTATATAACTCTCCTTTATCACTGCCTCAACTTCCCAAATGATCCAAAATTCATCTAGCTCCAGTTCTCTAATGCGGTATGTGAGGTACCCTTCTCGAAGGTGAAGTCAGCAGGGATCTTAGTGGTGATCCTTGCCTCCCACATCCTGCAAGAGGAGCATGCAACTGCCCTAGCCTCCATCCCCTCTGCTCTAAATTGCCAAAAGACATTTTTTTAAAAAAGCCTTACCTTACCAAGCCTTGTTGAGGGAACTTAGGGAAGAAATTGTGGGGTCCCTAGCAGATATATTTGTATTGTCTACTGCATGGGATGAGGTGCCAGAGGACTGGAGAGTGGCTAATGTACTTTTATTTAAGAAAGGTTGTAAGGAAAAGCCCAGGAGCTATAGAATGTAACATCAGCGGTGGGTAAGATATTGGAAAAGATTCTGAGAGGTAGGATTTACATGTATTTGGAGAGACTGATTAGGGAAATGATTAAGTGTTTTGAGGATGTTTTGGGCATGGTGATTCAGTGGTTAGCACTGCTGCCTCACAGCACCAGGGTCCCAGGTTCAATTCCAGCCTTGGGCGACTGTCTGTGTGGAGTTTGCACATTCTCCCTGTGTCTGTGTGAGTTTCCTCTGGGTACTCCGGTTTCCTCCCACATTCCAAAGATGTGCAGGTTAGGTGAATTGGCCATGCTAAATTGTCCATAGTTGTTAGGTGCATTAGTTAGAGTGGGGTGAGTTACTCTTCGGAGGTCGGTGTGGACTTGTTGAGCCAAAGAGCCTGTTTCCACACTGTAGGGAATCTAAAGTCTATAGGGAGTCTAACCAAAAGGATTGATGAGGGCAGAGCAGTAAACATTGTCAATGTGGACTTTAGAAAAGCCTTTGGCATAGTTGAGTAATTCGTAAAGTTAGATCACATGGGATTCAAGGGGAGCTTGCCAATTGGATACAAAATTAGCTTGATGGTAAGAGACAGAGGGTGGTTGTAGACAGTTGTTTTGCAGACTGGAGGCCTGTGAACAGTGGTCTTCTGAAGGGGTCAGTGATGGGTTTACTTTTGTTTGTCACTTATATAAATAATTTGGATTAGAATTTAGGAGGCATGGTTTGTAAGTTTTTGGATGATGCCAAAATTGGTGGTTTAGTCACAGTGAAGAAGGTTATCTAAGATTACAAATGGATCTTGATCAATGGGCTGAGGACTGGCAAATGGAGTTTAATTTGGATAAATGTGAAGTGTTGCATTTTGGTAAAACAAACAAGAGCAGGACTTGTAAACTTAATGGTCGTGTTGTAGGTAGTGTTGTTGAACAGAAAGACCTAGGAGTTCATTTACATAGTTCTTTGAAAGTTGCATCACAAGTACACAGGGTGGTTAAGACGCCGTTTAGTACACTTGCCTCATTGCTCAGACCTTTGAGTATTGGTGTTGGGATGTCAAATTGAGGTTGTACATGATGATATGAGGCCCTTTGGACTATTGTGTACAGTTCTGGTCGTCCCACTATAGGAAAGATATTATTAAATTTGAGAGGGTTGATTATCCACCCAGGATGTTGCTGGGACTGGAAGTTATAAGGATCGGCTGGATAGACTGGGACCTTTTTCACTGGAGCATAGAAGGTTGAGGGGTGAACTTAACAGTGGTTTATAAAATCAGGGCGATATAGATAAGGTGAATAGCAAAGGTCTGCATGGAGTTCAAGACGAGGAGGCACACTTTTAAAATGAGAGGAGAAAGATTTAAAAGGATCTCAGGGACAATATTTTCACACAGAGTGTGGTTGGTATGTGGAATGAACTGCCAGAGGAAGTGATAGATACAGGTACAGTTACAGCATTTAAAAGACATTTGGATAGGTACATGAACATGAAAGGTTTAGAGGAATATGGGCCGAAACACAGGCAAGTGGGACTCGTTTAGTTTAGGAAATGTGGTTGGCAGAGATGAGGTTGACTGAAGTGTCTCTTTCCATTCTGTTTGACTCTATTTCTTCATAACATAAACCCTTCATCCTAGTAATGAGGTTCAAACATTGGTTCTTGGCATCATCCAAAAATATCTTATCCCAAATTCAGTAATGTCTTTAGTTTTCAGCATTTCAAAACCTAGTTTTTAATTGCAGAATAAGCATATTTAATCTAGAAAGCTCAGTTTTTAGTTCTAATTGCAAATTTACCATTAATTAGAGATTTCTGTTCATGAGGCTAGAATGTAGCCGATGTGCTATAATATGTATTTAATCAACATTCCATAGGAAATGAACCTTTTGCATTAATCTATGCTATCAATGTTTATGGAAATGAGTGCAAAATATGCATAGTACATTCACTACTGATTTTTCTATTTACACTATTGAATCAACTAAAATATTTTGCGAAAAGAGAAGTTGCAGAAAAGGATCATATTGAGATTTGTAATAAGGATCAAACTACTGTTATGATGAGAACACTCAACGTTTTCAGCTTCTTGTTCTTTCTCAGCTCCACCCTTTTATATTTCATCTGGCTGGCGCTATGGAAACCCACAACTTGTAAATTGGTGGGTGACAGCTGCCAGTGTGATGCATGCAGTGCTCTGTGATTGTATGAATGATAAGGCGTATTCAGGAAACGGAGGGTGGATGAATTGTGACTTCGAGCAGTATCTAACAGTTCACAATCTGCCATTTTTGATTTCTCAGTTCTTGTGAACACACCTTGCATCAAACATGCATTTATCTATAATAATGCTATTGAAAGGAATCACCATGGAACTTCCAGATGAATTGTTTTATTGATGCATAATGAGTAGAATACAGTGTTTATTTCTGTTAGACAAATTTAGAAAAGGTTTTAGAATTAAAAAGTATTGCTGGTGCACTTTGACAAAAAGGCTGGAGAATTTTGAAGGCCTGTTAGTGCATAGTTTCTGTCAGTAATCATGGTGGACATGGGAGACAGTCAATGGAGGGAGGAGATGGATCTTAATAACCACTAAGTGTTTTCAGGGAGCCTTTCTCCTCCATCTCAGGCAATAGCAGTTTATTGGGTAAGATCAGTATCAATTACCCCTAAATTCCTTACTCTGCATTTTCAGATAATATGAAATGACATCCTTATTGATGAATTTAGGATGGCCTGGTGGCTCAGTCATTAGTACAGCTGCCTCAAAGCACCAGAGATCCAGTTTCAGTTTTACCCTTGGACTGTCTATGTGGAGTTTGTACATTCTCCTCATGTCTGCATGGGTTTCCTTTGGGTGCTCCAGTTTCCTCCCACAGTCCAAAGATGTGCAGGTTTGGTGGAATGGTCTTGCTAAATTGCCCATAGTGTCTAGGAGATGTGGGCTAGGTGGATTAACCCCCCATGGGAAATGCAGGGTTACAGGGATAGGGTAGGGGAGTGGATCTGGGTGGGATGCTCTTCAGAGAGGCGGTGTGGACTCGATGGGCGGAATGCCCTGCTTCCACGCTGTAATGATTCTGTGATTCTATTTGATGATTCAGTACTGTATAATCAAGGTTTGACACACAGTAAAGTCTGAGCAGATGAATCAAAGCTCAGGACCGTTACGCTCTACATTAAAAAGCAAATAATATTTAATTACTACAAATGGTCATGCTCCAGGAACTAACATCAGTCTGTAGTACACGTTCACATGCAGACCCTCTGTCAGCTCATTCTTCGGCATGGATTTATTAGTAGAATGATCCTAAACCTTTTGTTCAAATACCTCTGTACCTTAAGTACTTAAAACACCTTTACTCATATGCTATTTACATAGCAAAGCGGATAGACACCATGTAACTCCTGTGATTTGAACTGATCATTTGAAAGAAAAACACAGACCTATCAACTCACCTTTTCAGATCAATGTCTTAATATTCCTGAAGCTGTCTGTTTTTCCACTTTTAGACCCGTATTTCAATGTTCATGCCTGACAAGAGTGAAGAAAACATTGACTTTTTATACTACTGGCTTTCTGGAATTTTCTACTGTACACCTATGTCTGGAATTATACAAAGGAGTTTACGTTTCATTTCTGTCACAGTGACCTTGTTGAAGCTTTGAAAACCTTTGGTGTCAATTAAACTTTTGGCTTAAAAAGCCCAATTTAGTCATCAAGTCACATTGTTAATCATTTCTAACCAGGATATGTCATAATCTGGAAGGAAAAGTCCAATTCATTGTCACAATTAAGGAACATTCTAGGTTGCAATTGGTCTCAGAATCCTTCAGCAGTCATTTCCTATCTTAGAAGGACATGGCCAGCAATGTTTGAGAACAACACTACCTACAGGTTATTCTCCCAAGCTATATACTAACCTGAATTGGAATTCTGTTATGGCATCCATCAATGACATGGTCGAAATCCTGAAGCTTACTTCCTAACAACATTGTGGGATTGTGATTCAGAAGAAATCACGCCACTAACTCAGGGTCACATTAGATTTGAAGATATCAATTGTACTTCCTTTATTCAAAAGGAGGGAGACTGCATACAGAAAACTATTAGCCTCTTAGTTGTTATAGTCATGTCATAGGCAAAATATTAGAAGCTTTTGTTAGAAAAATTATTCAAGATGTTACGGCAAGGCTATTGGATAAGGTAATCAGAATCAACAAGGTTTTATGAAAGGGAAATAATTTTGACTAATCTATGGAGTTCTTCAAGAAGGTTAACGTGTGTTGGGGAAAAAGGAAAGCTGATGGATATACTGTACTCAGATCTCAACAAGATATTTGATAAAGTGCCATATCAAAGGTTATTGTGGAAAATAAAAGTTCATTGATGAATAGAAGAGCATGGATAGAAGATTGGCTAACACGAAGCAGAATAGACACAAATGGGTCCTTCTCAGTTAGGCAAGATGTACCACATGGTGTGCCACAGCGATCAGTGCTGGGACCGAAGCAGCTTACAACTTGTATGAATAACCTGGATAAAAAGAAAGAAGAATGGTTACAAAATTTGCTGAAGACAAAAATTTAGGTAGGAAAGTAAGTTGTAAAGAGGACATAATGATGCTACTGAGGGATATAAGTAAGTTAGGTAAGTGGGCAAAGACATGGCAAATGAAGTATATTTGAAACTGTCAATTTTGACAGGAAGGAAGAATAAAAGGCATATTACTTAAATAGAGTGAGATTGCAGAACTCTAAGACGCAGAGGAATTGGGAGTTAATATGCAGGTACAGCACGATAATAGAATATAGGAGCATCAGTATTCCATTCAGCCCCTTTAGCCTGTTCTGCTATTTAATGAGATCATGGCTGATCTGTGGCTTAACCCTATACCTGTCTTTGGCCTATATCCCTTAATACCTTTGCTTAACAAAAGTTTAATTACCTCAGATTTAAAACAAACAACTGATCAAGCATCAATTGCTGTTTGTAGAAGACGGTTCCAAGCCTCTACTACCCTTTGTATGTAGAAGTGCTTCCTGAATAGTCTCCTAATTCACAAACGATGCCCTCTCGTTCTAGATCTATTCCTGTTAATATCTTGAAGACTGTGATTAGATCATACCTTAACCTCCTAAATTCTAGAGAAAATGAGCCTAATTTATCTAATCTCTCCTCATAACTTAACCCCTGAAGTCCAGGTATCACTCTTTTAAACTTACATTGTGCTCCCTCCAAGACCAATATATCCTTCCTAACATATGTTGCCCAGATCTGCTCACAATGCTTACTCCAAGTGAGTCTAACCAGGATTTTGCATACATATAGCATAACTTAGAGGACACCAGTCCTCTATATATAAAGGTCAGTATTCCATTACCTGCCTTGATTACTTTCTGCAACTGCATGATCTGTGCACCTAAATCGCCAAGTCTCTTTGGACATCCACTATATTTAGCCTCATGCCACCTTGAAAATACCCTGATCAATTCATTATTGGTCTAACATGGATAACCTCTCGCTTGCTTATATTGAACTCCATCTGCCACAGTTTTGCCCACTGGACCCAATCTATCAATATCCCTTTATAATTTATGCTGTCATGTTGTCATTGTTTATTGTGAGGGGAATTGAATGCAAAAGTAGGGAGGTTATGCTTCAGTTATTGTAGGATGCTGGTGAGACCACATCTTGAGTAGTCTGCACAGCATTGAACATCTTATTAAGGAAGGATATAATTATTGGAGACCATTCAGAGGAATGCATGGGTAGTCTTATGAAGAAAGATTGAACAGACTAGGCTCAGATCTGCTGGTGTTTAGAAGAGCAAGATTTGACTTGAATGAGAAATAGAAGTTCTTAAGATGTTGTGATGAGGTAGACATAGGACGATTTCTGTTATGAGAAAATATATTAGGGGTCACTGGTGATTTTTTTTTTCTGATGATTGAGTGTTTATGGAACTGTCTTCCTGAAAAGGTGGTGGAAGAAAAGACTTTGTATATTTGAAGGCAAAGTTGGGTGGATTGTTGTTAAGCCAAGGGGTGGAAGGTTGTCAGGAGTAGGTGGAAATGTGGTTTGAGATTGAAATCTGATCAGACCATGATCTTATTAAATGCAGAGCTGGCTTGAGGAACTGATTGATCTCCTTTTGTTCTTGTTCGTATGTAGTTATGATTGGTGATAAATGTTAGCTTAGCTTGTGATGCTCACATTTCATGAATGAAGAAAAAAATAAGTCAGTCACCATATTTAAATTAATTTGCATGAGTTAGTAAGACTACCTAACCTAGAGATTTCTCAGGATTCTTGAGGGTGGTGACTGGATTGTCAACTCCTACATTGGACCTTCAGCCTCAAAGCAGTGCAAGGATGGCAGTACCAAAACCATGAATATCATTATGGCCCTCAGTTTCTACTTCAGTATTTCCTTCCAGGCAAGTGCTGATGATATTCCTGATATATTGGAATTTTCTTTGCTATATGTTGCGGCACTATGGATCCGAAAGAGACCCCCATGTTCTAAAAGAGGGAACATCATAGACCTAACTAAAAAGGAGGAGGAAATGGGATGTGGCTTTGCTACAGTTATGTTCATGTTTCTGCAGTCCCCACAAGTTTATGAAGATTACTGCAACAATACATGCTTTCATTACCTGTGCAATTGGTATTGACCATGTACAGATCACCTTGGTGATGAATGCTTATTTTTCTGTCAGTAGCCACAGCTATTTCATCTTGTACTGTTATTTGAGCCACCATGATAAAATCAGAGGTTAGACTTATCAACCAGCTTGTTGACAACTGTGCACCTGGCTTACAACACCACTATGCTACCTGCCCAGATGTGAATGGCATGCATACAATGAGAGCTATCATTACATACCAGAAGTATCACTGAGCAAACTATTTACCTCAAACGATAGTTCTATCTGGACCACTTAAAGAAGAATGCCTCCAGTACTCCCTGGCCTTATCTCCAACTGTAGGGTTCTCTGCTCCATTTGCCAAGCTTGCTGTCATCAGGGTGCAGCTCTCATTACCAGACCATCAGAATGTCACCATAAGAAGAATAAGGGGGAAGAATTTGGAACCCTTTCACTCTGAATCTGCTAAAATACCGAATTGAGTTTTGGTCTACTGTCTTTAAGTATTAATAATTACACAAAAGATCTGTAAGAAATCTGCAGATTATTTTCTCAAATGTTTTCAAAGTAATAATTGAAATAAATAATATGCTTATACTGTTATTTTGAGAGGCTACCACAACTTAGTGTTGAGAGGCAGCACCTTTGCTTTATGTTAGCTCCAACTAAAAGTAAATGACATGGAATTTGAAATCTGGCCAATGTTTAAAGATAGTCACTTGATGAGCTCAAAAACTTGGCGTACACTAAATCATGAAATAACATTAATTGAAATTTTGTGCAAATGTTATGAAAACCACGGCAGAAAAAGTAATGATGTAAAGGCTGTAGACATGGGCAGAGACATCTTTTGTATGTCTAGATAACAGTTCTTTGGATGTTCATAAAACTCTTGCAGCACCAGATAATCTAAGATTCATGGAGCCATTCTGGATGAGATTATTCTCTGGGATAACTTTTAATTTTTAAAAAATTTGCATCCAATCAGTTTGTTCTGACCACTTGTGTAGGAAAGCATCTAATAAAATTGCCAATAACTTGACCATGCTTGTTGAATGTTGAAATATTCTGATATATTTTTACAACTGATTTGAATGATAATTATACATTAACTTAATGAAACATCCACTAGTATTGTTATTCTTCTCCTAAAGCAGTTGAAGATAATGCAACAGATATGCATTTGGAACTTCTTCAACTGGAGAAAGAGAAGTTACAGTTGGAAATACTAAATGCCAAATTATGGAACAAAGTGCTTGTTCTACAGAAAGATATTTTAGACATTCAAAAGCAGAATCTACAAACTTCAAGCACTGCATCAACAGTTCCATCCCCAAAAATAGCTTTACCACCTAACACAAGTGAAGTTCCTATTGTTTTGCCAAAGTTTACTGTAAGAGTTTGAATAATGGTTTTATTTATATTGTTTGTAATTTACATAAAGATTTGAAAATTTGTGTTTAAAAATTTAAGTTGAACATCGTAAAAATTATCAAGTTTGTGAACTATCTTTTGTTAGTTAAGTTGAAATTTATTATAGTACTTAGAATATCGAAAGCAGTAAATATTTTTAATTTCACAGGTAGATAAAAGAAAATATCACAATTCATTATTTTGGCTCAATAATGGATTTATAAACTGTGAATTGTATCAGATTATTTTCCTCTCTTTAATGGAGTCAATTAACTCCATTAAAAAGGGATAAAACCTCCACATTAAAAGGGATTTAGTACAGATGGCATACATTACTCACCATTGAATGATTATCAATTTACAGAGGGTACCAATTAAAAATGTGGTTGAGTATATTTTCTGACCAAAGGTAACTCCAAATTTTAATTAAGTCATCACCAAATGGAATGTGTGAGAGGAAAGGCAATGTGGAAATTGCAAGCTGCAGGGCAGTACAAAGTTGGAAGGAAAGGGAGGGATATTTTGAGTTGGGGAGCACAGAAAGGGAAAGAGGTATTTGGAAAAGTAGGATAGGTGCAATGCCTTTTAGCTGCAGGAATTTCTGAGACCTGAGAAATCCTGGCTGGTCAGCATCAGATTTACAATGGAGGTACAGAGGTAAATTCTGAGGTCCAGAGCCTCATTTAAGTAATTAATTGAGCAATTCGCCTTTTGGGAATGTGTTGTTCTCCCATTACATAGAAGGTGAATTTGAGTTTGGGGATTTTAAGGTTTAAACTTTCTGCCCAACATTTTTTTTGGAGGTTAAAATTCCTTGAAGCAGAAATGTCAAAAACAATCAGGACCAGCCTTATTTTTCATTTAATCTAACAGTGACCACTTGTAGTATAGAGCTTTAGAACATAGAAGAGTATATCACAGAATAGGCCCTTATGCCCACGATGTTGTGCTGAGACTTAATCCTAATGTAAAATATAGTAACTTAACCTACGGACCTCTCAACTCACTGCTATCCATGTGCATGTCCAGCAGTCGCTTAAATGTCCCCAATGACTTCGCTTTCACCACCTCAGCTGGCAATGCATTCCATACATTCACAACTCTCTGCATAAAGAACCTACCTCTGATGTCTCCTTTATACCTTCCTCCCTTCAAACTATGACTTCTTGCATCAGTCAACCCTGCCCTGGGGAAAAGTCTCTGGCTATTGACTCTATCTATTCCTCTCATTATTTTGTCCTCCTCTCTTCCTCCTTCTCTCCAGAGAGAAAAGTCCAAGCTTATTCAACCTATCTTCATAAGGCAAGCCCTCCAGTCCAGGCAGAGTCCTGGCAAACCTTCTTTGCACCCTCTCCAAAGCCTCTGTATCTTTCCAATAGTAGGGCGACCAGAACTGGACACAATATTCCAAGTGTGGTCTCACCAGGGACTTGTAGAGTTGCAGCAAAACCTCGCAGCTCTTAAACTCGATACCACTGTTAATGAAAGCCAAAACATCATATGCTTTCTTAACAACCCCATCCACTTGAGTGGCGACTTTGAGGGATCTATGTACTTGCACACCCAGATCCCTCTGTTCCTCCACACTGCCAAGAATCCTGTCTTTAATCCTATGTTCAGCATTCGGTTTCAACCTTCCAAAATGCATCACTTCGCATTTATCCAGGTTGAACTCCACCTGCCATTTCTAGGCCCAGCTCTGCATCTTGTCTATGTCGCGCTGCAGCCTGCAGTAGCCCTCTATACTATCGACGACACCTCCAACCTTTGTGTCATCTGCAAATTTACTAACCCACCCCTCAACTTCCTCATCCAAGTCATTTATAAAATCTACAAAGAGCAGAGGCCCAAGAACAGAGCCCTGCGGGACTCCACTCAACACTGACCTCCAGGCAGAATACTTTCCATCTACAACCACTCTCTGCCTTCTGTCAGCCAGCCAATTGTGAATCCAGATAACCAAATCTCCCTGTATCCCATACTTCCTGACTTTATGAATGAGCCTACCATGGGGAACCCTATCAAATGCCTTGCTGAAATCCATATACACCGCATCCACTGCTTGACCGTCGTCGACCTGACTTGACACCTCCTCAAAGAACTCAATAAGATTTGTGAGGTATGACCTGTCCCTCACAAAGTCATGCTGACAGCCTTTAATCACACTATGCTTTGTCAAATAATCATAAATCCTATCCCTCAGAAGTCTTTCCACAACTTTGCTGACCACAGATGTGAGACTGACTGGTCAGTAATTGCCAGGGATTTGCCTATTACCCTTCTTGAAAAGTGGAACAACATTCGCCTCTTTCCAATCCTCTGGTACGACTCCCATGGAGGGTGAGGAGGCAAATATTCCTTGCCAGCGGCTTGGCAACCTTCTTTCTCGCTTCCTGGAGCAGCTTAGGATAAATCTGGTCTGGCCCTGGGGACTTATTAATCTTAATGTTTTCCAAAATTTCTATCATATCATATTCATCAGTCTTGATCTTGTCAAGACTGTATCCCAGCTCCTCTAAGTTTTCATTTACAACAAGTTCCCTTTCCTTGGTGAAAACTGAAGCAAAAAATTCATTTAGGGCTTCCCCTATCTGCTCAGACTCCACGCACAAGTTCCTTCCACTATCCTTGATCAGCCCTACCTTCTTCCTGATCATTCTCTTATTCCTCACGTATGAGTAAAACGCCTTTGGGTTCTCCCTAATCCTTCTTGCCAAGCCTTTTTTATGCCCCCTCCTGGCTCTCCTCAGTCCATTTCTGAGCTTCTTTCTAGCAAGCCTGTAATCCTCTAAAGTTGTGCTAGATCCTTGCTTCCTCCACCTAACGTAAGCTGCCTTCTTCCTTTTGATGAGAAGCTCCTCTGTTCTCGTCATCCAAGGTTCCCTTACCCCTTCTTACCTGTCACAGAGGAACAAACTCGTGCATCACTCACAACAACTGCTCCTTAAATAGTTACATTTAGGCAGTATAATGGCTCTTGCAAATTGCTTTGCCATCATATTGAAAATCTTCCTCGGTGAACTGAATGAAATGCAAAGGGCTAAATTTATTTGGAAATTTATCCTGTTAGAATTTTCATCAGTATTTTTGCCTTTATCCCTCAACAAGGCAAATATAGAAAACATAAAAATTAGAAGCACAATAAGATAATTTGACTCTTTGAGCCTGCTCTGTCATTTATTAAGATCATTGCTGATCTGATTTTAGCTTCCACCCACTTTCCTGCATAACCTCAGTAATCCTTTGACTTCCTTGTTAGTCAAGAACCTATCTAACTCTGTTTTAAATATTATTCAATGACCCTTTCTTCAAT